>NC_044032.1:13771660-14084926 GCF_901765095.1 Microcaecilia unicolor | reverse complement strand
CGGAACTCGGGAGAGTTGGTGATGTGAAGGGGAGTGAATATGTTGTGCATTGGTACGCATAAGGGGTACGTGTGTTTAAGGGGTAAGAATAGCAGGGGGAAAATGGGGGGGGAGGGAAGCAGAGGAGGGAGGGGAGAGGAGGGAGGGAGGGAGTAGAAGTTTCTCAAAGAATATCTAAGTGGAAGATGAGCAGGCGAGGGAATAAAATGAAAGAGAAGTGTGAGAACCAACAGAGTCAAGTACAAGGTAGCTTAAATCTGGGGGCTCAGCTGGGAGGCCCGCAGATTGTGTTGGAGACTAGAGCACGAGTTGAAAAGAAAAGCGCCGCCCTTAATGGCTAGTCTTAAGATTGTGTCACTGAATGTGGATGGAGTGCACTCCCCAGTAAAGAGAACAAAGATTCTACAGGCCCTAAAGCGCCAAAAAGCGGATGTGGCTATGCTGCAGGAAACCCATCTAAACAAATTAGAGCATCTTAAACTAAAGAAAGATTGGGTAGGGGAGGTATTCTATGCAGCTTATAACGGAAGACAAAGAGGAGTGGCAATATTGATAAGGAAAAATATGATTTTTGATTTGCATAACATGTATCAAGACCCTGAAGGTCGCTTCCTAATAGTGACAGGTGAACTGCAGGGGAAAAGGGTGGGGCTATGCAGTGTTTATGCTCCCAATATTTATAATCAGAAATTTTTTAGTACATTAATAGCCAAGCTGATGGCCTTAGATAACTATCAGCTTATAGTTGGAGGGGACTTCAATATAACAAGCGATCCATCAATAGATTGTAAGCCAGCGAGGAGGGCGGGTAAAGATCATGAGGATAAGGGAGTTAACTTGCTATTGAAAGATTTAGCATTAGTGGACATATGGAGGCAGCAACACTTAGAAGATCACGATTACACCTTTTTTTCCCACCCCCATGGGGCACATTCTCGCCTGGACTACCTATTGGTATCACACATAATTAGCGTCGCAGCGACTCGTTCGGGAATTGAAGAGCCAGCGGTATCGGACCACGCTCTGGTGTGGGTGGAGATATCCTGGGGAAAGAGGGATGGACGAGTTAGGTGGAGGATGAATCCAGCATTATATAAAAGCAGAGATTTCTGCACATATCTGAGAAGGAGCTGGCTGGAATTTATAGGAGATAATGACACAAAGGAGGTGAGCCCAAGAATCTTCTGGGAAGCTGCCAAGGCAGTGTTAAGAGGGAAGATCATTTCATATGTTGCGACCACGAATAAAAATAGGGGGGAAAAAATGAAGGAGCTCACTATGCAATTACGGGAAGCGCGAAGGGCGTTAATAGGTTGCACAACTGAAGATAATAGACAAACATATATGGAGTGCAGGAAAAACATACAGGCTATGCTGGATGAAGGTGCGATGTATAACGTCAAACTGTACAAATATAAATTACATCAATGGGGTAATAGAACAGGTAAAATGCTGGCGTCTCTTGTAAATCAGAGGTCATCAAGGAAATACATAAGTAAAATAAAAAACGGGCAGGGAAAAATATGTGACACAGCAGCAGAAATTCAAGGGGAATTTGAACAGTTTTTCACGTCTTTGTACGAAGAGGGATCCTTCCCAGAGGATAAATGCAGAGATTTCCTTGAGGGGGTGGGGTTGGCCAAGATGTCGGAAGAGCAGCAGCAGATGCTAAATGCCCCAATTCAGGGGAAGGAGGTACAAAATATTATTAAACGATTAACCCTAGCAAAAGCACCGGGCCCGGATGGCCTGGGAGGGGAATATTACAAAATTCTTAAAGATATGATAGTGGAACCGTTCATTGCAATGTGCGAGGATATTAGGGAAACGGGCAACATGGGATCGGTGTTAAACCATGCACATATAGTGGTAATCCCCAAGCCAGGAAGAGATGGAGAACTGGTGAGTTCTTACAGGCCAATTTCATTGCTGAACCAGGATGTGAAGATACTGGCGGCAGTCCTTGCAGGGCGTCTGGGGAGTGTGGTGCCCTGTTTGGTGCACTCGGACCAGGTTGGATTTGTTAAGGGAAGGTATGCGTCGGCTAACATCTTAAAAGTATGCAGAGTTTTGATGGAGGGGAAGGGAAGGAGAGGAGATGCCATGTTGGCCAGTCTGGATGCCGAGAAAGCCTTTGATAAGGTGATCTGGAAATATATGTTTTGGATCTTGGGGCGTTTCGGCATCCAGGGGGACTTCATGAAGTGGATTAAGGCGCTATATAGCTCCCCGACGGCTCAAATATTAATAAATGATTCTTTATCGGGAGGAATCGCTTTGGGAAGGGGGACTCGACAGGGGTGCCCTCTGTCGCCTTTATTATTTATACTAACTTTAGAACCACTGGCAGCTAAAATAAGACAGGAAGCAAGTTTGAAAGGAATAAGAGTGGGGGGAGAAGAACATAAAATAAATCTGTTCATAGATGATATGCTTCTAATGATAGATGATGCAACTGAAGCTTTACCGTTAGTAATGCAGATTATTCGTGAGTTCGGGACCTTCTCAGGTCTTAGAATAAACTTTGAAAAGTCAGAGGCATTGGCGGTTAATGATAAGTGTCAATGTTTTGAATCGCGGAACTTCCCACTACGGCGGGCACAAACAGGTATTAAATATCTTGGGGTATACCTCAGCGCGGACAAGGCCTGGGTATATAAAAGGAATTTAACTGACCGCATAGAAGAGGTAAAACAACTGTGCAAAAAATGGAAGGAATTCCCAGTAAATTTTATGGGTAGGATTGCACTCACAAAGATGGTGCTACTGCCTAAGTTATTGTACCCCATGCAAATGTTGCCATTATGGGTGAACAGAGAAGAGGAGAAACAATATAAAAGCATAGTGAGCGCCTTCATCTGGCATTCAAAACGCCCAAGGATAGCATTCGCTAAACTGGCACAAGGTAAAGCACAGGGAGGGTTGCGACTACCGGATTTGAGGAGATACAATGTGGCATTATGCGCTCACAATACTAGAATCCTGGGCTGTGCGGGGAGCTAGGAAAATAGTGGGGAACCCCTACGTGGCTGCATTACAAAGGGCATGGAGGTGGTGGAGAGGACACGGAGAGGCGGGCAAGGGGGTTAGCCCATTCATGCCATTAGTGGGAAACATGGCTTTTCCAGCAGGACAGGGCGTGTCGATATTTGGGAGCTGGCGGGAAAAGGGATGTAGATTTATAGGACAGTTCCGGAAGGAGGGAGATGACACCTTTCCAACTTTTGATACGGTAAAACATGAATTGCAGTTAACTGGCTCACAATTTTTCGCCTATCTGCAAGCACGAGACTATGTGTTAAGTGAAGAACGTAGGACTCGGTCAATAGCTCGCTTCACTAAATTAGACCTCTTGTTTATGCAGACTAGCCCACTCAGTAATGGGCTGTCAAGGTGGCATCAGGTGATCAGAGACCATAAAAAAGCGCCTCATATGTCACACTTAGCAGAGGAATGGAGCAGAGACACAGTAGAAGAGGTCACAGTAGAACGTTTGGGGGCAGTATTTCGGAACCTGGGGAAGATAACACCGAATGCATCATTACAAGACATTCAGTACAGGATACTATACAGGGTACATATTACCAAGGCAAGAGGAAAATTACTGGGGATGTGGGAAGAGGACAAATGCAACAAATGTAAGAGAAATGTGGGCACATTCTTACATTCCTTTATGGAGTGTCCCTCACTGCATGAGTTCTGGACAGAGGCGCTGCAGCTGCTGGAAGAGATATTGCAGTGCACAGTGGAATGGCAGTACTCTGTCACCCTGATGGGGTGTGGGGAGTCACTCCAAAAGCAAGGACTGGGGGCGGCCCAGTCCAAATTTTTATTACTAGCAATGATAATTCTGAAGAAGTGCATATTAAGGATGTGGGTTGATGAAAACCCCCCGGACCTGGAACTATGGAAGTCATATATGATAGAGATGGGTAGCTGGGTAAGCATGACATATAAATCTGCTAATGCTCTCGGACTTCGTCAATACCGAGATCTGTGGGGAAGAACTCAGACTCTGTTCTCACAACATTGCTCTAAGCCTGGGCAGTAGAAAATATGTGTCGTTTGGGAAACACACAAGGGAGGGGGGAGGAGAGGGGAGGGGGGAAGCAGGGTGGAAAGGGATAAGAAATAAATGATGTGGAGATCAGATGGATAAAGAGTTATTACATGTTGATGTATACAAAGTTTCATTATATATATTTGTATAGAACGGTTTGGACGGAGATATAAGCTGTATGGTGACTGACTCCTCATGTAATAAAAATATTTTCAAAAAACAAACAAAAAAAGAAATGTATTAAGTTATGTCCAATAAAAAAGGTATCATCTTATTTTCTTTTCCATGTTTTATTTTGTTTGATTTCTATTGATAAGAAGTAATCAGGTAATCACACCGAAGAATATCAGTGGCCAGGTAACAGAGGGAGGCAGGAGGAAGCAATTTGTGAATTCATTCAAAGCAAAACCTGCACTTTACACTCGAGTACTATGGAGAACTCTTGTTTAAAGAGAGACAGGTTGCTAAAGGCAGCCACACTTTATCAGCATAGAAGGAATTTCTAACTTTGAGGGCTAAAGATAGCTAATGCCACCAACAGTGAGAATTAAGAAAGGAGCCTTATAATAGGAATTGACTTACCCAGAGCGGCGTCCACTTCTCAGCGAAACTGGGCCAATGCGATCAGGTGACAGAAAGCGGAAGAGCCAAGAGCAAAACACAGGACCAAACGACGTCAGCAGCCTCTATTTACAACCAGAAAACAACCAACCAGAGCTGTGATCAGCCCAGGGTGAAAGGAGTGGGGGGCTGAACCCGGAAGTGATGGAGCGGGGCGACTGTGAGGCTGAAACCCGGAAGTAAGGAAAAGGAGTGGGGGGCTGAACCCGGAAGTGATGGAGCGGGGTGACTGTGAGGCTGAAACCCGGAAGTAAGGAAAAGGAGTGCGGGTCTGAACCCAGAAGTGATGGAGCGGGGCGACTGTGAGGCTGAAACCCGGAAGTAAGGAAAAGGAGTGCGGGTCTGAACCCGGAAGTGATGGAGCGGGGTGACTGTGAGGCTGAAACCCGGAAGTAAGGAAAAGGAGTGCGGGTCTGAACCCGGAAGTGATGGAGCGGGGTGACTGTGAGGCTGAAACCCGGAAGTAAGGAAAAGGAGTGGGGGGGCTGAACCCGGAAGTGATGGAGCGGGGTGACTGTGAGGCTGAAACCCGGAAGTAAGGAAAAGGAGTGGGGGGCTGAACCCGGAAGTGATGGAGCGGGGTGACTGTGAGGCTGAAACCCGGAAGTAAGGAAAAGGAGTGGGGGGGCTGAACCCGGAAGTGATGGAGCGGGGTGACTGTGAGGCTGAAACCCGGAAGTAAGGAAAAGGAGTGGGGGGCTGAACCCGGAAGTGATGGAGCGGGGCGACTGTGAGGCTGAAACCCGGAAGTAAGGAAAAGGAGTGGGGGGGCTGAACCCGGAAGTGATGGAGCGGGGCGACTGTGAGGCTGAAACCCGGAAGTAAGGAAAAGGAGTGGGGGGGCTGAACCCGGAAGTGATGGAGCGGGGCGACTGTGAGGCTGAAACCCGGAAGTAAGGAAAAGGAGTGGGGGGGCTGAACCCGGAAGTGATGGAGCGGGGTGACTGTGAGGCTGAAACCCGGAAGTAAGGAAAAGGAGTGCGGGTCTGAACCCGGAAGTGATGGAGCGGGGCGACTGTGAGGCTGAAACCCGGAAGTAAGGAAAAGGAGTGGGGGGGCTGAACCCGGAAGTGATGGAGCGGGGTGACTGTGAGGCTGAAACCCGGAAGTAAGGAAAAGGAGTGGGGGGCTGAACCCGGAAGTGATGGAGCGGGGTGACTGTGAGGCTGAAACCCGGAAGTAAGGAAAAGGAGTGCGGGTCTGAACCCGGAAGTGATGGAGCGGGGCGACTGTGAGGCTGAAACCCGGAAGTAAGGAAAAGGAGTGGGGGGCTGAACCCGGAAGTGATGGAGCGGGGTGACTGTGAGGCTGAAACCCGGAAGTAAGGAAAAGGAGTGGGGGGCTGAACCCGGAAGTGATGGAGCGGGGCGACTGTGAGGCGCAGGGCTGAAACCCGGAAGTAAGGGAAAGGAGCCGGGGGGGGGGGGGGGGGGCTGGAACCCGGAAGCAAAGTGAGAAAAGCGGAGACTAGAAGCCGGAAGTGAGGGGATGCGCTGCCCCGTTACAACTTCCTGGACTCGGCATGCGCTAACGACCCAATGCGGGACGGTGTAAAAACCGGATACAGCGGGATCCTCAGGATTTTAAAACGTTATTTTTCATATGAACATTTTACATGTAACCTCCTAATGTTTTTTTTTGTTTTCTCTGTGTTTAACTCAGGACATTAATCATTATTCTCCCTGACCCTCCCATTTGCGCACAATCTCGTCCACCTTAAAAGGTAAATGTGACTGGTTCCTCGCCGGAGGACGGTAACTTGACGTCATAGGGGGCGTGGTAAAAGGGCCGAGCGAGCCCCCACACGGCACATACAGGTAGTTCCTCGCCAATACAGGTGGTTTTTCGCCGGATTACGGTAACGTGACGTCATAGGGGGCGTGGTAAAAGGGCCGAGCGAGCCCCCATACGTCACATCGCAGTGGGCCTGACCAGAGGGCGTGACCTAGCAGGATCTTTTTTCTCGGAGGTTAAAACAGGACACGGGTTCGTAGACCACTAAAGCCAGTAGGCGGAGCTTGTTTGCAATAGACTGAGCAATTGACAACAGTAGGAAAAGATTTGTAGAAATAACGGACTGCTTATGCGTGGTCCATCTGTAAATCTAATCCAGTTGGATACAGATGTCATGACTCTTGGGGCTTGATAATAAGAAGCCCCAATATCATGGAGCATAACCCTGGCGCAGCAATCACCTGAAGTCTCTATTATTTTATAAAGTCTCTTTTATTGAATAAATCACAGATAATTTACTCACAGATAGATGTTCAGGATACAGAGACTTCTTAATCTGGAGGCTGTGGGAGGTGGAGATCTGAAGAGAGGTAGTTGTATTGTAGGGGGAGGGGAAAGTAGTTGAACAGGTAGAAATAGTCCAAAGCTGGGTGACTGCAATGTGCGATATCTCATTTGGAAGAAGATATTTACAGGGTAAAAAATCCAGGTTCGTTACAGGGAGTGTGAGGGCTTAGACGTTACAGGGATTTTCAGCAGGACAGAGCTGTCTGGAGCGAGATGGTGTTATTAACTCCATGTCCCTGGCTGTAATGGAGGAAGAAGCCCCTCGTGGCTGAAAGGACAAGGAAGTGGTGGGGCTTCACACAGGGAGGAGCAGATAGAGACCAATGGGGACAGAGCCTGCTATCAGATAGCAAGGGGTAGTCCTAGAGATAGGAGGGAAAGGTCATACCTGGCTGACCTCTGTGGACAGAATAGTAAGACTGAGCAGGAAGACAAAAGAGCCAAGCTTGGCAGAGAGAGAGGGAGAGAGAGAAGGTCTGAGCAGCCTCACAACCAGTGATAGCAGTTCTTACACAGCCAAACAAGTGTGGTTGCACTGCCTGTGAACTACATTACCCACAGTGCATTGCTCACGTATTTTTCCAGTGGGGAAACTGCAGCAATGATAGTCCTTGGGACTGAGAATAACAGTAAAGGCATTACACACATTTTAGGATCACGTTATAAACTAGTGCGAGGCTGTCGGAGGACAGAACAACAGATGGTAAAATGTAATTGTGATCCTGTTTCCTGATTGGTTCAACTGTTATTGTAATCTGCCTTGGGAAGCCTGGTGTTATAAAGATGGAATACTACTACTACTACTATTTAGCATTTCTATAAAAAAAACTCTCCATTAATTGGGGCACATGGAATCACATCTTCATCTAATCTGTCATGTAGACGTTGACATTTTAGATATACAAATGGATCATTCTATTTCTAGCCTAGAATCCCCTAATGCAGCCCATCGTTTTTCTTATGTTTTGTTCTTGTTATGACTTATAGTGTGCCAAAACAGAAATCTCTTATTTCTATCTGTTGGATAATTGTGAACACTATCCACCCTAAAAGGTTGTTATGTGGCTGTACAGGAGGAATTGTGATATTGAATAAATAAGTGTATGTTTGTGTCCCTAGTCACGCATCCAAAGGTTGTATAATCCTTTCAAGATAGCCAGTTCATCGTTTAACAAATTAGTGGAACATAACCATAGAGACAAGGTATGATTGCATTTTCAAAGTGTTAATACTAGGGCTCAGCTAAGAAACAGGTTTTTGAGTTAGTCTTCAAACTTGTTTTCAATTGTGCCATCACCAACCAGCTGGATGTGACCAAACTTGTTTTCAATTGTGCCATCACCATCCAGGTGGATAGGCAGTGCCTTAAAAGGTGCAGGATAAAGGGTTTGTTTTGGGGTTTTTTTATGTTTTTATATTTGATCTCACATTTTACCAAGCAAACTCAGTTTCAATGTGTGTTATATTTGAGAATAGAGTGAGATAGAATAATGGGAGCAAATAGATGGATATGTCTGTAATATTTAATAAAGTTGAGATTAGCATATATACTGAGCTGTGCATTTAAAAGTTTATCCTTTAATCATACCACATGTTCAGAAATCATAGCCATAAGTATAGGCAGTTATTCAAAGTTTATTGTGTGCAGACACCAGAACAGGCATCCATCACATTGAAAAAGTTAACAACTTCCACAGAGTACATTAAAAATTACATTTTTATTTCCTTATTTCCATCTTCCAAAATTCCACACAGTAGATGTACAAACCAGCAGGACCCAAAGCAGTCTAAAACAAGGAAAAACAAACAACACAGTTTATACCAAATTGTTCCACAAATGTACTATTTATACTATTTGCAAAATAACATGTTGCATTTGAATTTCACAATTTATTCCTTTGTACTGTTGTTATACATGTGTTTCATATCCTGCAGTTGCAGAGACACAGAGGTACAGGTCTTAGGACCATATTTATGGTATCCCCCAGATTATACAGTATGTACTGCGCATAGATGAATGTGTGTTTACATGCATAAAACTAGGCGTATTTTATAACAGTGCGCAAAACTGTATTGGCTTTAAAAACCAATCAGCATTGCTAACAGTTCCTAATAATCAATAATTAGCACTTGTGAAAAATTACAATGTATGAGTGAGATTGGGAAGTGTATTCTGTAATGTACTGAGCCTAAATTTTAAGGTACACAAGCAAAATGTATGCACACAGGGAAAAAGTGGTATGTTTATGGGCTTTACCAAATGTATGTACATAGTTATATAATAAGGACCACTGCGCATAAATGTACATGCAAGGATTTACACCAACTTTTCATTAGCATAAATGGATGCCTGCAGATTCTGTCGCAGTAACTAAGTCAAAGTATTCTAAATACTTTGTGTAAAACTATGAGTGGTATTTTGAAAATGCTTATGCTTGATTGCTTTGAGAATATATAGTATATATATATAATTTTCAAATAACATTTTTATTTGAGTAGATTTTAAAATTAATTTAAGGAAGAACTTAGCTAAAGTATCAAGATCCTGACAGGAAATGCTGAGGCAACAGGAACAGGATGCCGACTGAGGCAGGAACAGAGCACCTGAAAAAAAACAGAAGCAGAGCCTCTGAAAACAGAAGCAGAGCACCTGAAAACAGAAGCTGCAATGCTGACTGAGGTAGTCCCAGGCCAGGAACAGAACACTGAGGAAGGCCCAGGAACAGGGTACACACAGAGGTCTGCCCCAGTGTTCCTGTTCCTGGAACTGCCCCAGTGTAACTGCTCCTGCCCAGGAATAGGAACAGAAACAGGAACAGGAACACCAAGGCAGGCCCAGGGACAAGAAGAGGATCACCGTCACCAAGGCAGGAACAGGCACAGAAACACTAAAAGTGAAAGAGAAAAAGATTAGGATGGAACTGTTGCAGGAATTACCACTATTGTTAGCAGAATCTGTGGTACTTCAGGAGTCAAACACCACACACCAGAATTAGAGACAAATCTTCTGTATTTGCCAGCAAACAAAGTAGAACATCAGCTCTAGCTCTGTTCTTCAGCTCTCTGTGTCTTGTCTCTCTCGTCTCAGCTCCTTCTCTTCTCTAACGTAAGCTGCTTCTGCTCTCCTTTATATAGGGTCCTAAGCCCTTCTGGCCCCCCTTTCTCACCAGATGGTAAAGAATAGATTGATTACCCTGTCTTGAACTAATTATCTCTATACATTTACTCCAAAATATCAGTTACATAGGTTTGAGATATTTCCTAAACTGACCTATGACCTGGGGCCTCTCAAACTAGACAATGTGGCACCTATCTCTTGCATTTTATTAAATTCTCATATTCCCAGTCAACTTCATAACTTAGGTTCATTGAGTGGCCAATCTTACTTAATGGCACACAGACATGGTTTGTTATTACTTTCAGAAGACCAGTCCTACAGTTAGCTATTCATCAAGGAGTTTCCCTGACCTCTTTCACCTAGCTAGGACTGTGGATAATTCAAACCAGATGATGACCTCTTAAACTGCAGACAAAGCTCACTTGAAAATCAGATACTGGATTTAAAAGATATTCTACATAGAAATAGAACTTATTCTAGATGATTTAGATTTTGTCTTATAAGGAATTCTGATTTCTGCTTATTCTAAAATATGTTTTATTCTGTTTAATTAATATCTAAACAGCATTCAGCCTACTCTTTTAAAACTGCAGTATGCCTTACTGAGAATGTGTGGTAAATAATACCTATGAACAATCCATCACTCAAAACAGGAAAAAGAAAGTTTCATTTCTCTCTAACCTTTCTAACCTCTAGTCTAGCAAAAGCTAGACTTTTGAGCAATCTAAACCAGATGGCATTCTTCCACTTTACAGGACTGAAGCAAACTTTAAACAGAATTAACAAATATGATTTCTTTGTCCAGGCTGCCTCAGAACAGTTACAAGAACACTGAAACAGATGAAAATGGAACTTGGACAGACAGGAATGCTGAACTCCCGTCCCGAGGCAGGCACAGGAACACTGAACACCGAAGCACAGGCAGCTAGGCACAGGAACTCGGACTGAAAAAGAAACAAGAGAGAATAAAAGGATTTCTGCCTCACCCAATGGTCAGTCGGGTTACCCACACCCAGCCTCTCCCCCCCCCCCCCCACCCCCTCCAACAACAGGACTCACCGGGCTCTTGAGGCCTTGGACGATATACTGCAGGAATACTGGAAACTCCGCTGCAGGAACACTGGGCTCTCCCACGATGGACTGTGACGCAGGAAAGATGAAGAGGCTGCAACAGGAGGGAATCAAGGATGAGCGACCTGCCTCGCTTACCGAGACCCGGCAAAGACCCTGCTTCTATCCATCGCCCCTCTGGGACATTCAAGCAAAGTGCAACTCACCAGGCTATGACACAGCCAGGTGTAACGGGAACACTGAGTGACGTGGCAAGGCGCAAGAACCCCTTCTGACTCGATTGACGCAGCCAGGCATAGGAACCCCCCCTGACTCGTCTCACACGGACAGGCAAAGGCACCCTCTCTGACCCGTTCCACGCAGCCAGGCACAGGAACTTGGACTGAAAAGGAAACAGGAGGGCATAAAACGATTTCTGCCTCACCCAATGGTCAGTCGGGTTACCCACACCCAGCCTCTCCCCCCCCCCCTCCACCCCCTCCAACAACAGGACTCACCGGGCTCTTGAGGCCTTGGACGATATACTGCAGGAATACTGGAAACTCCGCTGCAGGAACACTGGGCTCTCCCACGATGGACTGTGACGCAGGAAAGATGAAGAGGCTGCAACAGGAGGGAATCAAGGATGAGCGACCTGCCTCGCTTACCGAGACCCGGCAAAGACCCTGCTTCTATCCATCGCCCCTCTGGGACATTCAAGCAAAGTGCAACTCACCAGGCTATGACACAGCCAGGTGTAACGGGAACACTGAGTGGCGTGGCAAGGCGCAAGAACCCCTTCTGACTCGATTGACGCAGCCAGGCATAGGAACCCCCCCTGACTCGTCTCACACGGACAGGCAAAGGCACCCTCTCTGACCCGTTCCACGCAGCCAGGCACAGGAACTTGGACTGAAAAGGAAACAGGAGGGCATAAAATGATTTCTGCCTCACCCAATGGTCAGTCGGGTTACCCACACCCAGCCTCTCCCCCCCCCCCCCCCACCCCCTCCAACAACAGGACTCACCGGGCTCTTGAGGCCTTGGACGATATACTGCAGGAATACTGGAAACTCCGCTGCAGGAACACTGGGCTCTCCCACGATGGACTGTGACGCAGGAAAGATGAAGAGGCTGCAACAGGAGGGAATCAAGGATGAGCGACCTGCCTCGCTTACCGAGACCCGGCAAAGACCCTGCTTCTATCCATCACCCCTCTGGGACATTCAAGCAAAGTGCAACTCACCAGGCTATGACACAGGGCTCTCCCACACTGGACTCTGATGCAGGAAAGCTGAAGAGGCTGCAATTTCCAAATTAGAATTCTATGGCTTTATCAATACGGACTTCAATGATTAAATGATGACAGGAATATTGCTATATGGTTCTAAATCAACCCCGACACTTTGGACATAGGTATATCGAATCTCTTCTTGTATTCCCACACAACTGTAGTGATACCAGTCGAGGCAATCACCTTCACATAACACCATATTGTCAGCTACTGGTCTGATACATGCATCTTTTGCATAGCAGTTTTCGTTGGTTCCTTCTATCAGTGTTTTCACCAGTAAACTGCAGTATGTCAAGGTGCTTGTACTTTGTGGAGGGTGACGTCGTGTTATTTTCAAATGTGGGATACATGGCTTTTCATTCTTGTCCTCCGCCTTCGTTCCTGGTGTATACTTTTTATGATCACCCATAAGGGACTGTCCATTGAAATTTTGTAATTCATTTAATATCCATGTACGTACTGATTTCATATCATTCTGACAGAAGTCAAATTGTTCTCCTATAATGATTATGTGTGCGAGGACACAAACAAAAACACCACAGTCAAAACCGTTGCCCTGCCTTGGTATATCCATGGGTGCATAGCAATTCCATTCATCTATGTTTGGTGTTTTCCTGCCTGACATTTTATAAAGTGACATAATAAATGCCATGATATCACTAACAGTATCTTCCTTCACATTGTGCATAGAATCTAGATACAGTATGTTCTTATGCTTAAAGATAACCAGCACAAGCACCCAGTGGTTACGGTCAATATTAACTGGCATAAGCCACATGTCATGCTCAAGCACTTTATATTTGTTCAACTGCTTTTCAATGAATCTTTCTCTATATTTTTGGTGCTTTCGGTAGAACATAAAATAGGTACTGAATGTATAAATGCTTGCATTTACTTCAAATTCGCTTATTTTTATTGCTCTTGTTGTAATAAAGCCGTCAAGTACAGTGTCTGTTAGCCAATTACTGTCTTTCAACGATGTTAAATCTCTGTGGTCAATTATGTATCCACCTATACGTATTTTTGCCTTGGAGTCCAAGTGTGGAAAAGTTTCATTTATGTTCATCCACGGCTTTGGGGTGATCAGAGGCTCTATTTCTGTCTGCTGTTCCGTGTGCGTCATCGTGGGAACAGATTCATTGTACTTCAGATTCCTGTGTGTTGTTAAGTCTTCAATGTTCATAGATTTTTTCTTACCTTCATGGAGAATATTGGTTTCATTTTCCAGAAAGTCTTCTTTTTTATTGACTTCTCTGGTTGCCGTTATATTCGTTTTACCAACACAGGGGTCCAAAATATATTCCTCTTCTTCATATTCATGTAAAAAATCTTTGGAGGGAACTATAGAATCATTTTGCTGGATGATTGTATAGGTTTCTTTTTTACGTGGGAATTTTCTTCCAGAACGAGCCTTTCCCCTTTTGTTTCTAGCCAGTGTTGTAAGGTTGATAGTTTTAATGCCTACCTTTGGAGGAAGCATACCAACTGCTTCCCTTGCACCTAGAATGTGAAGGCATGTTCTAGTGGAGTTGCAAGAGCACTTCTGTTCTGGGAATAGCCTTACATTGTAGTAATCCCCACCGTGTCCCTGTACAACAAATATTCCCAAAGAGGGTACAAGAACAATGCTCTGCCGTTTAATTAATGCTCGTCCCTCTGCAATATTGCAAGCAGATGGTGTTGGTTCCATCTTCGATTTTGATGTGTTGGAATCTGAATGCAAACTGATAAATTTTTCTACATCCTCAGGGGTACAGTATTCTTTCGGGAGTTTAACTTGTTCTTTATCTTTACTATGTGACCTATAAATGTCTTTTAGATGATAATTTCCCAGGTGGCACTGCCCACGAGTGATTTCTCGTATATAGAAGTTTTGTAGATGGTACAAAAACATTACCATGCACTCCATCTGTATCTCTTGTTGTTCCACTACGCGTTTCAATATAGAGTTGAAACTTTCTGAAATATTAGTCGTTATCCCTTTCACATAGTCTACAATACCGTTTTCTTTCAATATCCAGGACACCGCATGACAGATTATACTGTGATGCAATTCTTGCTCAAAGTATTGTACGAATGATGTACTCCAATTCCTACGTTTTAAGCTCAGTTTTTCATAGAAGATCTCTTTAGAATTGCACTTCAGGAGTTCCATGATCTCATCTACGTAGAACTTTATTTCTGAATTTTTTCTGCAGTGCTTTTTTGTCCATACTTTTACATCCTGGCGTATGTGGTTCCAACAAATGACTCTTTTAAATGTAGGAAATACATGATCAATAGCTTTTTGTATGGCGGTCTCCCTGTCAGATACAAATATTACGTTCTCTTTTTGAATTCTATGACAAATTATTCTGAAACCGTTCAGAAATGCCCAGTGGGTAAGGAATTTTTTATTGCTGTGTAACATGAAGCACAATGGTATTACTGGAGATTCCTGAAACATTTCATGTTGGAACACAATGGAAGAAAGGTAGTAATCACCAAGATTAAACGTTGTGTCGTATGACAGGAGTATTGGTTTGTCTTTCACAGATCGTGTTAGGTCCTGAAACAGTGTGGCCATTTTCCTGTCACCCATCATTAGTAAGACATCGGGATGAACAGTGTAGGACCAGACAAACTGTCCAAGAAGATCAAGAGAGGTTCTGGAAGCAAAATTTAGGCTCTTAGGTAGAAAGCTGAAATCCAGATCCTCCAGGGTAGCATTTTCTGAAATGCTACCTGTGCCACGCGCAGGGCCCAAGAGACAGGCAGAGCTCCAGAGTCTCAATGCGTGGATGAGACGATGGTGCAGGGAGGAGGGCTTTAGATTTGTTAGGAACTGGGCAACATTCTGGGGAAGGGGGAGCCTATTCCGAAAGGATGGGCTCCATCTTAACCAGAGTGGGACCAGGCTGCTGGCATCGGTGTTTAAGAAGGAGATAGAGCAGCTTTTAAACTAGAAATGGGGGGAAGGCCGACAGTCGCTCAAAAGAGCATGGTTCGGGATAAGGTATCTTTCAAAGATATCACCATAACAGGGAAGATAGAGTATCCTGATAGTGAGGTTGCAAAAGAGATTGTAGTAGATCGGGTATCTTTAAATAACAATAAAAATCAGACAAAAGATTGCCAATTAATACTGTCAAGTACTAAGCATGATGTACTTAGGAACAACAAACATAGTTTGAAATGTCTATATGCGAATGCCAGGAGCCTAAGAAATAAGATGGGGGAGTTAGAATATATTGCACTAAATGAAAAATTAGATATAATAGGCATCTCTGAGACCTGGTGGAAGGAGGATAACCAGTGGGACACTGTCATACCGGGGTACAAATTATATCGTAGTGATAGGGTGAATCGGATTGGTGGAGGGGTAGCATTGTATATTAACGAGAGCCTTGAATCAAATAGATTGAAAATTCTGCAGGAAACAAAACACTCCTTGGAATCACTGTGGATTGAAATTCCATGTGCAAAGGGGAAAAGGATAGTGATAGGAGTGTACTACCGTCCGCCTGGCCAGGACGAACAGACGGATGCGGAAATGTTAAAGGAAATCAGGGACGCAAACAAACTGGGCAACACAATAATAATGGGGGATTTCAATTACCCGCATATAGACTGGGTTAATGTAACATCTGTACACGCAAGGGACATAAGATTTCTTGATGAAATCAAGGACAGCTTCATGGAACAGCTAGTTCAGGAGCCGACAAGAGAAGGAAAAATACTAGACTTAGTCCTTAGTGGTGCTCATGATCTAGTGCAGGGGGTAACGATACGAGGGCCGCTTGATAACAGTGATCATAATATGATCGGTTTTGATATTGGCATTGAAGGAAGTGAAACTAGGAAATCAAGTACGCTAGCGTTTAACTATAGAAAAGGTGATTACGACAAAATGAGAAAAATGGTGAAAAAAAGACTGAAAGGAGCAGCTCGCAGAGTAAAAAACTTGCATCAGGCGTGGATGTTGTTTAAAAACACCATCCTGGAGGTTCAGGACAAATATATTCCACGTATTAGAAAAAAGGGAAAAAAGACTAAACGTCAGCCGGCGTGGCTAAACAGTAAGATAAAGGAAATCATTAGAGCCAAAAAACAATCCTTCAGAAAGTGGAGAAGAGAACCAACTGAAAGTAACAGGATAGATCATAAGGAATGCCAAGCCAAATGCAAAGCGGAGATAAGGAGGGCAAAAAAGGACTTTGAGAAGAAATTAGCGTTGGAAGCAAAAATACATAGTAAAAATTTTTTTAGATACATTAAAAGCAGGAAACCGGCCAAAGAGTCGGTTGGGCCGCTGGACGAAAATGGTGTTAAAGGGGCGATCAAGGAGGACAAAGCCGTAGCGGAGAAATTAAATGAATTCTTTGCTTCGGTCTTCACCGAGGAGGATTTGGGGGGGGACACCGGTGCCGGAAAGAATATTTGAAGCGGGGGAGTCGGAGAAACTAAACAAATTCTCTGTAACCTTGGAGGATGTAATGGGTCAGTTCAGCAAGCTGAAGAGTAGTAAATCACCGGGACCTGATGGTATTCATCCCAGAGTATTAATAGAACTAAAAAATGAACTTGCGGAGCTACTGTTAGAAATATGCAATCTGTCCCTAAAATCGAGTGTAATACCGGAAGACTGGAGGGTAGCCAATGTTACTCCGATTTTTAAGAAGGGTTCCAGAGGAGATCCGGGAAATTATAGACCGGTGAGTCTGACGTCGGTGCCGGGCAAGATGGTGGAGGCTATTATTAAGAATAAAATTGCAGAGCATATACAAAAACATGGACTGATGAGACAAAGTCAGCACGGATTTAGTGAAGGGAAGTCTTGCCTCACCAATCTAATGCATTTTTTTGAGGGGGTAAGCAAACATGTGGACAATGGGGAGCCGGTTGATATTGTATATCTGGATTTTCAGAAGGCGTTTGACAAAGTGCCGCACGAAAGACTCCTGAAGAAATTGCAGAGTCATGGAATCGGAGGTAGGGTACTATTATGGATTAAGAACTGGTTGAAAGATAGGAAGCAGAGAGTAGGATTGCGTGGCCAGTATTCTCAGTGGAGGAGGGTAGTTAGTGGGGTCCCGCAGGGGTCTGTGCTGGGTCCGTTGCTTTTTAATGTATTTATAAATGACCTAGAGATGGGAATAACTAGTGAGGTAATTAAATTCGCCGATGACACAAAATTATTCAGGGTCGTCAAGTCGCAGGAGGAATGTGAACGATTACAGGAGGACCTTGCGAGACTGGGAGAATGGGCGTGCAAGTGGCAGATGAAGTTCAATGTTGACAAGTGCAAAGTGATGCATGTGGGTAAGAGGAACCCGAATTATAGCTACGTCTTGCAAGGTTCCACGTTAGGAGTTACGGATCAAGAAAGGGATCTGGGTGTCGTCGTCGATGATACGCTGAAACCTTCTGCTCAGTGTGCTGCTGCGGCTAGGAAAGCGAATAGAATGTTGGGTGTTATTAGGAAGGGTATGGAGTCCAGGTGTGCGGATGTTATAATGCCGTTGTATCGCTCCATGGTGCGACCGCACCTGGAGTATTGTGTTCAGTACTGGTCTCCGTATCTCAAAAAAGATATAGTAGAATTGGAAAAGGTACAGCGAAGGGCGACGAAAATGATAGTGGGGATGGGACGACTTTCCTATGAAGAGAGGCTGAGAAGGCTAGGGCTTTTCAGCTTGGAGAAGAGACGGCTGAGGGGAGATATGATAGAAGTGTATAAAATAATGAGTGGAATGGATCGGGTGGATGTGAAGCGACTGTTCACGCTATCCAAAAATACTAGGACTAGAGGGCATGAGTTGAAGCTACAGTGTGGTAAATTTAAAACGAATCGGAGAAAATTTTTCTTCACCCAACGTGTAATTAGACTCTGGAATTCGTTGCCGGAGAACGTGGTACGGGCGGTTAGCTTGACGGAGTTTAAAAAGGGGTTAGATAGATTCCTAAAGGACAAGTCCATAGACCGCTATTAAATGGACTTGGAAAAATTCCGCATTTTTAGGTATAACTTGTCTGGAATGTTTTTACGTTTAGGGAGCGTGCCAGGTGCCCTTGACCTGGATTGGCCACTGTCGGTGACAGGATGCTGGGCTAGATGGACCTTTGGTCTTTCCCAGTATGGCACTACTTATGTACTTATGTACAGTATTCGAAAACACTGTACATGTCATCTTGTGTAAGACGTGCTTTTCTTCGTTTATTGTTTTGCTGGTTTTTAACTTGTTCCACATCTCTTGGAAGTGTACCTACAATGTCTTCCATGGTGCCTTCGTTACATATCCTACGGTACACAGACATGGGTTTACCTGTCTCCTTTCTTATTCTTTTGAGAAGTGACGGTGCTGATCTTATATGCTCCCTGTCCATGTTCCTCACTCTGTTTCCATGACTCATGGATTTTTCCGTTGGTTGTTCTCCAAGGTAATGGACGAGTATCTCTGTACTTCCAGGGTCGAGAAGCTGGTAACTGTATCGATGGAACTTACCGTTCCCTGTTCTGATTCTGTGATATGTTTTTCTCAGCACTGGGTCTTTTTTAGGCCAACGACGGAGACCACCATGGAACCACGCATAGCCGTCGGCCCGCCAATCTTCCTTTTTTTCCTCTTCGCCAGAATATGTGAAAAGAAATGCCTCTCCTGCTTTAGCATTTGTTGCTGCTTTTCTAACAGCCTTTCTTATGTTTGCATTCTTCAGTAGATGGATGGCTTCTTCTATTGAGTACATAGTGTTCTTGTTAGCATACACTGCCATCTCAATTCAGGAGTTAGAACCCTTCCTGTATGAAAACAGAACAGTGTTTAAGGTGTATGCTCCCTGTAAATTAGAATGCATTTATGTTTATTTTAGTAACGTTCATGTACACCACATTATGTTCTAAAACTTCTACTTCTGCTGCACTATGTTTAACTAGCCGTTAAGCCCATTAAAATGGGTGAGTATTGTTATGTGGGTTTTCCAAGGCCCCCCTCCCCTCGCCGCTGCAAGGCACCCTCCCCTACCCTCGTTGCTACAAGGCTCCCTGCCCTCCCTCCTTCCCTGCCAGCTCCAAGGCCCCCTGCCCTCCCTCCCAGCTCCAAGGCCCCATTCCCTCCCAGCTCCAAGGCCCCTTCCTCATATCTCCCATGTCCAGCATTTCTCCTGCCCTCCCCTCCCTCCCCCCCAGGTCACCGCTACCAGTTCCCCCCCCCCCCTCCACTCGGGCCCTCTGTTCACCACTGAACTTACAGCGCCGAAACTGCAGCAAGCTGATCAGCTGAGCTCCCGTCGGCCTTCCTTCTCTGCCTGTGTCCCGCCCTCGTGTGACGTAACGTCGGCGAGGGCGGGACACAGGCAGGGAAGGAAGACCGATGGGAGCTCAGCTGATCTGCCTGCTGCGTTTTCGGCACTATAAGTTCAATAGCGAAGAGAAGGCCTGTGCCGGATGGAGGGGGGTCAGCGACTGAGGGTGGTGGGAGCGGTAGCGGCAACCTCAGGGGCGAGCGGTAGCGACCTTGGCGGTTCCCTCCCTCCACTTCGCGCAGTTTCCCTCTCTGTTACACCCCTGTCATCACGTATTGACACAGGGGCGGGACAGAGAGTGAAGTCTGTAGTGCGCATTTGCGGGTGAGTATGGTCACTCGCAATTTATATGTTTCATAGTCATGTAATACATCTGATGTTACCGTAACTACACAGTGGGACTTCACATTCATTTCTTTTGTCTGTCATGTAATGTGCATGTCACAAAAGTCTCTTGGAGTCCATGTGCATCAAACAGAGTAAGTGTGACAATATACTGTTTGTAACTCTACTCTTGTGCGTAAATGTCTTTATCGAAATAGGAGGATAAGCGGTCTAATAAATCACTGGGAAATGCTACTAAATAGCATGTCTCAAATATGTGTATGAATGTCATTAAATTTTACATGTCATTCACTTTTTCAGGGGACTTAATCTAGTGTTTGAACAAATCTACAGCACAGTATCACAGAAACGTTTACAAATGTTCCTTGCTCGAGTCCCCTGAGAAAGTGACAGTGAAACAACTGCTTGTTGGGACCTGCACACCTTGTACAAATAAGTCAACAACAGTAGGTATGAAGTGAACGGAACTGCTAGTTGCTTCGCAAATGTGGAATGACATGTGAGATTGCATGACATTCATAAACAAAATATAATGAAAACCAAACATAAAAGGGATTTTAAAATCTATATCCAAGGCAGGAGGAGGTTGTTGTGGTCAATGATAACATATAATCACAAAAACAAGGATTAAGACATTTGACACATGCTATTGAGCTGCAGATCCCAGTGAGATATGGGCTCTACTGAAAAGGAGGGGGATAGGGACACAGAGGGGCAATACTGAAAAGGGGAGGAGGAGATAGGCACACAGAGGGGCATGACTGAAAGGGGGAATGGAGATATGGGGACAATGGTGAACAAGGGGTGAGATGGGGACAAAAAGGTAATGCTTGAAAAAGGGAGTAATACTGTGGTAGTGTTGGAAAAAGGGGGAAGATGGGGAGAAAGGGCAATGCTATAAAAGGGGACAACAGGATGGCAGATGCTAGATAAGGGGGAGATGAGGAGACCAGGTAGGCTTGTGCTCAAAAGGGGTGGGTGGATGGGTACACAGAAATGGCAGATGCTGAACTTGGAGGTAGGATACAGACAAGGGACACAGAAGGTAGATGCTGGACAGGACCAATATTCGTGCAGAGGAAAGACGGATAGTGCACTTGGACACAAAAGAAATGTCAGATGGGCAAAAGACCCTGTAAAGGCAGAAGAAACAGAAAAGAAACATTGGGACCAAAGCACATGAGAAAATAAATTGTTCAAACAACAGTAGAGGGGTCCGCGTGCATTTTGTTAAGTCATTTTGGATGTACTGCAGCCCAGATTTTGATGGGTAGAATCAGGGACTGCAAATCACATATGGATTTGGGATGCAAGTTTACTGTAGGACTGGTTGAAAAATCTCCCTTCTGGAACTGGGACGCATGGAAGCTCTATACACACCTATTTCATACTCGGGACGTAAAATGCAAGATATGTGCCAAACAGATTTAGAGAAGGAAATGAAGAAGACAAGAAGAAATGGAAAGGCCAACCTGGGAAAGAATTTGTAAGACTGACTCATGGGACATGTAAAAAAAAAAAAAATGGGACCAGCCAAATTCCCAGACAACAAAGGTAGAAATTTTTATTTAATACTTTGTAAAGATTCAGATGTACCTGCTTTCTAAAACTTACAGGAGAAAAAGCATTTCTGTCTCTTTTTTTTTACCAGTCTTGCACTGTTCGTAGAGTCTGGGTGCCTTGGACTGAGTGGTGGGGGTGGGTGGGCTGTATTTCAATAATTTTTTTTTGGTTGTGGCTCCCTATTCTGTATTAGATTGGTAGAGTGGAATGTGGTCAAAATTTCGGTTTCTGCAAGGTGATTCTGACCTGCATTGGCCACTGTTGGCAACAGGATACTGGGCTACATGGCCCATTGGTCTGACCCAGTATGGCAACTCTTATGTTTATATATATGAGGGTCTGTCCATGTTCTGCATGTGTGACTGAGGTGAAGGATTATGGTAGCATGTACTGTCTGTGTAGGAATGTGTAACAGTGCAGTTTGTACCAGTTTCCCAATAGTTGGTATATCGGTGCTCCACAGTGCAGCGCACTGTAATATATATAGAACTGTCTTCTGATAGCTGGGTTAGGGCTGTTATGGTGTGGTAAGTTTTGTGTTGGAGGGCAGTCCTGGAGTACCCCCTTGCCAGTCACCACACAAACAAACGCCCCTCTGATTTAAACAAGGTGTCTAGTAGTGGAAGGAATGTGTGTGCTATTCTTGAATACTTTTACTTTGTACTTAAGAAGACAGGTTGCGTGCTGTGGCCAGTCGAGGGACCTCTTCTGCGTCCTGCCTCCCGATGTAACTACTGTTTCCTTGTAGGCAGGACGCAACAGAGACAGCCTGGATTAATCATTGCCCGCCACAGCCCCTGAGCAACAACACAGACACTGCTGTCTAGCTGGCACCAACAGGTGCCTATTTTATCAGAACATGGCTACGCCTCTGATAAAGATATTTACGCAGAAGAGTAGACGTACAAACTGTATATTGTCACAAGTCTACCCTGCTGCACATTTTGAGTGATTGTGTAGATGCACAGAAGCAAAGATATTAAGTTACCTAATCATATAAATCTTGGAGTCCATGGAAATTTTTGTACAATTCATATGATTTTGGACATATCTAATTACAATCGGCATTGTCTCCATATTGTTTGCAGTGCTTCAGCATACATGGCCAGATGACTTTGAGGTTTTTGTGTCTTTGTTAACTGTTTTTAAATCACATTGATAGAAAACTATATAATATTTTTATTCAAGGATCTATTGATAACATATTACACACATTTACTGATGTGTGCTACTGATGACATGTAGTTATATATATAGTTTAAACATATATATATGTTAATGTACACATTTCCATTTTTTTAACAATTAATACATGTATACATACTGTACATATTGATGTGTTTATGTTTAAATCTTTTTATTATGAAGCAGTGATAAAACTTTACCAGACATTATCCACATACAAGCACCTCCAATGATCCAATTATGTCTGTCTAGAAACAATGTACAATTTTCTCCCAACCTCCACCCTCTCCCCCCTCCCCCAAGAATAAACCCCCCCACATTACCCCCCCTCCCGCCCACAACACAAGATAACACTCATCAGTCTATCCTACATTCCTATGACACTGTCAATTTAGGAGTCTACTGCGTGCTAGGGGTTGCAGTGTGTTTGATGTGTTTATAAGTACACACGTGACTATACATATCTGTATTTCCTTGTCATCATCAGCAGATGAATCCATTATGAATGGGTTGTGTCCACCACCAGCAGGGGGAGATAGAGAACACTGAAAACCATAGTGCCTCCAGGACGGCTAGCTCCATCTGCCTCTTGGTATTTCTCTATCTCCCAGCAGGGTTTGACGCTGCTTTTTCAGCTCCTTAAAGATTCTGCATGGGGTGGCTCCTGTGCTTTTGCCACTTGTAGCAGGGGTGTTGTGGCTGCTGGAGCCCACTTTAAAGGCACATAGTTTCGCACTTTCCCTGCCTTACCCTCCCCCATGTGTGGATGCAGGCATATAGGTTCACCCTTCCCCTGCCTTTCCCACCCTCCTTTGCCTCCGGAGTACCTCTGTAGCTGTTTGCCTCCAACTTTCCTCACAGCTTTAAAAAAAAAAAAAAAAAACACACTTTGTCTGCGCTGATATTCTGAGGCTTTTCCTGTCTGTGCAGCGTGACCGGAGCTCTTGGACTTGGTCTTTCAAGGTTAGAGCCATTCTCACCTCCTCCGTTGAGGGCCCGTGGATGGCGTTCTTATGGGGGCGATTTTATTCTGCCGATTTTCAGCGATGGCTTTTGAGGGTGTTAAGCGCTGTTCCCATTGTGGCAAGCGCAGATCAGCAGCGGTACTCTGTAAAGCATGCTTTTCAGACGGTAGACCCGTCACGAGTATGGCGAGCGATGAATCTTCCCGCTCGATGGAGCTGGCAGCGGGCGCCATCATGGAAGCGCTGCATGGCACAAACCCTGCATTTGCGGAGGAGTCTGAAGCTAGAGGGGCGCCTTGGGCTGAGGCGAACAGAGGAGCTCCATTCCCCATGGCTCCTATGGTGGAGATGGGAGGCCAGGGCGACTTTTCCCCGAGTTTGTGCTGCTTTTATATAAAGCCTTCATGCTAAAAAGAGCTCTGCCGCAGGTGTCTGACTTCATTGCTACCTGGCTCCCCTCTAATGGATGATGGGCTGGGGATGCCGACAGACGTGGCTTCTCCTGAGCGTTGGATTTACGCTAAGCATATACGGGTAAATTCCCCGTCGCAGAGTGGCGCACTTCCCTCCCCCCCCTCCCCCCCCCGGTCGTGCTGTGGGGATTCTGAGGAATCTGGCAGGCCTTCGTGGTCTGAAGAGCCAGAGGAAGGTGCCAGTTTGCCACTGGATCTGGATGATCGCACCGTGGTTTGGATTTTCCACCGCAATGAGCTGCCAGCGCTTATCTCAGATGCCTTGCAGGCCCTCTCTATTGATGATCCTGTTAAAGGCAAGGCCTCCTCCGGTAATCCGAGGATGGCGAGTACTAAGAAGCCTGCTCGAGGCTTCCCCTTGCATGACTACATCCAGGAGCTTATTTCTGCTCTATGGGCTGACCCCGAGGGGCCTTTGAAAGTGGTCACGGTGATGGTGCATCTTTACCCTGAGAGTGAGGAGCACTTGTCCCGCTTTGGCTTGCCTAAAGTGGATACCTTTGTCATGGCTGTGACCAAAAATACCACCTTCCCATTAGAGGGAGGGGTAGCCGTGAAGGACATTCAGGACCGGCGGATGGAATCAGCACTAAAGCGGTCCTTTCAGATTTCAGGCCTAGCCTTACAGGTGTCTGTGTGCAGTTGTTACGTTGCTGGAGCCTGCCTCTCTTGGTTACAGCAGCAGGCAGTGGAACAGCCCGGGGATGGTGCGGAGACCCTTGCTGAGGTTGCACCCCGCATGGAGTCGGCCTTCTCGTTTTTAGCTGACGCCCTCTATGATGTGGTCAGAGCCTAGGCTAAACTGTAGTACAATCCGCAATGAACTCATTCAAACAGACAATTGCGAATGGTAACAACATCCTCCTCCTGCAATTCCACATGTCCAGTGCCTTTGACATGGTTAATCATGACATACTAATACATATACTAGAATACTTCAGAGTAGGAGGCACAGTTCTCAAGTGGTTCAAAGGGTTCCTAACAACAAGATCATACCAAGTAACAACGAGTGCGGACAGATCACCCCCATGGATTCCTGTGTGTGAAGTCCCCCAGGGATCCCCTCTCTCACCAACATTATTCAACCTAATGATGATACCTGTAGCCAAACTACTAGCCAATCAAAACCTCAACCCCTACATTTATGCAGATGACATCACAATTTACATCCCATTCAAACATGATCTTAATGAAATCACCAACGAGATCAAACAAAGCCTCCAAATAATGCACAGTTGGGCAGATGCATTTCAACTAAAACTTAATGTTGAAAAAACACAATGCAGCTTATAATCGAAAGAGAAATACGCCTATATTGCGACCCAAATCAGGAGATACACCTTTATCTCACAAAAACGAATAAAGCGGTATAATTGAAAGCCGAATTTTGACATTTTCAAAATGCAGGTCCCTCGAGGATGCGGACCCTAAGTGGCGGGGGGCGTGTCGGGGCCTTGTAATCGGCCTGATCCAGCTGCTTCTCCCTGCTCGTGTGCCAAGGTCCATCGTTCAAGTCCATCTGCTCCAGTCACTCCAGCCTGCCTGATCCAGCTTCTCCCTGCTTGTCCCAGTCCAGCTTGCTCCAGTCCGCCTGATCCAGCATCTCCAGTCTGTTCCGGTCCGCCTGATCCAGCTTCTCCCTGCTAGCATGTTCCTGCCCTAGTGTGTTCCAGTCCGCCTGCTCCAAGCTCCTCCTGTCTGCATGATCCCATCTCGTGATCCAGCTTGTTCCAGTACGCCGATCCCATCTTGCTCCAGTACGCTGACCCTGCTTCCCCTGCCTGCTCCAGTGTTCCAGTCAGGCTTCTCCCTGCTTGTTCCACCCCATCTGCTCCAGTACACCTGCTCCAGCCTGCCTACTCCGGTACACCTGCTCCAGCCTGCCTACTCCGGTACACCTGCTCCAGCCTGCCTACTCCGATCCGCCTGAACCAGCTTCTCCCTGCTTGTTCCAGTACACCTGCTCCAGCCTGCCCGCTCCAGTACATCTGCTCCAGCGTGCTCCGATCCACCTGAACCAGCTTCTCCCTGCCTGTTCCAGTCCATCTGCTCCAGCCTGCTTGCTGCGTGTTCCAGTCCATCTGCTCCAGCCTGCTTGCTCCAGCTTCTCCCTGCTCATCTGCACCAGCTTGTTCCAGCCTGCCTGGTAGCTTGTCAGCCATTGACTTACTCGCCTGCCTGCTAACTTGTCAGCCCTTGTCTTATCTGCTCTCCAGAATCTCCCTGCTCGTTCTTGTCCACCGGCTCCAGCATGCCCCAATCCGCCTACTAGCTTGTCAACCACTGATTTACTTGCCTACCTACTAACTTGTCAGCCATTGACCTACCTACCCCCCCAGCCTCTCCCTGCTCATCCCTGTCCATCCGCACCAGCTTGCTTCAGCCCGCCTGCTAGTTTGGCAGCCACTGCCTCACTTGCCGGCCTGCTAACTTGTCAGCCATTGACTTACCTGCTCTCCAGTCCATCTATCCCTCCAATTCCAAGCCTCCGACTCTTCGCTCTATCTATCTACTTCTCACCTCAGTCTCTACACTAACACCGCAATCACTACTTATGGCCCCTGTCCACATCTTCTTCCTTGCCCTGTCCCTTCCTAATCTTTTTCCCCTCCCCTTACTGCTGTCCACTGCTGGAAATCATTGCCCACCTGTGTTCCCTCCCAACCTGCCCACTACGGCAATACCTATCCACCCCCATCCCTCACCACCTCACCATCTCTCTTGTCCCCCTCCTCCTTCCTAGCCCTTAATCTTCAACACCTCCTTCCTACCATTAACCCTTCACCATTCCTCCTAAGTGCACCACGTCTTCGTCGCCTTCGTCGCCCGACCTCCCCCACCCTCCTCCGCACTCTCCTGCTCCTCCTCCTGCTATCCGCGGGAGAAATTAATCCTAATCCAGGCCCCCCTCACCTGTCCTCCTCCTATCCACACAAACGATTCCGTGACGCCTCCAATCTCGTCTCTATTCCCCTCCTCCCCCCTCTTCCCTCCCCTTCTCATGTGCCTTGTGGAATGCCCACTCGGTCTGCAACAAACTGCCCTTCATCCACGATCTCTTCATCTCTCGCTCCCTTCAACTACTCGCCCTAACCGAAACCTGGCTCTCCCCTGACAACTCTGCCTCAGTCGCTGCCCTTTGTCATGGAGGTTATCTCTTCTCCCACACTCCCCGCCCAGATGGCCGCGGCGGAGGCGTCGGGCTACTTCTCTCGCCCTCCTGTAGTTTCCAACACCTCCTCCTGCCGCAGTCTCACTGCTTCTCATCCTTTGAAGCTCACTCCATCCGACTATTGCACCCATTACCACTCAGAGTTGCCGTCATCTACCGCCCCCCTGATAAGCCCCTCTCTTCATTACTTACTGACTTCGACGCCTGGCTCACCGTCTTTCTTGATCCCGCATCTCCATCCCTCATTCTTGGTGATTTTTACATTCACGTCGACAACCCATCCAACTCCTATGCTTCTAAATTCCTCACTCTGATATCCTCCTTTAACCTCCGACTATCCTCTACCGCCCCTACTCACCGTGATGGCCATTGTCTCGACCTCGTTCTCTTCTCTTCCTGCTCACCTTCTAATTTCTGCACCTCAGTCCTTCCTATCTCAGATCATCACCTAATCACCCTCACACTTCATCACCCTCCCCCTCAACCTCGCCCAACTATAACCACTACCTTCAGGAATCTCCAAGCTGTAGACCCCCCTACCCTATCCTCTCACATCTCCAATCTGTTCCCGTCCATCTCGTCTTCTGAATCTGTCGACACGGCTGTCTCTACCTACAATGAAATTCTCTCCACTGCTCTGGATACCCTAGCACCATCTGTCTCTCGCCCCACTAAGCGCATTAATCCTCAGCCCTGGTTAACCCCATGCATCCGTTACCTTCACTCCTGCACCCGATCTGCTGAACGACTCTGGAGGAAATCTCGCACCCTGTCAGAATTCACCCATCACAAATTCATGCTATCCTCCTTCCAGTCCTCCCTATTCCTTGCCAAACAGGAATATTATTCTCAATTAACCAATTCTCTTGGCTCCAACCCTCGTCGCCTCTTCGCAACCCTCAACTCCCTACTTAAAGTGCCCTCCGCTCCCACCCCCCCCTCACTCTCTCCTCAAACATTAGCTGACTACTTCCGCGATAAAGTGCAGAAGATAAACCTTGAATTCACCTCCAAGCCTTCTCCTCCCTGTGACTTCTTAACCCACTCCCTCAACCAACCTAACCTGGCCTCCTTCTCCTCCTTCCCTGAGATCACCGAAGAGGACACTGCTTGCCTTCTTTCTTCCTCTAAGTGCACCACCTGCTCCTCTGACCCCATTCCCACCAATCTGCTTACCAACATCTCTCCTACAGTTAACCCCTCAATCTGTCACATCCTCAACCTCTCTCTCTCCACTGCTACTGTCCCTGACACCTTCAAGCACGCTGTAGTCACTCCACTTCTTAAAAAAACATCACTTGACCCCACCTGTCCCTCCAATTACCGCCCCATCTCCCTTCTACCCTTCCTCTCCAAATTACTTGAACGAGGTGTCCACAGCCGCTGCCTTGATTTCCTCTCCTCTCAGGCCATCCTTGATCGGCTTCAATCTGGCTTTCGCCCACTACACTCAACAGAAACAGCTCTCTCCAAAGTCTGCAATGACCTATTCCTTGCCAAATCCAAAGGTCACTACTCCATCCTTATCCTCCTCGACTTATCTGCCGCCTTCGACACCGTCAATCATAATTTACTTCTCGACACACTGTCCTCATTTGGATTCCAGGGCCCCGTCCTCTCCTGGTTCTCCTCGTATCTTTCCCAACGCACCTTCAGAGTATCTTCTAATGGCTCTTCTTCCACCCCCGTCCCGCTCTCTGTTGGAGTTCCCCAAGGATCTGTCCTTGGACCGCTTCTTTTCTCAATATACACCTCTTCCCTGGGCTCACTGATCTCATCACATGGTTTCCAGTACCATCTCTATGCCGATGACACCCAGCTCTACCTCTCCACTCCCAACATCACAGTCGAAACCCAGGCCAAAGTCTCGGCCTGCCTCTCAGATATCGCCGCCTGGATGTCCAACCGTCACCTGAAACTGAACATGGCAAAGACTGAGCTCCTTGTCTTCACACCCAAACCCTCCTCTCCTGTTCCCCCACTCTCTGTCTCTGTTGACAATGCCCTCATCCTCCCCGTCTCGTCAGCCCGCAATCTCGGAGTCATTTTCGACTCCTCCCTCTCCTTCTCTGCCCATATCCAGCAGACAGCTAAGACCTGTCGCTTCTTCCTCTATAATATTAGCAAAATCCACCCATTCCTCTCTGAACAGACCACCAGAACCCTCGTCCACTCACTCGTTACCTCTCGTCTTGACTATTGCAACCTTCTCCTTGCTGGTCTCCCGCTTAGCCACCTATCCCCCCTTCAATCTGACCAAAATTCCGCTGCACGTCTTATCTACCGCGTGAACCGATACTCTCATATCACCCCTCTCCTCAAGTCGCTTCACTGGCTTCCGATTCACTACCGTATTCAGTTCAAGCTTCTCCTAATGACCTTCAAATGCACTCAATCTGCAGCCCCCCATTACCTCTCTACCCTCCTCTCCCCCTATGTCCCCACCCGTAACCTCCACTCTCAGGACAAATCACTCCTATCTGTACCCTTCTCCACCACCGCTAACTCCAGGCTCCGCTCATTCGGCCTCGCTTCACCCTATGCTTTGAACAAACTTCCTGAGTCCTTACGCCAAGCCCCCTCCCTGCCTATCTTCAAATCTTTGCTTAAAGCCCACCTCTTCAATGCTGCTTTCGGCACCTAACTCTTACCTTTCAGGAAATCTAGACTGCCGCAATTTGACTGCCCTACTTTGACTGTACACTTGTCATTTACATTGTAAGCTGTTTGAGCAGGGACTGTCCTTCTATGTTAAATTGTACAGCGCTGCGTAACCCTAGTAGCGCTTTAGAAGTGTAAAATAGTAGTTATATGTATTTATTATGTGCCACTGGAAGAGATTACGGATGGACGTGTTCAAATACATACCTACCTGACAGCTGTTTTTCTGTTGCTATGTGTACTGATGCAGTTGACAATTGTAAGGGAATGGTCTTTTGAATCTCCTTTGTCTTGTGCAGATTCTGACACACCGATACTAGAAAACCAGACAACATGTTGAATAATGACCATTAATTATTAAAAACATGTCATATATTTATATGCTCATTTACCTTTACACCAAGTCCTCCTATGTTAAACTTATTCGATACTTATTCATTAACCTGATTAAGTTTGCGTTTAACACAATCTCTATATTGTTCCTAAAACTTTGTTTTATTTTATTGTTACTATGTAAGCTGCATACAGCCTGCCATGTGTGGGAAAGAGCGGGGTACAAATGCAATAAATAAATGTAAAAAAATATATATATGTGTGTGTGTGTGTTTTTATATAAAGCAATACCCATTCACGTGTGTTCATATATGTGCATAACTACTGATAGGTGGTTTAAATTGTAAAGACAAGTACCAAAACTTTATTTTAAAAAGGAATTTCATTTATACACATATATACAGTATGTTCATACTGTGAACCTGTATGGAATAACAAACAAAGTTTAGATGTGTGAAGTTCTTGCAACCTTGCAAGTGACATTTATTTTGTGAATACAGGACATTGTACAATCTACTGGATGATCTTGCGACATAAGCCTTGTGTACAATTATATAGAGGGAATTGCATGGCTAAACGGAGAGGGTGTTGTCTGGAAGGTCTACTCGCAAATGACACAGGTCATGGTCCAGACAGATACCAAAAGCACAGCAATCATTAGCTTCTGTGCGCTGCTGTAGCTGGACTTAAACAGTTTTCCCTGGTGTGGATAAAACTTGCCGCACAAAGCAAAAAATAACCACAGACCTTGTATAAACATTAAACATTACTTTTCATTTCCCAGTGGGATATGTTTCTGTCTTCATCCACACACCTAAAGCCATCTCATTTAGCTGTTCCTTCAATAATTTTCCCATGTGTACACTATACACATTGCATTCGACATGCATAAGGCTGGACAGCAGGGGATCCAGATGTTTGGGAGGGTGCAAATAGGTCCAATGCCTTTGGATACACATCTACAGGGTGCCCACACAGAGTCCCCCATCTGTTCCCCCTCCTTGTCACCCCCAATCAGAGTTCTCCCTTCATTTCCTGTCTTCCTTACATCGTGTTCTGTTAAAAAGAGATCATTTGCGGGTTGGATGCTGGAGTGATGATGAACGCCTTTGGCTTAAATCTCGTGCCCATGCTGACTTCATACACTTCAAATTCCTGCTTCCCTCCTTCCAATCTGCTCTCCATCTTGCCAAACAGGATTATTATATCCAATTAACTAACTATTGCTTCAAACCCTCGATGTCTCTTTTCCATGCTACACCCTCTCCTCAAAGTGCCTTCTCCTACAACTCCCCCTTCACTTTCTCCCCAGACTCTGGCTGATTAATTTCACGATAAGGTTCACAAGATAAAACTTTTATTCACCATCTCTCCTCCTCCACTCCTTCTTCCCTTTCTACACTCTCTCCACCCTTGTACCCCTGCCTCCTTCTCTTCCTTTTCCGAAATCAGTGAAGAAGAAACTTTACTTCTTCTTTCATCCTCAAAACTAACCACCTGCTCCACTGACCCTATCCCCACTCATCTACTCAACACTATCTCTCCTGCTGTCACCCCGTTCATTTGTCATATCCGCAATCTATCACTTTCCACTGCTACTGTCCCTGGAGGAGTGGACTAGTAGTTACAGTGGTGGACTTTGATCCTGGGGAACAAGGTTCGATTCCCACTGCAGGCACAGGCAGCTCCTTGTGACTATGGGCAAGTCACTTAACCCTCCATTGCCCCATGTACAAATAAGTACCTGTATATAATACGTAAGCCACACTGAACCCGATATGAGTGAGAAAGCACGGGGTACTAATGTAAAAAAAACAAAACATGCCATTATCACCCCTCTACTCAAAAAGGAGTGGCCTTGTGGTTACTATGGTGCACAGTGGTCCTGGGGAACTGAGTTCAATTCGCACTTCAGGCACAGGCAGCTCCTTGTGACTCAGGGCAAGTCACTTAACCCTCCATTGCCTATGTAAGCTGCATTGAGCCTGCCATGAGTGGGAAAGCGGGGGGTACAAATGTTTAAAAAAAAAAAAAAAAACCTTCTCTGGATCCTACCTCTCCTTCCAACTATCGCCCCATCTCCCTCCTCCCTTTCTTATCCAAGATACTAGAACGTGCTGTCCACTGTCGCTGCCTCAACTTTCTTCTCAAGCTATTCTTGATCCACTCCAATCTGGCTTTCGACCCCTTCATTCAAATGAAACAGCACTTACTAAAGTCTCCAATGATCTATTCCTGGCTAAATCCAAAGGGCTCTATTCTATCCTCATCCTTCTCGATCTTTCTGCTGCTTTTGACACTGTTGATCAGAGCCTACTCCTTGGCACGCTATCCTCACTTGGATTTCAGAATTCTGCTCTTTCCTGGTTTTCTTATCTCTCACAGCATACTTTTAGTGTATACTCTGATCGATCTTCTTCTTCCGCTATCCCACTGTCAGTGGGTGTACCTCAAGGTTCCGTCCTAGGACCTCTCCTTTTCTCCATCTATACTTCCTCCCTTGGTGCTCTGATCTCTTCCCACGGTTTTCAATATAACCTTTACGCTGATGACTCCCAGATCTAGCTTTCCATAACCGAAATCTCGACAGAAATCCAGGAAAAGGTATGTGGCTGCCTGTCTGACATTGCTGCCTTCATGTCTCACCGCCACCTGAAGCTCAATATGTCCAAAACTGAGCTCCTTATCTTCCCACCTAAACCAACCTCTCTCCTTCCTCCACTCTCTATTTCGACAACACGGTCATTCTTCCTGTCTCATCTGCTCGTTACCTTAGCGTCATCTTTGACTCCTCCCTCTCCTTCTCTGCACATATTAAAGAAATAGGTAAAACCTGTCGTTTCTTCATGTGTAATATCTCAAAAATTTAGCATTTCCTTTCTGAGCGTGCTACAAGAAACCTCATCCACACTCTTATCACCTCTCGCTTACAGTACTGCAATTTGCTTCTCACAGGTCTTCCACTCAGCCATCTTTCTCCTTTTCAATCTAGTCAAAATTCTGCTGCATGACTAATATTTCACCAATCGGTAACGTTCTCTGATCAGGTCCAGGAGCCACTGATCCAAGGTAATCTTGGTCCACTCCTCCTAGAAAGAGGGAAAGTCATCCTCCTACTGCAGTAATTGAGGAGTGGACCGGCATCCCATCATTGTGCAGGATGCCCCTGAACTACAGGCTGAGACCCGGCTGCTGCGGAACGCTTGTCCGAGCGAAAGGAGTTCCTCTGCTGAAAGCGGGCATGTAGAGAAAACCCAGCAGAGTGCCCCGGGCGATACCTGCGAGCTTCATGGAAGCGGGGTGTAGAGGAGGAGGTAATTACAGGACACTTGGAAGAAGGGCGCGGCCTATCCTCAGGCTACCGCTGGGGCTCAGAGTCCCCTAGGTGTTTAACAATATTCTCCAAATCCTCTCCAAGAAACAGGACGCCTTGAAAGGGTAACCACACCAGCCATGTCAGCCGCCCAATGCCATAGCCAAAGAAGGTGGCGGGCAGAAAAAGCCACAGACATCTGTTTAGCCGAAGCTCTTACTAGATCAAGAAGGGTGTAAGCCAGAAATGACAGGGCCGACTCCATTCGTGGGCCAACCTCAGAGAGGGGCCTCCGGGCCATCCGCGGGCTGTCCCACTGCCTGTTGTAGCCAGGAAAGACATGCCCGGGCTGCATAGGAACAGCAAATACACACCCTTAAAGCCAGGCCGGAAATTTAAAAGGACCACTTAAGCACGGATTCCAGCCGCCGGTCTTGCATGTCTTTCAATGCGACCCCTCCCTGTACTGGGAGGATGGTATTTTTAGTCAGTGCCTTGACCAACGCATTCCACTTTAGGCATCCCCAAAGGGGCCAAGTGCTCCTCAATCAGAGGGGAAAGCTGACCCATAGCCCTGGCCACTTTCAAAGGCCCATCGGGGTCAGACCATAGAGCAGAAAAAAAGCTGTTGGATGGAGTCATCCACAGGAAAGGCTTCTTACTACTTGCCATCCTAAGATTAACACAGGAGTCCTTGCCTTCAGCAGGGTCTTCAATCGAGAGGTCCTGCAAGCCGTCACAAATGAGAGCTGGCAGCTCGTCGCGGTGGAAAATCCGAACAACATTGGACTCATCCGTATCCAGTGGCGAACCGCCACCCTCATCGGGATCATCCGTCCATGAGGGCCTGCCAGATCCCTCACACTACCCACAGCCTGACCGGGGGGGGGGGGGTGGGGGTGGGGGGAAGGGAGAAGCGACGCTTTCCAATGGTGAATTTAACCGTCTATGTTTAACGTTTTTGCAACACTCGGGGGAGGAAAAACCCTCTGTAGACAGCCCCGGGCTATCAACACCTGAAGGGGATCAAGAATGCACCGCATTGTCATACACCTGCGGCACAGCTATTTTCAGCATGAAGGCTTTATGCATGAAAAGCACAAACTCAGGGGATAAAAACGCTCCAAATTAGGAGAAACAGATGTAGGAGCTCCTATGGCAGCCTCAACACGAGGCGTCCCCCTATACCAGTGGCGTAGCCAGACTGCCAATTTTGGATGGGCCTGAACCCAAAGTGGGTGGGCACAAAATTTTCTCTCTACCCCCCTCCCCCAGCAAAATTTAGTCACACTAATCAGATACATTTGTCACACAGGGTAAAGTGCTGCTTTTCAGTACATCAGATTTCAGACAATTTATTTAATAGCCTAACACCCATTTCAGTGAGCTTTCAGAGGCCAAAACCTCCTGCCTCAGGTCAGTATAATGCTGTTATAGTATCCTCTCCTGACCTAAGGAAGGAAGTATTGGTCTCTGAAACGTTATTAACACAGGTACCATATTACTTTATCCTAAATTAAAAATAAAATTATTTTCTTTACCTTTCTTGTATGGCCATTTACTTTTTCTCATTGTGTCGCTCCCAGTCTCTAGATTCTGCTTTCCTTCGTTTTCGCTTAACTCTTCTGCCACGGTTTCCTGGCCATTTCTCATTTTTCTCTCCTTTTTCTTTGCTTTCTTCAATATTTTTCTGCCTCTCTCTCTCTCTCTCCAGATTTAATTCATTCTTACTATCCATTCTTTAATTTCCTTCATCTACTTATGGCTTTTCATCTTTTTCTCACCCTTGTTCTCCCCATGCTCCTTCCTCTTATTCTCCAGTCTTTCACTACTCTCCTTTTCCATCCAGCAGCTCTCTTCTTTCTCTCCCCATCCTTCCAGTCTCCCCTCTCTCGCCCCATCCTTCCAGTAGTCTCCCCTCTTTCTTTCTGCATCCTTCCGGATGTAGGAGACGGGAGGAGCCAGCAGGCAATGCCTCAAGGCTGCCTAGACAGTGCCTGCCGTTGCCGTGCTTTTTTTTTTTTTTAAACATTTTTCGTCCTTAGCGCCGTTAGCGCTTCTTCTTTTTGTAGCGCCGGCCCTGCTGCTCAACAGGAAAAGCAGCAGTGGCCGGCAATGGGTGCTGGGGCTGGGGCTGGGCGGGCCTGGGCTGAAATTGGGTGGGCCTGGGCCCAGCCAGGCCCACCCGTAGCTACGCCCCTGCCCTATACTATGACTCCTCTGCAACCGCGAGGGTCGAGACATGCGGCACTTTCAATATGGCACCCGCTGCCAGCTAGATCGAGCGGGAAGAATCATCGCTCGCCATGCTCGTACTACCACGAGCGTGTAAGGAGCATGTCTTACACAGACCCCCCATTGCTGATCTGCGTTTACCGCAACGGGAGCATCGTTTAACTCCCTCCGCAGCCATTGGCCAACTGTAAAGAAATATAGCAATATAATGTTGTCTTTGCGCCAAAAGTTACCCCATTAGGAACGGCGTCCGCAGGACCTCCCCGGAGGAGCTGAGCACCACTGTCACCTCAAAAGACCGAGTCACTGAGCTATGGTCAAGCTGCATGCATGATAAAGCCTCAGAATAGCTGCGCAGCAAAAGCGCGTCATTTTTTTTTTTTTTTTGGAACGCTGTGAGGAAAGTTGGAGGCAGGCAGCAACAGAGGGACTCTGGGAGGCAGAGGGAATGGGTAAGGCAGGGAAAGGGCGAACCTATATGCCTTTTAAGTGGGCACCACCTGCCACAACACCCCTGCTCAACTGGCAAAGCACAGGAGCCACCCTTGGCAGAGATTTTTCAACGAGCTGATAAAGCTACGTCCACAGCTGCTGGGATAGAGAAATACTGAAGGCAGAAGGAGCTAGCCGTCCAAGGGTCACTGTGGTTTTTCAGTGTTCTCTATCTTCACCTGCTGGTAAGTGGATACAACCCATCAGTTAATGGATTCATCTGCTGCTGATAACAAGGAAAGTGGAAATGTCGGAAGCACATGGGATAGGCCAAGAAGGGGTAGCAAGATAATTACTGATAGCAGCAAACCGGATATAGAGGTGCAAATGTTGTACTGGAGGCTACATACAATATCACTGCTACACCCCCCCTCCCCCCCCCCCGGTGCATCGGCATCCGTCCATCCCCAGGGTGCAGCACGACACCCCCCCAGGCCAAAGGCAACCCTCTCCCCGCTGCATCAAGCCCCCCCCCCCCCCCCGGGTGTATTCTTGGCTGCTGGAGGGTGCAGAGAGCAGCCACTTGCCTGTCGGCTCCTCTGGCTCCCTGCTCCCTCTGCCCCGGAACAGCAAGTAACCTGTTCCGGAGCAGAGGGAGCAGGGAACCAGCAGAGACGACAGGCATGCAGCTGCTCTCTGCACCTTCCAACAGCGTGCACCCGGGGCGGACTGCCCCCACCGCCCCGCCTTTGGTATGCCACTGTGGTAAAGAATAGCAGGCTGGAGAAGGAGTGTTGGGACAGCAAAGGAATGAGAGACCAATATGGAAAGTTATAAGGTACATGAAAAGAAGGACAAGGGTTAGAAAGAAGATTAAGTTTGGATGTATTGAGAGGCTGAAAAGACAAAAAGGAGATAAGACACATAATGGAAGGATCAATGTCAGAGACAGCTGTAGCAAAGAAATAGAACAAGACAGGAGAGACAATAAAGTAGGAACTGGGACCAACACGATGTAAAAATAAAATGTCCAGACCTCTAAGTTAGTACAATAAATTTAATTTTAAATTTATGAAATGGAATATGTAAACTTCAGGACTTGCGTGTCACAAATGACTTAGTATTGTGTTTATTGTCATACACCGATGGTTGATGGGGAGGGAGGGGGAACGACCTGAACTTAAGTGGGAGGGTACCAACTTCTCCAGCTGTAGTCTGCTAGTCTGCTCCCTGCCCTCTCCCCCCATGCCTGAAAGCAAAATATTAATAACTGATGATGTTGCAGGGAATTACTGGCCTCTCCAGGTGACAACTTTGTCTTCCGTTGTTGCTCTCACCAGGGCCGCTGCCGAGAGTGGGGGACAGGAGGGACAAAATTCTCTGGGCCTGGGTCTCCGGGGGGGGGGGGGGGCAGCGCCGCCCCCGCAGTTCTGCCCGCCCGTCCTCCATCGCTCTGGAACTGACCTTAAGCACCTCCCTCACCTTCAAAAGCAAGCAGTGGCACGACTCCTTCCTTCCGTGTTCCGCCCTCGCCTGACGTCACTTCCATGACGGCGGGGCAAGGAAGGAAGCAGTGGTCTGTCACTGCTTGCTTTCTAAGGTGGGGGAGGCACTTAAGGTCAGTGCAGAGGGCCAGGGGGTGGAGAGAGGGACTGGCCCGGTGGAGGGGGGGCCAAGGGGGCGGCATTATCCCGGGCCTTGCCCAGTCTCTCGGCAGCCCTGGCTCTCACAGGAAGAAGTGTGCCAAGATCTGCTGCCAGTGTCCCAGGAACACTGCAGCTGCCACTGCTGCCACACACCCATAGATGCTTGTTTAGTTTATATACATGAAAACTGAGTGCAACCTGCTGCTTTCAACCAGAAGCAGCTTCACAGTCAGGAGGTACATTCCGTGACCTGGTCTTGGGTTTTTGGAGACCGAGTGTGAAGTACTTACTTCAGGTCCCCATCAGCAGTCACACAGGAGCCAGACAGTAGTCTGAGGTGTACAATAAATTAAGTTAATTATATGTAAGACTAGTAAAAAAGGCCCATTTCAGACGCAAATGAAACGGGCGCTCGGAAGGTTTTCTTCAGAGTGTGTATGTTTGACAGAGTGTGTGTGACAGTGACTGTGTGAGAGAGAGAGAGTGAATGTGCGAGTGTGACAGAGAGAGAGTGAGAATGAGTGTGTGGCTGTGGCTGGGGGGGGGGGGGCCCTCCCTCCCAGTTCCAGAGGCCCTCCTCCCTCCCAATTCCAATGGTCGTCCCCCCCCCTTCCTTCCTCCCAATTCCATGGTCTTCCCCCCCTCCCTCTGAGTTACAGGATCGTCCCCTCCCTCCCAGTTTCAGGGCCCCCCCTCTGAATTTCAGGGTCCTCTCTTCGTCCCTCCCCCCAAGCTCCACGGTCCCCCGTCTGTCCCTCCCTTCCACTTCCATGCCCCCTGGCTCCGAATTAAAAAAGTAATGTTGGACTTACGACATCGGGGTTACGTGGTCCGGCAGTAGCACTTACAGCCGTGCAGGCTCAGCGTTTCTCTCGGTGTGTGTCTCTCAGCTCTGGTCCCGCCCTAGCGGAAACAGGACGAGGGCGGGACCAGAGCTGAGAGACAGACCCCGAGAGAAACGTCGAGCCTGAACGACTGTAAGCGCTACTGCCGGACCACATAACCCCGACTTCGTAAGTCCAACATTACTTTTTTAATTCAGAGCCAGGGGGCATGGAAGTAGAAGGGAGGTAGAGACGGGGGACTCTGGAACTGGGAGGGAGGTTAGGAAAAGGTTTTGTTTTGTTTTTTTATTTATTTTGGCTCTGTTTAGCCTGTTGTGACACATTCCAATGTGTCTGGTGATGTCAGCTGGTGGTTACAAACGCAGCCAGAGACATTGGAACGTTGGGAGTGCAAATTATTATATTATAAATGAAAAACATGCATTGGTTGTCACAAGGTTTTCAGCATAGAACTAACATGTTCATACATGCTACATTTTTTAAAGTCACAAGAAAATACTTTTTCTACCATTGTTGTCTGATCATTTAGTTTTTCTATTCCCTTTGGTCCCTGTGTCTTCTGTGTTATGCAGTGTCTTCTTTCCATTTCATATTTTTTCTCTCACCATGTCCATCATTCTCCTGTGTCCTTATGCGTCCTGTCTACCACCTGTAGCCCTGTCCGTATCCTTCCTCCAGTTTCTGTATCTGGCCTTAAAGTGTTCCGATCCAGCCCTTAAATTCAGCAGTTTTCCCTCTATCCATATCCAGCAATTGTCCTCTCCCCTGGCCTCTCCTCCTCTCCATGTCCAGCAATCTGTCCCCTTTCCCTCCCCGCCCTTCCATGTCCAGTGATTCTCCCTGCCCTCCCTCAACTCCCCGACATCCTTCCTCTCCGTTTCTTCCTGCCCCCCCCCCAACACGTGTTTAAACCTTTTATTTTCCTTGCAGTGACGGCAATGAAGCCCACAACACAGTGGTCTCCCCGCCAGCCTTTCCCTTCCCTCACACAGCATCCCGGCCTTGCGGAAACAGGAAATACATCATCGCAAGAAGGCAGGACAATGAGTGACAGAAGGGAAAGACTGGAGGGGAGCCTGCTGTGTTGTGTGCTTCACTGCCGTGGCTGCGAGTAAAATAAAAGGTTTAAACATGCACGAAGAGGGACAGGAAGGAACGAAGAGGAAACCTGTCCAGCAGCTGAGGGCGGGAACAGCTGCCCATGGGCGTAGACTGGGGGGGCGAGGGGGGGGCAATGCCCCCCAAACGATGACGACTTACCCGGGGCGCCAGTCGTAAAAAACAAGCAGGCACGCTGGTTTCCATCCGTTTTTGCTTCCCTGCCCTCTTTGTCTGCGTCCCGCCCGAAAGGAAATGACATCAGAGGAAGGCGGGACGCAGACAAAGAGGGCAGGGAAGCAAAAACGGATGGAAACCAGCGTGTCTGTTTGCCCCCTCTCTTCCTCCCTCCCTCCGGTGCAGGCAGCAGCAGTCTTTTTCAGCCTTTCTGTGCGCCTCCTAACAGCGGTAGCGATGTATACACACTGCCTTCGGCTGTGCCCCGAAGCCTTCTCTTCAAGTTCCTGTTCCCGCCTATGCACAGAAACAAGGCTGAAGACTGCTGCGCTGGAGGGAGGGAGGGAGGAAGAGAGGGGGCAAACAGAGAGAGTCACGATCCTGGACCTCGTGGAGGGCAGCAGAGGGAAGGAGCAGGAGGTGGATGGGACGGAGGGATGGTGAGCAGAGGAAAGGAGCAGGAGATGGATGGGACTGGGAGGGTTGGGGAGCAGAGGGAAGGAGCAGAAGATGGATGGGACTGGGAGGGGTGGGGAGCAGAGGGAAGCCTACTGGAAAGAAGACACTGCATAAAACAGAAGACACTGTGACCAAAGCAAATAGAAAAACTAAACAATCAGACAACAAAAGGTAGAAAAAAGTATTTTATTCACAATTTATTAATTGGAATATGTCAGCTTTTTGAAATGTGCATCTGTGATATTTTGTATGTAAATTTAAATTTTTATGGTATTGCTGCATGCTGAGTCTGACGTCTTGAGTTAACTTTGCAGTATTTTGCCTTCATATTTTTTGATTTCTAGTTCCTTGTGTCATGTGTTTTTCATGTGCGATCAAGGTGCAATATTCTGCTAGCGTGTAGTATTTGCAGCCCTTTTTGTTTTGCTTTTTTTCAAGAGGTAGTGTATTGATGTTTTAGAGCCTGCCTGTTGTAATTACAGTTCTGCCTTTTCACGCATAAGGTTGTAGCTCGTCCTGTCCTTGGAATTAGTGCTGTTATGGTTTAGTAATGATATGAGTGTGTTTTTGCACAAGTTTGTGTATAGCGTTTTGCAGTGGACAGATTGTGTGTTGGCCTTATTGAGATGGCACCAAAACATCAGAAAGGGTGTAGAGCCTAAATCATGACACACTACCTCTTGAAGGATCTACATATAGAGCCTATGCATTTCTAAGGTCAACACTGGTATGGTATGGGAAAGGGAGTGGGGAAATACTACTGGAGATGAAGAGGGAGTGCTGGGTAAGGATGAAAGAAGGAAGGAAGGAAGGGAGAAAGAGCTGGCTTGATATCTCATACATATTCATTATGGTTATTCCCCAAAAAAGCAAGCTCTTTTTCCCTTCCTTCCTCCACATTAGCATATGGGGCGGGGCCTATGCTAATGGGGCAGGGCCTATGCTACTATGCTCCGCCCCATCCTTTGCTCCCCCAAATGAAACAGTCAAACTACGCCTATGCAGCTGCCTGCAGCATTCCGCCAGCCCAGCGTTTGAGGGGCAATGCCCCCTCGCCCCCCAATCCACGCCCATGGGTCAGTTGCAGAGGGTGGTGAATGTTCTTAATGTTTTGTGCTATAAGAAATCTTACAGCACTGTCCTTCCTTTGTATATGGAGGTCCTCAGCTCCTTCCTCTTGTGTGAGATGTACTCATGCCTTCCATGCTTGACTTCTCCCACTCAGGGCTCCAGTGTAACAGACAGTTAATTTAGCATGCACAGGGGTGACATGAATGGCGGCAGCAGCAGCTGGAGGACACAGACCAAAGCTGCAGAACTTGTAAGGCTCTAGTTGCCAGATCATAGGAGGTGGTCTTCAGCTGGCACGGCTTGGGGATCCTTGAAAGCCACACAGCAAGGGTTATGTCTGTATTTTGGGGGATCAGAGCAGAAATTGGTGGAACCACAGGCCCCCCCCCCCCTTATGATGCTGCGATTTGTGTACAGTACAAAAAGGAAGTGCATAAATGTTTTTATTTCTTCAGTGTTGCGGGACTTGCCGTGTTTGGATTTTGTTTCTCATATTTGTAATTTCAGATCCCATGTTCTGCATTTGAGGAAAGCATATATGTGATTTGTGTGTGAATAAATCATTAAAGTTTTCTTATGTCTGAGCAGTGGTGGCGGTAGAGATTGGGGGTGGAGGAGACCCCTCCTTACTTTATGCTTTTTGCCACAGTGTGCCTGAAACCGGCACTGGCATGTACTTTTAGAAAGAAAGAAGGGAGGGAGCCATAAGTACATAAGTATTACAACACTGGGACTCACCAAAGATCCATAAAGCCTTGCTACCTGTTTCCAACAGTTGCCAATTCAGGTAAAAAATACCTTGCAAGATCCTAAAAAAGCTAAACACATTTTATGCTGCTTATCACAGAAAAAAGCAGTGCATGTTCCAAAGTAATCGTAATAATGGTCTAAGGACTTTTCCTCTAAGAAGCCGTCCTGTCACTTTTTAAACCCCGCAAAGCCAACCTCCTTTAGTACATTCACTGGCAAGTCCAGCACTCATTCTCTTAAACCTGTAAAGTAATGTATCCACCAAACATTGTTCTGAAAATATATGGAACCACCTAGGAACTGAACTGTTTTCTCTCAGAAGGGATGAACGCACCTGAATGCAGCACCAAAAAATGTTTTTTTAATAGCTGCTAACTGCGGGATCAGGTAACGATTCCCTTTAGAAGGACTGCATCCTCACAGCACTGATTCTCTTTAGAAGTGCTGCAGCCACGTGCATGCAGCATTCATTACACCCAGAAGGGCTTAATCCTCCTGGAATAAAACAATTCTGGATCCAGGTGCATGGAGCTCCCCTGGGGGAAACAAGAACTTGATCAAAGGGAATAAATCTGTCCTGCAGTGGGGGTGGAATATGGGTTGAACAAAGATGGGGTGGTGAGGGGGAAAAACACTGTTGGAACATAACTTCTATGTGACAACTGAACTGGTTACAGGGGATATGCACACTAAGGAACACAATATTGCATTCTCAAGGTGGTTTCAGCCCTATTGAGAGAAAACAGTACTGGATCAAGATAGATGCAACTGTTCTGTGGGGAAACCAGTGCTGCATCCATGGGGATAGTAGCCGTCTATGGGGTGGGTAAGTGCTGGATACAGGGGCACAGGAACCTTCTGGGGGGGGGGGGGAGGAATGATGGATACAGATGATTGCAACCCTTGTAAAGAGAAACACGGTGGGAGACAGGCCAAAGACTGTATTGTAAAGGCTATCAATACTGCAGCCCTTCTGAGAAAAAAAAAAACGTTGCAAGGTGGTTCTATCCCTTTACAGAAAAATGTTTGCTTGATAATGAACATTAACAGGGTAATGAGAATGTGCTGGAGCAGGAAGTCTACCTCCTTTCTGTTGTGAAGAACTACTGCACTGTTATCAAAATAGTGAAACCTGAACCTGTTATCTGTCCCTGTTTGTGACATGTTGGTTAGATGTATCATTGTAAAGTGCTATAAATTTATAAATTAAAAACCATTATTATTAAAACAGTACTCAAGATAATTGTTTCCTTCTACCTCTTTACTTTTATACAATCATTAAAAAAATACATTTGAAAATACTAACAAGTCACTCTGAACTTCTGCATTCATGAATCATAGCAGCTGAAGAATACAAAGGTTAAACATTTACACCTAGGAAAGATGGAATTTTTGAAAACAAGCAGTAGATTTATGAAAACATGATAACACATTACCACATATTATGAATAATTAACATGCTGGGAGCTATTTTATTACCTATGTGCATTAATACAATAGCACACTTACAAAATCCAACCCCTTATTGCAACATGCACATCCGTTTGCTGATGCAAAAATAATGTTTTAATTTTGTACACAGTTAGAACAATATCTTGCAGTAAGTGTAGAAACATTACCAGAGCTATAAGGAAGCATTTCTCTTGCTAATATTAAACCTTGGGGCAGTGTAGTGCTTCAAACAAATAAGGAAGACACCATAAGTAGCATTCAAACATTGATAAGTAGACACAGAAATCAACCAAAAAAAAAAAACAAACAAACAATTAAAACCACAAACAGGACAAAGGCAATGGAGCACATAATTACTACTACTACTACTACTATTTAGCATTTATATAGTGCTACAAAGTGTACGCAGCGCTGCACAAACATTGAAGAAAGACAGTCCCTGCTCAACAGAGCTTACAATCTAAATTGGACAGATGAACAGACAGCCAGAGGTGGGGAAAAGGGAAATTGCAGTACTGGGGGTGGTGATAAGTGAGGATACTGAGTAAGAGAGTCATGGTTAGGAGTGGAAAGCAGTAGCAAAGAGATGGGCTTTAAGCCCAGATTTGAAGACAGCCAGAGACTGAGCCTGACATACCAGCTCAGGGAGTGTATTCCACGCATAGGGAGCAGCGAGATGGAAGGAACGGAGCCTGGAGTTTGCAGTGGAGGAGAAGGTGGACGACAGGAGATATTTACCCTGCAAACAGAGTTCACGGGGAGTACAGACCTTATTGGTGGAGAACAGAGACAGAATTGGAAATGAGAGAAATATGAACAATGTTAGCTGTTTCACAGGGACAGTTTTAATAACATCATTGCACTGATGCACACCCTATATCACTGCTGAGAGATTAGTGTGAAGGAATAGAACAATACTGTGTCCTACTAAGAAATTGTGGTTGTCACATGAAGACAGATAAAAACCATAGAATAGACAGTGATGGTTCAATACTGCTTGTCCAATATAACAATGGTATTAAATTCATTTGTGCTTTAGCACTAGCAGAATTATTACATAAAAAACATACAATGCTTTAGAAAAAAAAAAGTATTTTCTGTACACAAGCAATACAACATACATAACATTAATTTCATGTTTGTGTGCTAATGAAACACAATTTATATATCCCTACTCCACAGGAAAATAAATCTTTTACAGAAGTATCTAATAAAAGAAATGTCTCACAGTACTGAACAACAGCTTAAAAGAGTAATTCATCATTCCATAATGAAATTGTTAAAATGTTATCCTAAATCTTCTACATGGAGTAATCTGTGTTCAAGAAATAAAAAGAAAGAAAGAAACAATCCAAGCACCAATTAGATTTCTCACAAGAAAGAAACATGCAGGTGATCCCGAATAGAATCCTTACACAAAAAGATTGTATGGAGGTGTGGAGGAGTTGGGTATTGGTTACTGCTACAATGTGTAGTATTGTATAATAATGCTAAAGTATGCATACATTTTTTAAAATTTGTTTTTAACAGTTGTAACATGTTGTTCTGTATGTGCAGCATGAATTATGTGTAGGAATTAATTTTTCACAAAATGTGAAAACCTGTCACCTTCCACAACAAGAAAGAAAATTGATTGATAGACTGAAATCTTCTTCTATCTTCAACAATTTAAAATGCATTGCATTAAAATGTAAAATAGGTTACACTTTCATCCCAGTTCATATTAGTGATTATTATCATTGCACCCATCCTTAAAATCACAAAGCAAGCAGTGTAATCTTTAAAGTACTAATGCTCTGAGAAAAAAAGGTTAGATATATTTTATTTACAATGTTTTCCACTCTGCTGGCAGAGCTGTAATGGTGATAAACAAACATGTGCCATATTGGAAAAGTCATAAAACAATATTAATATTATGTTGATTAAATTTCTAATGGCTGGTAAATGGATTCAGAACACAGAACCACAGGTCACATATGCATATCTAATAGTAATGTGCATTAACTTACCTTTCTGAAGAAACTGCTAAAATCAATTACCAAACTGTTTGCAGTGTTCCCAATGGATGTAGTTGGGGTCCTGCAAAGTACAAGCGATTTGAACAACTTCCAATGAATGTTCAAATAAATCAATGTAGTTTAGTGAACCTATTAAACATGTGCAATGCAATAGTATCTCTATCCTACAAAGTCCTCTACAGACAGATTTCTGAAGCACTAGTGCACCCTTTTATATCAGTAAAATTCAAACCCCCATTCTGAAACTTGGCCTGATGGGAAAGGCATTGGAGATAAGCCGGCACCAGATTTAATCAGTACTGGTATGATCTTTGTGTCACAGAACTGAAAGCACTTCTTTTTTTTCCTTTCATGTGTTTTCAAAAACCCCATTATGTTTTCCACCATGAGCACTATAATTTGTTTCTTCATAATTGGTTATTATTCAATGTTTACATTTTCATACTTCAGTGTCATCTATATTGAATATATCAATGTTTAAAACACAAATATGTAAGGTTTTCTTTTTTATCACAATATCTGTTTCTTATTTGTCTTGCATTTCCTGACCACTGGATCTTGCCCCTCTCCTGTCAGTTACCCTGCATGCCCCCCTTCACATAGTAATTAGTGATGCAGCCTGCTAATCTCCACATAGGTTCCTTGAACACACTAATTATAAACAGTGCATGGTATGACTCATTCAATTACCTGGCCAGAGGAAGTAGGGAAGGGTGAGAGGTACTTGCATGAAACCAATGCTTATAGTTATCCATTGTAATTTAGCCCTTCTGATCAGGGGCGTAGCCAGACCTTGCCAGGAGGGGGGGGGGGCCAGAGCCCGAGATGGGGGGTCACTGTTAAGCCGCCTCCCCCCCTCCAGCAACCCCCCCTTCCCCCGCTCGATCGCGCCGACACTCTTAAACTCCCCCCCCCTCCCGCTACCAACCCTCGGCCGCCGTCCGCCCCATGAAGTACCTTGTTTGCTGGCGGGGCTGCCCAAACCCTGCCAGCCAAGAGTGTTGTTCAGCGCTGGAGTTAGTAAACTCCGGCGCCTTCATTCATAAGTACATAAGTACATAAGTAGTGCCATACTGGGAAAGACCAAAGGTCCATCTAGCCCAGCATCCTGTCACCGACAGTGGCCAATCCAGGTCAAGGGCACCTGGCACGCTCCCTAAACGTAAAAACATTCCAGACAAGTTATACCTAAAAATGCGGAATTTTTCCAAGTCCATTTAATAGTGGTCTATGGACTTGTCCTTTAGGAATCTATCTAACCCCTTTTTAAACTCCGTCAAGCTAACCGCCCGTACCACGTTCTCCGGCAACGAATTCCAGAGTCTAATTACACGTTGGGTGAAGAAAAATTTACGTCCTGCACGGGGCTACATGCACGGTGCAGGACGTAAGGCGTCAAAACCAGCTGATCCTTCAGACGAACTTTCTTGAATGAAGGCGCCGGAGTTTACTAACTCCAGCGCTGAACAACACTCTTGGCTGGCGGGGTTTGGGCATCCCCGCCAGCAATCAAGGTAAATCATGCGGTAGCGGGGCTGGCGGCGATGGTGGGGGAGGCTTGGTGGCGGGAGGGGGGTCGTCGGCAGGGGGCCAGGGGCGAATCTGCGGGGGCCCGGGCCCCCTCAGGCCCCACGTAGCTACGCCACTGCTTCTGATCACAAATTTTTTTTTTTATTACATTTAGACCCCGCGCTTTCCCACTCATGGCAGGCTCAATTCGGCTTACATATTATATACAGGTACTTATTTGTACCCGGGGCAATGGAGGGTTAAGTGACTTGCCCAGAGTCACAAGGAACTGCCTGTGCCGGCGGTGCCCACTTTTTGCCACACCTTAGTAAAATGACCCCCCAAATTTTGAAAACCTCAATACATGCTAAAATTCATGTTTGCAAATATCTTATTTAGAGTACAACTGTAACAGACAAAGGGCGTGAAGAAAACAGCTTGTGATATGACTTAATGGACCCAACTTTAAAATTATCAAAAAGCAATGATATATGAACATTTAAGACCACAAGGTTCCCTTTGCAGACTAAGACCCCTATAATTTTAAAAATAAGATGTTAAGCAGCTTCTAATTTAACACAATAATGAATATTATCAGAATCCTTGTTTATTTCGCGCAGGAGGCCGAAATACACCATGATCTTGGTGTACTTGGGTTCAGAGGGCCGGCATGCATCAAGATCCTGGTGTATTTTTAATGTGCAGGGCCGCACAGGGCCAGATCCTGGTGTATTTTGCAATGTCAGGGGCCACAGGGACCAGGATCCCGGTTTATTTCGCCCAGGAGGGCGAAAAAGACCAGGATCTGGGTGTATTTGGGTTCAGATGGACAGCTTACCTCTAGATCCTGGTGTATTTTTAATGTGCAGGGCCGCACAGGGCCAGATCCTGGTGTATTTTGCAATGTCAGGGGCCACAGGGATCAGGATCCCGGTTTATTTCGCCCAGGAGGGCGAAAAAGACCAGGATCTGGGTGTATTTGGGTTCAGATGGACAGCTTACCTCTAGATCCTGGTGTATTTTTAATGTGCAGGGCCGCACAGGGCCAGATCCTGGTGTATTTTGCAATGTCAGGGGCCACAGGGACCAGGATCCCGGTTTATTTCGCCCAGGAGGGCGAAAAAGACCAGGATCTGGGTGTATTTGGGTTCAGATGGACAGCTTACCTCTAGATCCTGGTGTATTTTTAATGTGCAGGGCCGCACAGGGCCAGATCCTGGTGTATTTTGCAATGTCAGGGGCCACAGGGACCAGGATCCCGGTTTATTTCGCCCAGGAGGGCGAAAAAGACCAGGATCTGGGTGTATTTGGGTTCAGATGGACAGCTTACCTCTAGATCCTGGTGTATTTTTAATGTGCAGTGCCGCACAGGGCCAGATCCTGGTGTATTTTGCAATGTCAGGGGCCACAGGGACCAGGATCCCGGTTTATTTCGCCCAGGAGGGCGAAAAAGACCAGGATCTGGGTGTATTTGGGTTCAGATGGACAGCTTACCTCTAGATCCTGGTGTATTTTTAATGTGCAGGGCCGCACAGGGCCAGATCCTGGTGTATTTTGCAATGTCAGGGGCCACAGGGACCAGGATCCCGGTTTATTTCGCCCAGGAGGGCGAAAAAAGACCAGGATCTGGGTGTATTTGGGTTCAGATGGACAGCTTACCTCTAGATCCTGGTGTATTTTTAATGTGCAGGGCCGCACAGGGCCAGATCCTGGTGTATTTTGCAATGTCAGGGGCCACAGGGACCAGGATCCCGGTTTATTTCGCCCAGGAGGGCGAAAAAGACCAGGATCTGGGTGTATTTGGGTTCAGATGGACAGCTTACCTCTAGATCCTGGTGTATTTTTAATGTGCAGGGCCGCACAGGGCCAGATCCTGGTGTATTTTGCAATGTCAGGGGCCACAGGGACCAGGATCCCGGTTTATTTCGCCCAGGAGGGCGAAAAAGACCAGGATCTGGGTGTATTTGGGTTCAGATGGACAGCTTACCTCTAGATCCTGGTGTATTTTTAATGTGCAGGGCCGCACAGGGCCAGATCCTGGTGTATTTTGCAATGTCAGGGGCCACAGGGACCAGGATCCCGGTTTATTTCGCCCAGGAGGGCGAAAAAGACCAGGATCTGGGTGTATTTGGGTTCAGATGGACAGCTTACCTCTAGATCCTGGTGTATTTTTAATGTGCAGGGCCGCACAGGGCCAGATCCTGGTGTATTTTGCAATGTCAGGGGCCACAGGGACCAGGATCCCGGTTTATTTCGCCCAGGAGGGCGAAAAGACCAGGATCTGGGTGTATTTGGGTTCAGATGGACAGCTTACCTCTAGATCCTGGTGTATTTTTAATGTGCAGGGCCGCACAGGGCCAGATCCTGGTGTATTTTGCAATGTCAGGGGCCACAGGGACCAGGATCCCGGTTTATTTCGCCCAGGAGGGCGAAAAAGACCAGGATCTGGGTGTATTTGGGTTCAGATGGACAGCTTACCTCTAGATCCTGGTGTATTTTTAATGTGCAGGGCCGCACAGGGCCAGATCCTGGTGTATTTTGCAATGTCAGGGGCCACAGGGACCAGGATCCCGGTTTATTTCGCCCAGGAGGGCGAAAAAGACCAGGATCTGGGTGTATTTGGGTTCAGATGGACAGCTTACCTCTAGATCCTGGTGTATTTTTAATGTGCAGGGCCGCACAGGGCCAGATCCTGGTGTATTTTGCAATGTCAGGGGCCACAGGGACCAGGATCCCGGTTTATTTCGCCCAGGAGGGCGAAAAAGACCAGGATCTGGGTGTATTTGGGTTCAGATGGACAGCTTACCTCTAGATCCTGGTGTATTTTTAATGTGCAGGGCCGCACAGGGCCAGATCCTGGTGTATTTTGCAATGTCAGGGGCCACAGGGACCAGGATCCCGGTTTATTTCGCCCAGGAGGGCGAAAAAGACCAGGATCTGGGTGTATTTGGGTTCAGATGGACAGCTTACCTCTAGATCCTGGTGTATTTTTAATGTGCAGGGCCGCACAGGGCCAGATCCTGGTGTATTTTGCAATGTCAGGGGCCACAGGGACCAGGATCCCGGTTTATTTCGCCCAGGAGGGCGAAAAAGACCAGGATCTGGGTGTATTTGGGTTCAGATGGACAGCTTACCTCTAGATCCTGGTGTATTTTTAATGTGCAGGGCCGCACAGGGCCAGATCCTGGTGTATTTTGCAATGTCAGGGGCCACAGGGACCAGGATCCCGGTTTATTTCGCCCAGGAGGGCGAAAAAGACCAGGATCTGGGTGTATTTGGGTTCAGATGGACAGCTTACCTCTAGATCCTGGTGTATTTTTAATGTGCAGGGCCGCACAGGGCCAGATCCTGGTGTATTTTGCAATGTCAGGGGCCACAGGGACCAGGATCCCGGTTTATTTCGCCCAGGAGGGCGAAAAAGACCAGGATCTGGGTGTATTTGGGTTCAGATGGACAGCTTACCTCTAGATCCTGGTGTATTTTTAATGTGCAGGGCCGCACAGGGCCAGATCCTGGTGTATTTTGCAATGTCAGGGGCCACAGGGACCAGGATCCTGGTTTATTTCGCCCAGGAGGGCGAAAAAGACCAGGATCTGGGTGTATTTGGGTTCAGATGGACAGCTTACCTCTAGATCCTGGTGTATTTTTAATGTGCAGGGCCGCACAGGGCCAGATCCTGGTGTATTTTGCAATGTCAGGGGCCACAGGGACCAGGATCCCGGTTTATTTCGCCCAGGAGGGCGAAAAAGACCAGGATCTGGGTGTATTTGGGTTCAGATGGACAGCTTACCTCTAGATCCTGGTGTATTTTTAATGTGCAGGGCCGCACAGGGCCAGATCCTGGTGTATTTTGCAATGTCAGGGGCCACAGGGACCAGGATCCCGGTTTATTTCGCCCAGGAGGGCAAAAAAGACCAGGATCTGGGTGTATTTGGGTTCAGATGGACAGCTTACCTCTAGATCCTGGTGTATTTTTTATGATTTATCATTTTTATTCAAAACCAGTATCCTGTACATATATCACTATACAACTTTATCACTTGCATTCACAATAACAATTCTTCAGTGTTACAGGTAATGTGAGTTTGCTGAAATTTACAGAAACAAATTGTTTTCATTTTTTTTATTATAATCCCTCCCTTCCCAACAACCCCCCCCCAACCTTCCCCCCAATAATCCCCTCCCTCTCCCTCCCTTCCCTCTCTCCTATGTGAACAAAACTTAATACTAGAAGTTCAACAGTCTACTTCTCGCAACCGGGGTCATTGTATTTATTAGCGGGCTCCATATATTCTGGAACCGCAACCCTGTCCTGGAGCTAAAGTCAACCACTCCCGTCCTCTCCATCCGCATCATCAAAATCATTCGTGTCCGCCACTGAGAGTATGACGGGTATTGACTGGTCACCCATTCAGACAAAATCACCTGCATGGCAGTCACAGTAGCCCTGTATACAAAGGCTGAGAATCCTTTTGGTATTGGGTGAATAAACACTGGGTGTCCCAGCAACAATCCCGAATTGCATGTCCATCTGGTTCGCCAGATAGTAGAGACATATTGTGTAAGCTGTTTCCAAAATTTAGCTATGCCTCTACATGTCCAAAGCATATGCCCCAAGGTAGCTCCAGCCTCCTTGCATTTAGGACACTCCCCCCACGGGGAGACCCCCATATGGAAAGCCCTCCTGGGGGGGATATAAAGTCTGAGTGCCACTTTATATTGAGTCTCCCAATGCGACATCATGATGGTACGTCTCTTCATAGTCAAAATATAAGCTTTAAATTGCGCTACTGTAAGGTCCAACTGAATATCCTCTTTCCACTGAGTTAACAGCTTTACAAAATCAGGTTCCGGAACAGTATCTCTGATATGTCTATGATGAAATTTTAGTGGAACCCGTTGCTGCGCTGCTAGAGAAAATGCCGAAGCCAGCTCTTCTTGAACATCTTCAGCTAAATCCTCCCAGGGCAAAGACTGTATGTAGTGTTTTAGCTGTCCATAATGAAACTCATCTGAGGGGAGCAGATCAAATTCTTCCCGGAGCTCTTGGAACGGCTTTATCCTTCCTTCAAGGGTAACTGCATGTAATAGGTATATCATCCCTTTACGCTTCCATCTGTGAAAAGCTGGGTATAAAGTTCCAGGTGGAAAGGCGGGATTCCCGCAAATCGGCAGAAATGGGGTAGTTTTTGATGAAAATTTGTGCAATTTACAAACCCATTGCCACACCGCTTTCGCCGACCTCACTATTCCTGTCCGCTGTAGTATATACGGCAGGGAAGGCCCTGCCGTATGTAAGAAGGCACTGAAGTGCGTCTCTGGATATAGTTGTAACTCTATATGAGTATCCGAGTAATCCTGGGTTCCACGAAACCAGTCATTTATATGACGCATTCCACTTGCCACCGTCATATACTTAATGTTCAGCAAGCCCAGGCCTCCATACTCCACCGGGACAGTTAATGTTGTGTAAGACAGTCGTGGCTTTTTCTTTCTCCAAAGGAAAGTTTGCACCAGTTTTATCAACTTCTGTTCATCCACCTTTTTTAGGAATAGTGGGAGTGATTGGAATGTGTATAACCACCTGGGGACTATCACCATGTTAAATAGTGCAATTCTTCCCATGAGTGAGAGTGGTAGGTTCCCCCAGACCTCCAACTGTTTGGTAGTGTCCTGCAACAATCTCTGCACATTCTGCCCATAAAGTTTTGTTAGATCCCTGGTAATTGTGACTCCCAAATATTTCAAAGAGTTCTGTGTCCACTGTAATGGGAAAGTCCCTAGCCAATTTATCTGCTCTTCTGGCAACACCGGCAAGGCCATAGATTTGTGTAGATTTAAACAAAAACCTGAGTGATTCCCATACTGTTCTATTTGCTGCAACAATCTTGGTAAGGTCCGTGGGGGCTCTCGTAGAATTACTAACAAATCATCTGCATAAGCTAATATTCTGATATCCTGCCCTGCTAACTTAACCCCTTGAAGATCTGGAGCCAAAGAGACCATACGCAGTAAGGGTTCCAGGGTCATGATAAACAACAAAGGGGATAGGGGACAACCTTGTCTAGTACCACGCTGTATTGTAAACTCTGGTTCCCGGACACCATTAATGAACACTCCCGCTTTGGGTTGACAATAGAGCGTTTGGACTGCGTACATGAACCAGCCTTCTATACCCATGGCCGCCAGTGTCTGGAACATGAACGTCCACCCCACCTGGTCAAACGCCTTTTCAGCGTCTAAACTTAATACCAGGGTGGGCGCCCCCTGTTGTTGACTGATCGCCATGGCCATCAAAGTTTTCCTAATATTATGTACGGACTGATGGCCTTTCACAAACCCCACCTGCTCGGGGCCTATCAATGATGGCAGATATTCCGCCAACCTCACAGCCATCAGTTTTGCCAAAATTTTTGTATCAACGTTTAACAGCGAAATTGGTCGATAGGATTCGACATTGTCTAGTGGCTTCCCTGGCTTGGGTATCAAAGTTATGAGCGCTGAATTTGCATACTGTGGAAATTCCCTTTTTTCTATTACCTCCCGATAGTATTCCAGTAGAGATGCTAGGGCCTTCCCTGATAGTATTTTATAGTACTCTCCTGAAAATCCATCTGGCCCTGGAGCTGACCAGAGCTTCAATGTTTTAATCACAGCTTGTACTTCTATCAATGTCAAAGGTTTATTCAAGTTCCCCAGCTGTTCCCCTGTTATTTTTGGGAGCTTTGCCTGTGCTATATATTGTTGTATCTCTCGTTCCGAGGGAGCTTGTCTTAATTTATATAGGGCTGAGAAATAATCTGTGAATGCTTGCCCAATCTTTCGACGGTCCGTAATTAAGTTCCCTTTTTTATCTTTCAATGCTGCCACTGTCCTCGGGGCTCCTGAATTTTTTATTAAGCGCCCTAACATTCTGCCTGCCCGATTGCCATGTTTTTGTAATTTGTATTTGTAAAAAAGGGCCGATCTCAATTCCCCTTCATGTAATAGACTATTAAGGGCCACCTGTGTAGCCTTCAAATTTTCCAGAGTAGCTATTGTGGGGTGGTGAAGGTGAATTCTCTTAGCCCTCTGCAACTGGCGCTCTAAGTTCAATATGCCCACAGCCCTCTTCTTGTTCTTAGCACTGCAATAAGCTATAATGGTTCCCCGGATGACCGCCTTAGAGGCCATCCAGAACAACTCGGGCTGATGGGTGGCATGCCATTTATTATGTTCTATATATTGGTCCCAGTTCCGCTGCACATGTGACCGCAACCGTGTATCATGATATAAGCCCGCCGGATATCTCCACCCTCTCTGTCCAGTTGTATCTGTGGTAACTTTAATATCTATCCATATCATAGCATGATCTGCCACTTCTTCTGGGCCTATATGTGCTGTGTCTACTAGGTGAAATATGTTGCGGGCTAGTAATATATAGTCTATCCTGGCAAACGTGCCATGCGCCCTTGACCTGTGCGTGTAATCTTTCTCTCCTGGGTGATAAATCCTCCATGGATCTACCAGATCAAGGGTCTTGGAGAATGTCTGAAATTCTCTAGCCCGCACTCCTCTATACTGAGAATCCTTTGTGCTAGAGCAATCCTGCCGGGGATCCAGGACTGCATTGAAATCCCCAACCACTATCAACTCTCCACCATGACTTTGCAGGCACTTCCCTGCTAGGTTGGTGAGGAAGGATGCATCATGATTATTAGGCCCATATAAAACCAAAAGCAACAAAATTCTCCCCGCTAACCAAACCTTCAACATTATATGGTCCCCCCGAGCCCCCCTTTCCAATACTGTCGCTTTATATGGGAGCCCCTTTCTAAATAGCACCGCCACCCCCCCCCCTACGACTCTGTGTTGACGCTGCAAATACTTCTCCGACCCAATGCTTTTGTAGTTTAGAATGTTCCAGATCAGTTAACCGCGTCTCTTGTAAGCACGCAATATCCGCTCTGTGTCTCTTAAGTGCAGAGAGTATCTTAGATCTTTTAATTGGGGAACTAATCCCACCCACGTTCCATGATATTAGTCTAGTGGTCATCTTTTAAACCACCCCATTTCCAGTGTCCTGTTATGCCCCAGGTTTTACAGGTCTCCTCAGCTCCAAGACCCCACTCTCTAGAACAAACTCTAAAAGTACCTCCCAAATCCATTATACACTTCTCCCGGTTCCCATGTAATAAGTTTCGCTTCTCTTTAACGTCTAGTACTTGTCTTTGTAATATTAACCTTTCTCCCTGAGTCCCCTCATTCCCCCCCAACCATTCTAACCCTATAGCCAGATTCCCAGGCCTAGCCCCGGAATTAGCAAGAAAGCACCTAGCGTGTCGAGAGCCCCCAACTCCTATATATGACACATGTTTATAACTATAATTACTGCAACATTTAGTATCTGGTCTCCTTTATATTACCAACATCTTTAGACTCCGTCCAGCATGCCTTGATCTCGGAGGCTTGTTTTTGCTTCTTCCAATGATTTAAAAGTCTGCCATTGTCCTTGGACTTGCACTTTCAGGGAGGCTGGGTACTGCAGAACAAATCGAACTTGTTTTTGGGCCAGCGATGAGCATATAGGGTGGAATTTACGCCGTCTCTCCTGCACTCCCGTTGAGTAATCCTGAAAAATCAGGATTTGCCGTCCTTCATGTTTTAGATCACCTCTACGTATCTTAAATCCTTGTAGGACTTCCATTTTATGACGATAATTGAGCAACCGCGCAACCACCACTCTTGGTCGCTCTTGATTTTCTCTGATTCGGCCAATTCGATGTGCCCTTTCAATAACCAACTGCCCAAAGGAGTCTGTCAAGGCCAATTCCTTAGATAACCATCCCGTGAGCCAGTCCACCAGGTTCTTGTCAGGTATTTTCTCGGAAAGGCCCACTATCCGCACATTGTTCCTGCGGGAGCGATTTTCTAGATCTTCCAGCTTATCCATGTGCTCTTGAAGCTGCCGTTTTACCTCCCGCAAATCTGTGCTGTAGCCTTGCGAATCGTCCTCCAAGGCGGACACCCTGGTCTCTGCATCCTCCATTCGGGTTTCCAAACCTTCCATTTTCGTATTGAAAGCGTCCAATTTTAAATCTAAAGCGTCCCATTTTGGCTGCCAAGCATTTGCAACTGCAAGCGTTAACTGTTCAAGTTGCGACGCTGTAAAATTTTGTTGCGCCGGAAGCGGGTCCTCCGCCATTTTCGGGTCTGGCGCTGACATTTTACTTTTCTCCTTATCTTTTTTCCCCGTTCGTAGCGCCATTCCGGGTGGAGACTGTTTAAGATATTTGTCCATTAAGGTACGCCAGCTTTAAATTTCCCTGTTTAATCTCTCGTGTTGCAATATTTAAGCGGTTTCTGGAGCGAGGGCCCAAGAGCTAAAGCAGCACACGTCCACTCAGCTCATCACGTCACGTGCTTCCCCTCCTGGTGTATTTTTAATGTGCAGGGCCGCACAGGGCCAGATCCTGGTGTATTTTGCAATGTCAGGGGCCACAGGGACCAGGATCCCGGTTTATTTCGCCCAGGAGGGCGAAAAAGACCAGGATCTGGGTGTATTTGGGTTCAGATGGACAGCTTACCTCTAGATCCTGGTGTATTTTTAATGTGCAGGGCCGCACAGGGCCAGATCCTGGTGTATTTTGCAATGTCAGGGGCCACAGGGACCAGGATCCCGGTTTATTTCGCCCAGGAGGGCGAAAAAGACCAGGATCTGGGTGTATTTGGGTTCAGATGGACAGCTTACCTCTAGATCCTGGTGTATTTTTAATGTGCAGGGCCGCACAGGGCCAGATCCTGGTGTATTTTGCAATGTCAGGGGCCACAGGGACCAGGATCCCGGTTTATTTCGCCCAGGAGGGCGAAAAAGACCAGGATCTGGGTGTATTTGGGTTCAGATGGACAGCTTACCTCTAGATCCTGGTGTATTTTTAATGTGCAGGGCCGCACAGGGCCAGATCCTGGTGTATTTTGCAATGTCAGGGGCCACAGGGACCAGGATCCCGGTTTATTTCGCCCAGGAGGGCGAAAAAGACCAGGATCTGGGTGTATTTGGGTTCAGATGGACAGCTTACCTCTAGATCCTGGTGTATTTTTAATGTGCAGGGCCGCACAGGGCCAGATCCTGGTGTATTTTGCAATGTCAGGGGCCACAGGGACCAGGATCCCGGTTTATTTCGCCCAGGAGGGCGAAAAAGACCAGGATCTGGGTGTATTTGGGTTCAGATGGACAGCTTACCTCTAGATCCTGGTGTATTTTTAATGTGCAGGGCCGCACAGGGCCAGATCCTGGTGTATTTTGCAATGTCAGGGGCCACAGGGACCAGGATCCCGGTTTATTTCGCCCAGGAGGGCGAAAAAGACCAGGATCTGGGTGTATTTGGGTTCAGATGGACAGCTTACCTCTAGATCCTGGTGTATTTTTAATGTGCAGGGCCGCACAGGGCCAGATCCTGGTGTATTTTGCAATGTCAGGGGCCACAGGGACCAGGATCCCGGTTTATTTCGCCCAGGAGGGCGAAAAAGACCAGGATCTGGGTGTATTTGGGTTCAGATGGACAGCTTACCTCTAGATCCTGGTGTATTTTTAATGTGCAGGGCCGCACAGGGCCAGATCCTGGTGTATTTTGCAATGTCAGGGGCCACAGGGACCAGGATCCCGGTTTATTTCGCCCAGGAGGGCGAAAAAGACCAGGATCTGGGTGTATTTGGGTTCAGATGGACAGCTTACCTCTAGATCCTGGTGTATTTTTAATGTGCAGGGCCGCACAGGGCCAGATCCTGGTGTATTTTGCAATGTCAGGGGCCACAGGGACCAGGATCCCGGTTTATTTCGCCCAGGAGGGCGAAAAAGACCAGGATCTGGGTGTATTTGGGTTCAGATGGACAGCTTACCTCTAGATCCTGGTGTATTTTTAATGTGCAGGGCCGCACAGGGCCAGATCCTGGTGTATTTTGCAATGTCAGGGGCCACAGGGACCAGGATCCCGGTTTATTTCGCCCAGGAGGGCGAAAAAGACCAGGATCTGGGTGTATTTGGGTTCAGATGGACAGCTTACCTCTAGATTCTGGTGTATTTTTAATGTGCAGGGCCGCACACGGCCAGATGCTGGTGTATTTTGCAATGTCAGGGGCCACAGGGACCAGGATCCTGGTTTATTTCGCCCAGGAGGGCGAAATACACCATGATCTTGGTGTACTTGGGTTCAGAGGGCTGGCATGCATCAAGATCTTGGTGTATTTTTGATTGGCAAGCTCGCATACTGCCAGATCCTGGTCATCTTGGATAGGAAGGCACAAATAACTGCAAATCTAATTTGCTATAGTTTTTGACAAACGGAGATGGCTGCTGTTGGGGGACTGGCTTCAATTTTATAGTCATACTGTCTCCTGTGGACCAGATATACTTATCTCATGTCCCCTCATGTAACCTCAAGGAGATAACAGTTTTTAATTTTGGCACAGTATAAGACATCACAAAAAGAAAATATAAGGAAAGCAGTGGACTGCATTTAGGGCTATTTGCCCATTTAGTTATGTTTAAATGAAAGAGATCTACATGAAACAAAAAATTTATTTTTATTTGGAGTTATAAAACCACTTGCTCCTGAAACATGTTCCAAAACATAATAATCCATTTGTGTATGTAAAAGGCAAACTTCTACAAAACAGATGAAACTCATTAAAAGGAGAGTTTAATTCTACTTCAATTTAATGTCTATATATTCCATCGTCTTTATGAACACCAGGCTTTACAAGGCAGATTACAGCCACTTAAGATGAACCGATCAGGAAAAAGAATATTCTTACTGAAATCTGCCATCTGTATGATATAGAACAATGAATAAAAATTAGCACAACGTAAGTCCAAGGAAGACTGTGCTCTTGCAGTCCAGATGGTACTGCTTTGAGTTGCTGTTTTCGAAAGGGGGACGGTGTAAAAACCGGATACAACTCGTATTTCCGCTTCGCAGCGATCGCAGCGATGCGACTGGTGATCGCTGCGGCCGTCAAAACAAATAACCGCCGTCAAAACAAAGGAGCGCCCGTCAAAACAAATAACCGCTTAAGGTAGTACTTAGATCTGGAGGATCCCGAGGATCCCGCAGATCTGGCTTTTACACCGTCCCCACCGTCCCCAGTAGCAGCGCTGCAGTGATCCTGGGGAAAACTCGTTAGAAACTGAACTTTACAACTACCGTTTCACTGCGGCCCCTTCAGCTTTACAGCTCGTCTTGCAGCACACTCTCCTCTTTCCTCATCTCTGTCTAAGCTGCGAATGAAGCCCCCAATGACGCATGCGCATCAGGCTGGGAAAAAGAACAGGAGGCGGCCTGACGTCACAAAGCTAAAGCCGGTTCACCCCTCGCAGCCGCCATATTCCTACACCCAAAACAAAAAAAGGGTATCCACCTTGTGGTCCTTCATTGTTATGTTATCTCATTTATATTTAGAAACATGGATTGTGGTGCAATTAAACAAATTGGGTTATATTCTATAAGAAATATGAAAATAATTTAAGTTGTACTTTCCAGAAATCTCGTAAGTTGTTAAAATGGAAAACTTTAGAATAATTATTTATCTAGTATATAACTCACAAAGGTCAACCACTTTCTTATCCAAGAATATTTATACTTTTGATCCTGAATATACACTCATTGTACTCGTGCTTTTGCTGTAGTACTTGTACTGTTCTTGTTACTATTATACATTTGTGACTTGTTTATACCTGAATTTAACTATATATTTTTTTGTATTTTGTTATTTCTTTCTCTATAATATCACCAAAATTCACCCTTTCCTTTCTGAGCACACTACCAGAACATAAGTACATAAGTAATGCCATACTGGGAAAAGACCAAGGGTCCATCGAGTCCAGCATCCTGTCCACGACAGCAGCCAATCCAGGCCAAGGGCACCTGGCAAGCTTCCCACACTCTCATCACCTCTCGCTTAGACTATTGCAACTTCCTTCTCACAGGTCTCCCACTTAGCCATCTCTCTCCTCTTCAATCTGTTCAAAATTCTGCTGCACGACTAATATTCCGCCAGTGTCATTATGCTCATATTAGCCCTCTCTTCAAGTGTTTATTTACACCTTATATAAGTGCAAACAAAGAAACTGACACCTATTATAAAGAAGAATAATCAACAATTTTTATTTTTTTCAACTGTCCTCCCTTGGACAGAGGCTGTATAAGAACATCATACAGGAAGCAAAGTATACTCACAATACACAATCAGCAATAATACACAGAAGTTAGTTTGCTTATGGTACATATATTCTACTCAGCTTATATACACTTACATTTGTACTGCACCCAATGCCTGCACGTCAGCAACCCATAGCTTTGAAGCCTGTTCTTTCTTATCTGCACATGTCAGCAACATTCTTTCTACCCCTGCACAGACTTCCCGTCTCTGCTTCACAGCTCAATGCTACCCAGCTCAAGGCTAATCCCATAACACCCTTATTGTTTTCAAATGTTTGTGACTCATAGCTCTTTTGCCTTTTACTTGCACTCCACTGACCATTGGAACTTTCTACTGTTTAACTGGTTCTCATTATATTTATGCAGCATGGTTTATTATTAACACAAGTCACTTCACTGGCTTCCTATCCGTTTCCACATACAGTTCAAACTCTTCTTATCTACTATAATAAAAAGCACCTCCAACGTTCTGAAGCTGACTCCATGGCAGTGAACGGTTTGTACGGTTCGTGCAGCCTGTAATGCTGTATCCATCTCCTGTCCTGATGTTAGTGTGCTTCCTGGTTCGTCACAAGCAGCACTGACCAACCACACAATAGCAGCATGAGGCACACCAATGGACTCAAACAATAGCGCAACCCGCGTGGCCGGACACATATTCACACACACAACTTCACCGAAGCAGAAAGACAACCGGCCTCAAGACTGCCGGTACCGCCGGGTAACCTCTTCAAAAAAAGTACTGCTTATAGCTATGATTTCTGAACATATGGCTTCATAAGAGGACAGACTTTTAAATGCCAACTATGTACTTATGCTAATCTCAACTTTGTTAAATGTTTCAGACATGTCCATCTATTTGCTCCCGTGATATAACTGAATTCTATTATTCTGTCTCACTGTATTTTCAAATTTAATCCAAATTGAACCTGAGTGTGCTTGAGATGATGTATGATATAAATGTAAAACCCTCCACCTTTTAAGGCATTTCCTATCCAACTGGATGGTGATAGTCTTCACTGGACCAAACTTGCCTTCCTTGTGCTAACTCAAAATAACCTGTTCCTTAGCTGAGCTCTAGTATTACCATCTTGAAAATGTGACCATACCATGCCTCTGTAGTTATGTTCCACTAATAAGTTAAATGATAAGAGTAGCCATACTGGGTCAGACCAATGGTCCATCTAGCCCAGTATCCTGTTTTCCAAACAGTGGCCAAGCCAGGTCACAAGTACCTGGCAGAAACCCAATTAGTAGCAGCATTCCAGACCCTCAAAGAGTAACAAGATTCCGGAATCCCCAAGAATAGCAAAATTCCATACTACAAATCCCAGGGCAAGCAGTTGCTTCCCATGTCTGTCTCAATAGCAGACTATGGACTTTTCCTCCAAAGAATTTGTCCAAGCCTTCTTTAAACCCAGATACACTAACTGCTGTTACCACAGAGCTTAACTATTTGTTGCGTGAAAAAATATTTCCTCTTATTTGTTTAAAAATTATTTCCATGTAACTTCCTCGAATGTCCCCTAGTCTTTGTACTTTTGGAACGAGTAAAAAATTGATTTACTTCTATTCATTCTACACCATTCAGGATTTTGTAGACTCATATCTCCCATCAGCCGTCCCTTTTCCAAGCTGAAGAGCCCTAACCTCTTTAGCCTTTCCTCATATGAGAGGAGTTCCGTCCCCTTTATCGTTTGGGTCGCTCTTTGAACCTTTTCTAATTCCAAAAATGACTTCTGGTCAGTTAAATTTATTTATATTTTGCTCACACCTTTTTCAGGGGTAGCTCAAGGTGAGTTACATTCAGGTACACTGGGTATTTATCTGTCCCTTGAGGGCTCACAGTCTAATTTTGAACATGGAGGGTTAGGTGATTTGCCCAAGATCACAAGGAGCAGTAGTGGGATTTGAACCAGCCACCTCTGGATGTCAAGACTGGCACTCTAACCCCTAAGCTACTCCTCCACATCTATAAATGGTTGCGCCTAAATGTAATCCTGGCTTTCTTGAAAGGATCATATAAACTTTGGATGCATGACTAGGAACACAAATATACACGTATTTATTCAATATTACATTTCCTCATGTATAGCCAGAAAACAACCTTGAAGCTCCTTTTATTATCGACCAGAGATAAGAGTTTTCAGTTTTGGCACAGTATAAGTCATCACAAGAACAAAATATAAGAAAACCTATGGGCTACATTAGGGGCTTATAGCCAAGTGCTTTTTTTGTAGAAAAAAAGGTTGCTGGTACTCATTATGGGCGGGATCACCACATATGGCTCCACCCCTATTATAGCCACACCCCTTATACCAGCCATGGTGCATATAAACAGACATCATTGAAAATATTACATTAGTATAGGAGAAAAAAATAACGTGATTTTTTTCATTATAAATAATTTCTGTAAGCTGTTACAGCTCTAGTATACCCAGTGCAAAATAAGACAGCAGATGTAAATTCTCAAATTGGACATATTCCAAACACTAAAATGAAAATAAAATGATTTTTTCTACCTTTGTTATCTGGTGACTTTGTTTTTCTGATCATGCTGGCCGAGTATCTGATTCTGCTGTTGCTATCTGTCCTCTTAACTCCGTTTCCAGGGCTTCCTTTCCATTTATTTCTTTACTTTCCTCCTTTCTTCTTAATTTCTTGCCCTACATCCATAAGTAAAAGCTGGGTCCTCCTCCATGGAATTGACTGGAGGAGGTATGTGGATCCAGATTTTGCCTATTTTCTCCATCCATGTGTAGTTTTTCTCCCCTTTCCCTCATCTCCATCCATGTGCATCTTCTTTTTTCTTTACTCCCCTCCATCCATGTCCAGCACCTCTCCTCTCTCCTCTCTCCATGTCCAGCATTTCTCCTCTCTCTTCCCTCCCCTGTATCCATATAAAGCAATAATTCTCTCTCCCCTCTCCTCCATCCAAGTCCAGCATTTCTTCTCTCTCCTCACCAACCCCTCCATCCATCCATGTCCAGCAATTCTCCTCTATCTCCTGCTCTCCTCTCCATCCATTTCCAGCATTTCTCTCTTCCCTGCCCTCCCCTCCCATCCATGTGCATCTCCTTGCTCTTCCCTCCCCTCCATTCATGTCCAGCATGTCTCCTCTCTCTCCTGTCCCCCCCACCATCCATGTCCGGCGATTCTCCTCTCTCCCCTTCCCTCCCCTCTCATCCATGTCCAACGATTCTCCTCTCTCCCCTGCCCTCACCTTCCATCCATGTCCAGCGAATCTCTTCCATGACCTCGCCTCCCATCCATGTCCAGTATGTCTCCTCCCCTGCCCTCCCCTCCCATCCATGTCCAGCTGTTTCTTCTGTGCCCCCTGTCCTCCCCTCCCATCCATGTCCAGCAATTCTTGTTCCGCCAGCCCATCCTCTTTCTCTCAGCCCATCCTCCTTCTCCACTGCCTGCCTGCCAGCCAGTGAAGCGATAAAGGCTGCCAGCGTCTGACTCTGCAGCGCGAACGGTGCAGCGATTGAGAGAGGCTGGCAACGTCGGAGCTTCCCTCTGTGAGTCCCGCCTATACTGAAACAGGAAGTTGAAATAAAGTGGGCGGGACTCGCAGAGAGAAGCTCCGACGCTGCCAGCCTCTCAATCACTGCACCGTTCGCGCTGCTGAGTCTGTAAAAAAACAGTAAGTAGGGGAGTGAGAGGAAGGGTGCAGGACTCGCCGGGGGGAAAAAGGTGCACATACGCTGTACTGGTGTGTACCGGCACAAAAAAGCCCTGATATAGCCCATTTAGTTATGTTTAAACAAAACAGAGCTGCATGATACAAAATATTTATTGTCCTAGAAACATATTCAAAACAGAATAATCCATTCTGATAATATTGTCTAATTGTACACATTTTCTTATGTACCAACTACCCTTGCTATCGTTTTGTTCTTTTGTATTGTTACTTATAAAACTTTAATAAAGAATATTTGAACACAAAACAGAATAATCCATTTGTGTATCTAAAAGGTAAACTTCTATAAAACAGATGAAGATATGATTCCATCCTGCTTATTTTCAAACGAGAAGGCCAGCCATCTTCCGACACAAATCGGGAGATGGCTGGCCTTCTCCTAATGCTGGCCAAATCGGTATAATCGAAAGCCGATTTTGGCCGGCTTCAACTGCTTTCCGTCGCAGAGCCGGCGAAAGTTCAAGGGGGCGTGTCGGCAGAGTACCGAAGGCGGGGCGGGGGCGTGGTTAAGAGTGGCTTCGTCCGATAATGGAAAAAAGAAAGCCAGCCCTGACGAGCATTTGTCCAACTTTACTTGGTCCCTTTTTGTTCACGACCAAGCCTCAAAAAGGTGCCCCAACTGATCAGATGACCACCGGAGGGAATGGGGCCTCCCCTTACTTCCCCAGTGGTCACCAACCCACTCCCACCCAAAAAAAATATAAAAACATTTTTTTTGCCAGCCTCTATGCCAGCCTCAAATGTCACACCCAGCTCCATGACAGCAGTATGCAGGTCCCTGGAGCAGTTTTAGTGGGTACTGCAGTGCACTTCAGGCAAGCGGACCCAGGCCCATCCCCCCCTATCTGTTACACTTGTGATGGTAAATGGGAGCCCTCCAACCCCCCCCCCCAAAAAAAACCCACTGTACCCACATGTAGGTGCCCCCCTTCATCCCTAAGAGCTATGGTAGTGGTGTACAGTTGTGGGGAGTGGGTTTTGGGGGGGGGATTTGGGGGGGTCAGCACACAAAATAAGGGAGCTATGTACCTGGGATCAATTTGTGAAGTCCACTGCAGTGCCCCCTAGGGCGCCCAGTTGGTGTCCTGGCATGAGAGGGGGACCAGTGCACTACAAATGCTGGTTCCTCCCATGACCAAATGCCTTGGATTTGGCCAGGTTTGAGATGGCCGCCATTAGTCTCCATTATTGGCGAAAACCAATGGCGGCCATCTCTAACGCTGGCGATCTCTAAGGGCAGGCCAAATGTTGAGAATTGGCCGGCCCTGACCGTATTATTGAAACGAAAGATGGCTGGCCATTTTGTTTCAATAATACAGTCGGGTACGCCGTTAGAGATGGCCGCCCTTATAGATTCAATTATGGCCCTCCATGTGCCCCAATGAAAGGAGAGTTTAATTTTATGTCCATTTAATTTCAATATATTCCATCTTTATAACACTAGACTTCCCAAGGCAGATTACAACAGATTATTACTGCTTTTGCTACCAGCTACAATAATTTTTTATGCTGTTTTAGTGATTTTCAATTTTATTTCATGTCATATAGCTACATACAGGAAACTTTCAAATAAATAAAAAAAAGCTGTAAAATTAAAAAAAAAATCCTTTATCCTCCAACTTTTAAGACACTGCCTATCCAACTTCTGAGAAGTTCTGAGAAAAGAGGCCATTTCTCTGGGTAAGTGATATTATTTCGCTCTGTGCTTGGTAACTTAAATATAGGGTTTAAAAGAGGAATTGTCGGTTATTGATAAACACAGAATTAAAAAAAGAAGAAGCAAACTTTATGTAACAGATGCAGGGATGGTGAGCCTTGGACTGCAGCCAGGTCTGCAGCAGGCAAGTCCTCTGAGATGGCAGAGGCACAAAGCAGAGGTGAGCCAGACACTGAATCCAGACAAAACAAGGCAGACTAAGAACTGGATCCAGACACCAAAGGAACAACCAAGACAAGACAGGAGACATGACAAATAAGCAGTACACACTCAAGGCAAGGTAGAAACAGAGCCTGGCTGAAGCAAAGACCAGGAACGGAGGTTGACTATAGCAGGAACCAGGAACAAAAAGAAGGACACCCACCTCCCCGCTCCCCCCGTTTTCTATTTCTGTTGATGGCTCTCTCATTCTCCCTGTCTCCTCAGCTCGAAACCTTGGGGTCATCTTTGACTCTTCTCTCTCCTTCTCTGCTCATATCCAGCAGACCGCCAAGACCTGTCGTTTCTTTCTTTACAACATCCGTAAAATCCGCCCCTTTCTTTCCGAGCACTCTACCAAAACCCTCATCCACACCCTTGTCACCTCTCGTTTAGACTACTGCAATCTGCTTCTTGCTGGCCTCCCACTTAGTCACCTCTCCCCTCTCCAGTCGGTTCAAAACTCTGCTGCCCATCTCGTCTTCCGCCAGGGTCACTTTACTCATACTACCCCTCTCCTCAAGACCCTTCACTGGCTCCCTATCCGTTTTCGCATCCTGTTCAAACTTCTTCTACTAACCTATAAATGTACTCACTCTGCTGCTCCCCAGTATCTCTCCACACTCGTCCTTCCCTACACCCCTTCCCGTGCACTCCGCTCCATGGATAAATCCTTCTTATCTGTTCCCTTCTCCACTACTGCCAACTCCAGACTTTGCGCCTTCTGTCTCGCTGCACCCTACGCCTGGAATAAACTTCCTGAGCCCCTACGTCTTGCCCCATCCTTGGCCACCTTTAAATCTAGACTGAAAACCCACCTCTTTAACATTGCTTTTGACTCGTAACCACTTGTAACCACTCGCCTCCACCTACCCTCCTCTCTTCCTTCCCGTTCACATTAATTGATTTGATTACTTTATTTTTTGTCTATTAGATTGTAAGCTCTTTGAGCAGGGACTGTCTTTCTTCTATGTTTGTACAGCGCTGCGTATGCCTTGTAGCGCTATAGAAATGCTAAATAGTAGTAGTAGTAGTAATATGGGCCACTGGAACCCACACATAATAATGTCCAAGCATATGGGCTGCAAGGCCAAACTGGAACCCAAACAAACAAAAAGAAAGGGGAAAGAAACAGAACAGAATCCCCTAAGCAAATACTAACCAAGCAGTGCACACACGCTGTGCAAAAGAGAGCCATAAACAGAGGTCAAAAGACCTTACACACAGGCACAAAGTAACTGAAGGGGAAAAGACAACCCCACACAGGCTCACATAGTAGAATCAACAAGTAAAAGGTTAAAGGGAATCCACACAGGGAGGCAGCTCAGGGCTGTGCTTAGAACCACAGCTATACGGAAAAGCAGTCCTAACTAACTCAAATAGAAATCACACAGAGGTAGCTCAGGGCTGAACTAGTAGTCCCAGCTAATCGGAAGAGCTGTCCACTCGTGCCACACAGAGAGGCAGCTCAAGGCTGTTGTAGTCGCCAGAGCTAAACAGAAGAACCATCCACTCAAACTCAAATAGAAACCTCACAGAGAAGCAACTCAAGGCAGGGCCACTAAGGTAAATGTCGCAACTTGGGATGAGGCTTGGAGAGCAGGAACACCAAAGCGAGGCTTGGCTGTAAAACATCAACAGCAGAAGCCACCATGCAGGTTAAAGGCAGGCTGGAGATGTCAGAGAGCCAAATTACTGAGAAAAAATAGGTCTGGGCATATAGGCACAGCCACAGCCACAGCCATGACATTTTATTTACTAGTCTCAATACCCTTTTCCCCATAGTTTTATTAAAATTTGTTTTATTGAACACTAGTAAAAAAGGCCCGTTTCGGATAGAAATGAAACGGGCGCTAGCAAGGTTTTCCTCGGTGTGTGTATGTTTGAGAGAGAGAGTGTATGAGAGTGATTGTGTGAGAGACAGAGAGTGAATGTGTGGGTGAGAGAGAGTGTGGGTGGCAGTGTGTCTGTGAGAATGAGAGTGTGTGTGAATGTGACATAGTGAGAGACATAGAGTATGTGGTGGACAGTGTGTCACAGTGAGAGAGACAGTGTAAGGCACCACCAACGTTCTAAATGAAGCCTCCAGCCGGAAGTGTGAAGGGGGAAAGATATCCATTTTCCCCATGAGTGTCTGCCCTGCCCTCGCTCTCTCTGTAACACAAACAGTGAAGGAAAACACAGCAAAGCACGAAATCAAATCGCTCTCTCTGTAACAGTGAAGGACTCAGAGGGGGAAGGGGAGAGAGGGCAGAAGCCCTCACTATCTCTGTAACACAAACACAGCACAGCAGGAAACTTAACACTGAAGGACTCGACTCCGAGGGGGGAGGGGACAGAGAGGACAGACAGCACAGGGGAAGGGCAGAGGGCAGGGAAACACACACTCCCACATGCACAAGAAGAAAACCTTGCTAGCCCCCGTTTCATTTGCATCAGAAACGGGGCTTTTTTACTAGTCATTGTATAATAGGTGAAAGTAAAAAAGAAACAAAACCAAACTTTTTGATGTCCCACGGGGGGGGGGGGGGGGGGGATGTGCTTCAAAGTTTTTGCAAAGTGTAGCTGTTTCCCCAGAGAGAGCAGAGGATTGTTGTAGTAGAATTTTTTTTTTTGTGTGTGTGTGTGTGTGCAATACGCAGGCACAGAAGCTGAGTGAGGCCTCGAGGGCATTGTTTTTGTTTCACACAGCAGTGTTTGTATGGCGTCCCTTCCTTCAGTTTTGAAGCGTGAGTTGTGGGGGGAGATGTTGGCGTTGGGAATGGGTGTGTAATTTATTGTTTTTGTGCAATACGCAGGCACAGAAGCTGAGGCCTCGAGGGCATTGTTTCTATTTCAGACGGCAGGGTTTGTGTCGAGTCCGTTCCTTCAGTTTTGAAGCCTCAGCTGTGTGCCGGATGTTGGCGTTGGGAATCGCTGTGGTTAGTGCGCGTGAGGGACTGAACGGTTGACGAACAGAGTGAGAGGCGGGCTGTGGGCGCAGAGCGAAGGAAGGAGAGAGCGGTGCCAGGAAGGAGTTAGGGCTATGAGCGGCTGGAGGAATAACCGTGTGATGGTGGAAGGGGTGGGTGGCAGGGTGGCGCGTGTCCCGGAGTGGAAGTGGGGCAAGGAGGTGGGTTGCGAGGGGCACCCCCCCGCAGGCGAGAAGAGAAGTTCGTCTCCGTCAGCAGAGGTAGGCGAAGGCTTCGGGGGAGGATTTTCGGAAATTGTTCCGCCCTCAACGTCATCACGTTTGATGCAAGGGCGTGACAGAGAGACATGGTCAATGGAGAGGCTTCACCACCATGAAGTTATGAACCCTTCACGGAAGTGGGTGGAGCTTGGGGGCTTCATTAGAACGTTGGGGTTGCGAATTATGTCCGGATGGGGCGTGGCTGAGGGCGGGCGTATGAGTGAGAGTGAGTGGTGCTGACAGCCTACAACAGTACAGGGCTTCAGTGTTTCCCTGCCACACAGTGAGCTTCAGAATTGGAGGTGAGAATTATTTATATAGATGTAATAAAGAACATACAAAGCATAGTCAGTTGTTCATTATTTTACAATGTAATTCTACCCCCCCTTCCCGCCAACCCTCTCTTCCCAAGTATACATTACACTTATACATGTTTATGGATACACTGTGAACCAGGATTACAAAAAGCAAACACTGGAGCATCAATACCGCTGCTTTGAATAGGTGTGAGAAGGCCTGATCTCTAATGGCCTTCCCTCATCTAGCTCAAATGCTCTACTTTCCCAGCACACTGAACCCCCCCCCCCCCCCCCCGCCACGACTCTCAAAAAAAAAAAAGGGTAACTTGCTCCACGTCAGGATCTAGAGTGTATTTAAAACCCCACTTCGGCGTGCCTTTTGAGACATGTGAGAGATTGGATACTTAATACACATCAACACACGCCGACTAATTGGGAACGAGCGCTCTTTGGCCCATGGCATTTGAATTTTCTTCTGCAGGCAAAAACAAAGAGTTTGCCAGCTACCTGTAGAGGAAGTATACTGTTGCAACCATTGCGACGTGTCTGGCAGTTCCTCATGCAACTCTGGAGACAAGACCCTAATGTTAGTGACCAACTTCCACTACAGGGGAATAGGGATTTTCCCCCCGGGTTAGAGAAAGGGATAATTGCTAGATGGTCGGAAATGGGAATCACTTTACTTGAACACTTAATGAATGGAGAGGGAACCCTGCATAGCTTTCAGGATTTGCAGCTGAGACAGGTACTAGCCCAGAAGGATTATTACACATACAGACAACTACATCATTACTGGCATAGTTTGGATCAAGCAGCCCTGGGCACAAAATTGGGTCAGAAGATACGTGAGTTCCTGGAAGGGGATGCATATGGACAGGTATCAATATCGAGCTTGCATAAAGCTCTGGTCCCACTCGGACCCCCCCCGAACATATGAGAAGCTTAAAGACACATGGAGTAAAGACTTGGGATATGAGCTGAAAGGAATAAATTTTGCGAAACTAATCAAAGACATACCTGGGCAGGTGGGGGGGGGGGGGGGCTGAGCTGCAGGAGAGTCAATTCAGGGTTATCCATTGAGGTTATATAACACAATCCCAAGCTGTAAGGGCGGGATGGAGCTCTGATCCCCAATGCATTAAATGCCATAGAGAGAGGAACACATTTTTGCATGCATTTTGGAGATGTGATAGAATAAAAACATTTTGGAAAGCGATACAGGGGTACTTAGAACAAGTATTGGGGCAAAAGTTGCACCCCTCCTGGAGAGGAGTACTCTTGAACAAAAGCAATGCAAACGGGCAGTGGCGTAGCTAGGGTAGTTGACACCCGGGGCCGGTCATTTTTTAACACCCCCCCCCCCCAAATCCAGTACTAGGCATACCGAGAATACAAAACACTCAGGACCTATAGCGCAATTCTACCATACCATAAGCAGTCATTTCTACAAGTCACACAAGCATCTTAAACGCTACAGTGAGCACTAGAACATCAATTCACCTATTGTAAAATGAAAACAGACAGATTAGTACAGATCGTCGATCCTGCACAGTCAATACCAACCGAAAGCCATGTCTTTTTCACAAACACAGATACACCCTAATCCACTATAGAATAAGTAATCATAAACTTTCTATTTAGACAAAAATTAAACTGAACCCCCGATGCCAGACTCTGCATACAATGCAACACCACAGAAACAGAAAATGTCCCCTAGTACTGTGCAAAATATAAAATTTGAAAAAACTAACAAATCCGATCACTTTACAAATTAACAAATAGAAATAAAACAAATATAGAAAATAAAATACCATTTTATTGGACTAATACATTTAGCTTTCAGAGGCCAAAACCTCCTTCCTCAGGTCAATACAGTATAGTGCTGTTATAGTATCCTATCCTGACCTGAGGAAGGGGGTTTTGTTCTCTGAAAGTTAAGTCAAAATATATTAAAAATTAGTCCAGTAAAATGATTACCTTATTTATATGTTCTATTTATAAACATTTATTAACACATAAACACAGATACAATACTATACCCTAAAGCAAAAAAATTAAAAAAACATATTTTATTTACAGTTTGTTGTCTCTGGTTTCTGCTTTCCTCATCTTCTTTTCACTGTCTTCCTTCCATCCAGCATCTGTCTTCGCTCTTCCTCTGAAATCCAGTGTCTGCCCTCTCTAATGTCCCTTCCATCCAGTGTCTGCCTTCTCTCTCTGCCCCTTCCATCCACCATCTGCCCTCTTTCTCTCTCCCCCTTCCACCCACCATCTGCCCTCTTTCTCTCTCCCCCTTCCACCCACCATCTGCCTTCTTTCTCTCTCCCCCTTCCACCCACCATCTGCCCTCCCTCTCCCATCCATCCAGGGTCTGCCCTCCCTCACGCTCCCCCCCTTCCATCCAGGGTCTGTCCCCTCTCTCTGCCCCCTCTTTCCACCTGCACCTAGTTCCAGCCCACATCTCCCACCTGCCACCCTTTTCAGCCCCACTATCCCACCAGTCCCCAGCCCTTTTCTCCCAGCCCCCAGCCACGTCTCCCTGTCCCCTTTTCAGCCCCTAGTTTCAACCCCAGCCCTTTTCTCTCACCAGTCCCGAGCTTCAGCCCCAGCCAGTTCTCCCTGTCCCCTTTAAAGCCCCCAGTCCCCACAGTTTCAGCCCCTGCCCCTTTTCAGCCCCCAGTTCCACCCCTTCTCCCATGAACACTTCCCTCCCCAGTCCCCTTCTCCCCTCTGAGCACCCCCACCCTCTCCAATCCCCTTCTCCCCTCTGAGCACCCCTCCTCTGAACTCCCCCACCCCCTCTCCAATCCCCATTCTCCCCTCTGAGCACCCCCACCCTCTCCAATCCCCTTCTCCCATCTGAGCACCCCTCCTCTGAACTCCCCCACCCCCTCTCCAATCCCCATTCTCCCCTCTGAGCACCCCCCCTGACCTAGTCCCGTCCCCCCTCCATTGAAGCCACAGAGCCCTCTTCTCCTGCCACTGCCTGCCTTTTTTTTTTTTTTTAAATCCGTGCAGCCACGCAGGCAGCGCTTCGACTCTGCCCTGTGTGTGCTGCTGTGAAAGAAGTAAATCGCCAGCGCTGGCTTCGGGCCTTCCCTCGATGTCCCGCCCTCGAGGAAATAGGAAGTTACCTCACAAGAGGGCGGGACATCGAGGGAAGCCCCGAAGCCAGCGCTGACGATTTACTTCTTTCAAAGCACACGCAGGGCAGACGCGAAGCGCTGCCTGCGTGGCTGCATGGATTAAAAAAAAAAAAAAAAAAAGGCAGTGGCAGGAGAGAGACGCGACGGAGCACCCCCCACCCGCGAACACCCGGGGCGGACCGCCCCCACCGCCCCGCCCTTGCTACGCCACTGCAAACGGGATATTGGATAAAAACCTGGAGGTATTTTTATGTAAGGCATTCGCAGTGGGCAAAAAATGCATATTGCAACATTGGATGCAGGCAGAACCACCCTCTGTTTGGCTATGGAGGAATAAGCTACACGAGCTAATGTTGTGGGAGGCAAGGGAGGCCTATGACCATTTGAGGAGAAGAAAGAAATTTCTTAATATCTGGAATCCCTATTTGCAAAACATATCTCTTAAAGCCAGAAGTGCTGTACTCAATAGGCTAGGAACGCTATAATGAAGTTATAAGCCCCTCGTGTAAGTGAACTAAGGAAATGGATAAGGTATGGCAGAAATTGTCAACATGAAGTATGAAGCTCAAACTCAGAGGTTGTTGTTTTTTTTTGGGGGGGGGAAGGGGGGAGGGGGGAAAAGTTAAAAAAGCGATGGGACAGACATGATGTAAGATATGTTGTTGTAACAGAAATGTCAGTATGGATATACTGTAAATTGTAAGCATTTAATATGTCTGAATTGAAGTCTGTTCATCAATAAAAACCGTTTATACATAAAACCCCACTTCGGGCCCAGTGGGATAGTGACTGAAGGTATGCCCCCCCCCCCCCCCCCCCGACCAACAAAAAGGCCTTCCTCCCTTTAGGAGATCTCCAGGCCTGTTTGCTTTTCAAAAATCATTAAAGTATGAAATTTATTACGCCAGACCCAGAAAGGAGGGGGTTCTTGAATCACCCATACCACCAAAATTCTCTTTTTACCCACAATACTAGCCTTCCTAATGAACTGCCGCCCTCCCCTCCCCAACATTGCAAAAACTACTACTACCTCTACTACTACTACTATTTAGCATTTCTATAGCGCTACAAAGCATACGCAGCGCTGCACAAACAAATGATCCAATAATACTCCGGACGGGGAGGAAGGTATAGGCATACATAAGTACATAAGTGTTGCCATACTAGGACAGAACAAAGGTCCATCAAGCCCAGTATCCTGTTTCCAACAGGAGCCAATCCAGGTCACAAATACCTGGCAAGATCCCAAAAAAGTACAAAACATTTTATACTGCTTATCCCAGAAATAGTGGATTTTCCCCAAGTCCATTTAATAATGGACTATGGACTTTTCCTTTAGGAAGCCGTCCAAACCTTTTTTAAACTACGCTAAGCTAACCGCATTTACCACATTCTCTGGAGAAAACTTTTATCCGATTCATTTTAAATTTACTACATTGTAGCTTCATCGCATGCCCCATAGTCCTAGTATTTTTGGAAAGCGTAAACAGACACTTCACTTCTACCCGTTCAACTCCACTCATTATTTTACAGACCTCTATCGTATCTCCCCTCAGCCGCTTTTTCTCCATGCTGAAGAGCCCTAGTAACTTTAGCCTTTCCTCATAGGGAAGTTGTCCTCTTCTCTCAGAACTTCTCATTTTCGTCGCCCTTCTCTGCACCTTTTCTAATTCCACTATATCTTTTCTGAGATGTGGCGACCAGAATTGAACACAATATTCAAGGTGCGGTCGCACCATGGAGCGATACAAAGGCATTATGAGGCATATTTTCAAAGCACTTTGGGAGGCTAAGTTCCATAGGTTTCTATGGAACTTTGGGAGGCTAAGTGCTTTGAAAATATGCCTCTATGTCATCATTTTTGTTTTCCATTCCTTTCCTAATAATACCTAACATTCTATTTGCTTTCTTAGCCGCAGCAGCACACTGAGCAGAAGGTTTCAATGTATCATCAACGATGATACCTTAGATCCCTTTTTTGGTCTGTGACTCCTAACGTGGAACCTTGCATGATGTAGCTATAGTTCGGGTTCCTCTTTCCCACATGCACTTGCTCACATTAAACGTCATCTGCCATTTAGATGCCCAATCTCCCAGTCTCATACGGTCCTCTTGTAATTTTTCACAATCCTCCCGTGGTTTTACGACTTTGAATAACTTTGTGTCATCATCAAATTTAATTACCTCACTAGTTACTCCCATCTCTAGGTCATTTATAAATATGTTAAAAAGCAGCGGTCCCAGCAAAGACCCCTGAGGAACCCCACTTACTACCCTTCTCCATTGAGAATACTGACCATTTAACCCTACTCTCTGTTTTCTATCTTTTAACCAGATTTTAATCCACAAGAGAACACTACCTCCTATCCCATGACTCTCTAATTTCCTCTGGAGTCTTTCATGAGGTACTTTGTCAAACGCCTTCTGAAAATCCAGATACACAATATCAACAGGCTCACCTTTATCCACATGTTTGTTCATCCCTTCAAAGCAATGTAATAGATTGGTGAGGCAAGATTTCCCTTCACTAAATCCATGTTGACTTTGTCTCATTAATCCATGCTTTTGAATATGCTCTGTAATTTTGTTCTTTATAATAGTCTCTATCATTTTGCCCGGCCCCGACATCAGACTATATTTTCCCGGATCTCCCCTGGAACCTTCTTTAAAAATCGGCGTTACATTGGCCACCCTCCAATCTTCCGGTACCATGCTTGACTTTAAGGATAAATTACTAACAATAGCTCTGCAAGTTCATTTTTCAGTTCTATCAGTACTCTAGGATGAATACCATCCGGTCCGGGAGATTTGCTGCTCTTCAATTTGTAGAACTGCCCCATTACATTCTCCAGGTTTATAGAGAATTCATTCAGTTTCTCCAACTCGTCAGCTTTGAATACCATTTCCGGCACCGGTATCTCACCCAAATCTTCCTCGGTGAAGACCGAAGCAAAGAATTCATTTAATCTCTCCACTATGGCTTTGACTTCCCTGATCGCTCCTTTTACTCCTCGGTCATCTAGCGGTCCAACCGATTCTTTTGCCAGCTTCCTGCTTTTAATATACCTAAAAAAAATTTTTACTATGTGTTTTTGCCTCCAACACAATCTTTTTTTCAAAGTCCTTCTTTGCCTTCCTTATCAGCGCTTTGCATTTGACTTGCCATTCTTTATGCTGTTTCTTATTATTTTCAGTCGGTTCCTTCTTTCATTTTCTGAAGGATTTTCTTTTAGCTCTAATAGCTTCCTTCACCTCACTTTTTAACCATGCCGGCTGTCGTTTGATCTTCCGTTCTCCTTTTTTAATACGCGGAATATATTTGGCCTGGGCTTCCAGGATGGTGTTTTTGAACAGCATCCACACCTGATGTAAATTTTTGATCCTCGCAGCCGCTCCTGTAAGTTTTTTTTTCACCATTCTTCTCATTTTATCATTGTCTCCTTTTTTAAAGCTAAATGCTAACGTATTTGATTTCCTATGTAAACTTACTTCAAAGCTAATATCAAATCCGATCATATTATGATCACTGTTATCAAGCAGCCCCAGCACCATTACCTCCCGCACCAGATCATGCACTCCACTAAGGACTAGGTCTAGAATTTTTCCTTCTCTTGTCGGCTCCTGTACCAGCTGCTCCATAAAGCAGTCCTTGATTTTGTCAAGGAATGTTACCTCCCAGCATGCCCCGATGTTACATTTACCCAGTCAATATCGGAGTAATTGAAATCACCCATTATTATTGTATTGCCCAGTTTGTTTGCGTCCCTAATTGCCTTTAACATTTCTGCATCCGTCTGTTCATCCTGGCTAGGCGGACGGTAGTACACTCCTATCACTATCCTTTTCCCCTTTACACATGGAATTTCAATCCACATTGATTCCAAGAAGTGTTTTGTTTCCTGCAGAATTTTCAATCTATTTGATTCAAGGCTTTCCGTAATATACAATTCTGCCTCTCCATCAATTTGATTCACCCTATCACTACGATATAATTTGTACCACGGTATGACAGTGTCCCACTGGTTATCCTCCTTCCACCAGGTCTCAGAGATGCCTATTATATCTAATTTTTCATTTAGTGCAATATATTCTAACTCTCCCTTCTTAGGCTCCTGGCATTCGCATATAGACATTTCAAACTATGTTTGTTGTTCCTATTTATATCATGCTCAGTACTTGACAGTATTACTTTGCAATTTTTTGTTTGATTTTTATTTACTACTACTACTTAACATTTCTGGAGCGCTACTAGGGTTACACAGCGCTGTACAATTTAACAAAGAAGGACAGTCCCTGCTCAAAGAAGCTTACAAGCTAAAGGACGAAATGTCAAGTAGGGGCAGTCTAGATTTACTGAATAGAGGTATAATGGTTCTACTACGATCTGTTTTGAAACTTCACTATTTGGATACCCTATTTTCCCTGTTTTGTAGATATCTTTGAAAGATACCTTATCCCGAACCATGCGCTTTTGAGCGACTATGGTCTTCCCCAGTTTCTAGCTTAAAAGTTGTTCTAGCTCCTTTTTAAATGCCGACGCCATGAGCCTGGTCCCACCCTGGTTAAGGTGGAGCCCATCCTTTCGGAATAAACTCACCCTTCCCCAGAATGTTGCCCAGTTCCTAACAAATCTAAAACCCTCCTCCCTGCACTATCGTCTCATCCACGCAATGAGACTCCGGAGCTCTGCCTGTCTCTTGGGCACCGCGCGTGGAACGGGTAGCATTTCAGAAAATGCTACCCTAGAGGATCTGGATTTGAGCTTTCTACCTAAGAGCCTAAATTTGGCTTCCAGAACCTCTCTCCCACATTTTCCTATGTCATTGGTACCCACATGTACCAAGACAGCGGACTCCTCCCCAGGCAGGCAAGTCACCAGGCGATCTTCACGTCAATCAGCCACCCAGCTATCTATATGCCTAATGATCGAATCACCAACTACAACAGCTGTCCTAACCTTTCCCTCCCGGGCAGCACTTGGAGACATATCCTCGGTGCGAGAGGATAGTACATCCCCTGGTGGGTAGGTCCTGGCTACAGGAGTACTTCCTACTTCAACAGGGTGATGCTCTCCTTCTAGTAGACCTCCCTCCTCCAAGGTAGCACATGGGCTACCAGACTGGAGGTGGGACTTCTCTACAACATCCCTGTAGGTCTCCTCTATGTACCTCTCTGTCTCCCTCAGCTCAACCAAGTCTGCTACTCTAGCCTCAAGAGAACGGACACATTATCTAAGAGCTAGGAGCTCTTTGCATCAGGCGCAAACATATGACATCTCACCAACTGGGAGATAATCATACATGTGACACTCAATGCAAAAGACTGGATAGCACCCCTCTCGCTGCTGGACTGCTGACTCCATCTTAATGTTTTGAGTTTTTCAATAATTTAAAAACTTGCTACAGTATTAAGAATATTAGCCTAATATAAAAGTGTCTTTTACTTTATATAGTATATTGTATGATTTATTTAGTATTTCCTTCTTAGATGGTGATGAAATGTATTTAAAACTCTGTAAGAGCACTCCTTGCTTGTTACCCTAATTACAATAACTGACTATAAATGAAGAGTTGTCCTAGGGGTGGGAAGACTAAACTAGATCCTGCAGTGCCTGCTAGAGTCAATCTATTAATGGTGTGGTACAAAGTTCAACTTTTAAAACTAAGGGGAAAAGACTATGGAGATTAGTTGATAAAATTTGCTTTTTATATTTTTTATTCTGCCTATCACTAACCTACAATTCATCCTCCAATCTTTAAGTTCCCAAAGCACAAAGCAAAACAGTGTTCACTTACCAGAGAAATGTCCTCTTCTCTCAGAACTTCTCAGAAGGTTCTGAGAGAAGAGGACATAGGTGTTCCCTATGAATGTCAACACCTTTTTCCAAACTTTTTTCAGATCCGTGCACGCCCATAAAGCATGAAAAAAAATCTCCCTCTATGATGTGTCCACACAGTGGAGAATCTACTACTACTACTTAACATTTCTAGAGTGCTACTAGGGTTACGCAGTGCTGTACAATTTAGCAAAGAAGGACAGTCCCTGCTCAAAGGAGCTTACAATCTAAAGGACGAAATGTCAAGTTGGGGCAGTCTAGATTTCCTGAATAGAGGTATGGTGGTTAGGTGCCGAAGGTGACATTGAAAAGGTGGGCTTTGAGTAAGGATTTGAAGATGGGCAGGGAGGGGGCCTGGTGTATGGGCTCAGGGAGTTTATTCCAAGCATGGGGTGAGGCGAGGCAGAAAGGGCGGAGCCTGGAGTTGGCGGTGGTGGAGAAGGGTACTGAAAGGAGGGATTTGTCTTGAGAGCAGAGGTTACGGGTAGGAGCGTAAGGGGAGATGAGGGTAGAGAGGTAAGGAGGGGCTGCAGATCGAGTGCATTTGTAGGTTAGAAGGAGAAGCTTGAACTCTATGCGGTACCTGATCGGAAGCCAGTGAAGTGATTTGAGGAGAGGGGTGATGTGAGTATATCGGTCCAGGCAGAAGATAAGACATGCAGCAGAGTTCTGAACGGACTGAAGGGGGGATAGGTGGCAAAGTGGGAGGCCAGTGAGGAGTAGGTTGCAGTAGTCAAGGCGAGAGGTAATGAGAGAGTGGATGAGAGTTCGGGTGGTGTGCTCAGAGAGGAAAGGGCGAATTTTGCTAATGTTATAGAGGAAGAAGCAACAGGTCTTGGCTATCTGCTGGATATGCGCAGAGAAGGGGAGGGAGGAGTCGAAGATGACTCCGAGTGCGCGCAGATGAGACGGGGAGGATGAGGGTGTTATCAACTGAGATAGACATCTCTAACAGGAAGAGATGAAGAATTTGTATCAGAAACTACACTAGACTATATTGCATCAACACCCACAACAACAACACACTTGATGACATAACTGATGTAGATCTAACAGCTTTAGACCCTTATCAACTACTAGCTTTATATTCAGACCCGAGTACAGAAGAATTAGAGCAAGATGCATTGTACGCTCCACCCACATGCAAATAGAATTTCCCTACAGCACAACAGAATAGGGAAGTTCCTGCTAAAAAGGAAATCTACACAGCTAGGAGGCTATGTAAGACTGGGACAGAAAACTGTAGATGGGTTTTCCCAAAATGTCCAGGAGCTAATCTTCGCTCATGGTATTTTAAACATAATCATACCACGGTTCCACAAGCGCATGTTTCAGGATAACAAATACAGGTCACATTTGTTTGGGAAACATACAGAAGACAATCAATAATACTGCATTACACACAGTGGTGTGCTGGAGCAGGCTCTCACAGGCTCTCGAGAGCCGTTTGTTTTTAAGAATTTTGGGAGCCGGTTCACCATGGCTACTTTAACAAATGGATCCCAAAATGTGGGCTTGGGCCCCTCCTGAATTCTCTTTTACTTTGCTGGCGAGAGAGAGAGCCCCCTGTTAACAATTTACCAGCACACCCCTGATTACATAGTCTCAGGAAGATACGCTTCCTGTGGGGACGAAGATACTGCAGTATAGAATTAGAATTGCTTGCAAGAGTAGAAAGTCTTAGAATCAAAACTTGGTGCTGTATACAGACATGTAGAACTTCACTGGCCTGGATTTTATTTATTTATTTGTAGAATTTGTAGCCCACATTTTCCCACCAATTTGCAGGCTCAATGTCGCTTACATTTGCCGGAATGAAGGTTGCCATTTCCGTGTAACAGGATTACAAATGGTATTGCGTTAGGGCGCATACATACGTGGAGACATATATGGAACATGAATTAAATGGGATAGCTCATGGTGTAAGTAAATACTATTTGCAGACATACGTGATAAGGAAAAATACATTAATGTGATGTAATAATATCTCTAAGTAATAGATTAGATTGTACCATACATTAGATCGTCGACTATAGGGAGACCCTATTCGACACACAGTTTAGAGTGGTAATGCTTGATCATTAGTATCATAGAGATTAGGCAGTCGAGCGATGAAAGTTCATCTTGTATAGATCAAGTATAATATTAATATTTAGTATTTAAGATGGATGTGTATGGTATGTCTTCTTGAAAAGGTCCGTTTTCAGTAGCCTTCGGAAGATGGTTAGCTTTTATGGCCTTTGGTAGTGCATTCCATATCTGTGTGCATATGTATGAGAAACTGGTCGCGTATATGCATTTATATTTCAGTCCTTTACAATTAGGATAGTGGAGATTGAGGAATGTGTGTGATGATCTTTTTGCATTTCTAGTAGGTAAGTCTATTAGGTCTGACATGTAAGCTGGGGCTTCCCCATAGATGATTTTATGGACCAGGGTGCAAAATTTGAACATAATTCTTTCTTTTAGTGGTAGCCAGTGTAGTTTTTCTCTTAGGAGTTTTGCGCGGGACTGGTGGTTGGGAGGCGGGAAATACTGCTGGGCAGACTTGTGCGGTCTGTTCCCTGAAAAAGGCAGGTACAAATCAAGGTAAGGTATACACATATGAGTTTATCTTGTTGGGCAGACTGGATGGACCATGCAGGTCTTTTTCTGCCGTCATCTACTATGTTACTATGTATTACGTTTTCCCAAATATGAGTCTGGCTGCTGTGTTTTGAGCGGTTTGTAGCTTCTTGATGATTTGCTCTTTGCATCCGGCATAAATGGCGTTGCAATAATCTAGATGGCTTAGCACCATCGATTGTACTAGGCTGCGGAATACTTCCCTTGGGAAGAAAGGTTTGATTCTTTTGAGTTTCCACATTGAGTAGAACATTTTCTTTGCTGTATTTTTCGCATGGTCTTCCAATGTGAGATTTCGGCCAATTGTGACTCCCAGAATTTTCAGGCTCTCTGAGACCTTAAGTGTATAATCTGGGATATTTATGGTATTAGGTTTGTTTGTGTTGTATTGTGAGGACAGGATGAGACATTGTGTTTTTTCTGCATTTAGCTTTAGTTGAAATGCATCTGCCCATGAGTTCATTATTTGAAGGCTCTCCTGCTTATTTTCGAAAGAGAAAAACGCCTATATTTCGACCTAAATCGGGAGATGGGCGTTTTTCTCGCAAAGGTGCCCAAATCGGTATAATCGAAATCCGATTTTGGGCGTTTCCAACTGCACTCCGTCGTGGAAAAGAATAAAGTTGACGGGGGCGTGTTGGAGGCGTGGTGAAGGCGGGACTGGGGCGTGGTTATCAGCCAAGGAGAGATGGGCGTCTTTAGCTGATAATCGAAGAAAAGGTGTTTTTGCTGCGATTTTGGGTCACTTTTTTTTTACCCTTTTTTTCATGAACAAGTCCCAAAACAGTGCCCCAACTGCCCAGATGACCACTGGAGGGAATCTGGGATGACCTCCCCGGACTCCCCCAGTGGTCAGTAAACCCCTCCCACCAAAAAAACCCCCACTTTAAAAACTTTTTTTCCAGCCTCTATGCCAGCCTCAAATGCCGTACCCACCTCCATGACAGCAGAATGTGTTCTATCCTGTGACAGTCTTTCCCTGGGTCAGATGTGGCTCTCGGGTGCACTACAGGGTCACATCAGCATTGCATTGTGGTGGGTGTAAGGTATTGGGCTCCGTGATTTCATTAGATTGTGTTACAGTCTCATGATGTTGGTAGTTGGTAGGCTCTTCTCCCATGGTGCTTTTCCCCCTGCCTACTGGGTCAGAGTGTGTCCAGTTTTGTTTTCGGTAGTCCATGAGGTAGTGGCCATTTTTGTATGCCAGTTTTAGATCCCTTCCATGTGTTAGCCACGTTAGAGAACTTAGTTTTTACCTTGAATGTGGCTGAAAGAGGGCATTGTACAGCATTCTGCCAGCTCTGACCTACTGCTAATCTCAGTACCAGGGAGACTCGTTGCCAGTGGGGCACAACCTCTGATCTGCAGTTAACTGTGAGTAAACGTGCTTATTCCAACAATGGACGTTTTCGGAGAGATTAGTCTTCAGGTGTAAACTGGTGTGCCAAAGTTATACAGCAGCAACAAGTCCTAGAGGCCGGCGTGTATGCAGGTCCCTGGAGCACTTTTAGTGGGTACCACAGTACACTTCAGCCAGGTGGACCCAGGCCCATCCCCCCCTACCTGTAACACTTGTGCTGGTAAATGGGAGGCCTCCAAAACCCACTGTACCCACATGTAGGTGCCCCCTTCACCCCTAAGAGCTATGGTAGTGTTGTACATTTGTGCGTAGTGGGTTTTGGGGGAGGGGTTGGGAGCTGAGCACCCGTGGTAAGGGAGCTATGCATGTAGGAGCTTTGCCTGAAGTCCACCGCACTGACCTAGGGTGGCCAGTTGGTGTCCTGGCATATCAGGGGGGCCAGTGTACTACGAATCCTGGCCCCTCCCATGACCAAATGGCTCGGATTAGGATGTTTTTGAGCTGGGCGTTTTTAGTTTCCATTATCGCTAACAAAAACCTGCCCAGCTCAAAAACGTCCATTTTTTCAAAAATACGCTTCGGCCCTCCCCTTCACGGATCCGTTCTCGGAGATAAACGCCCATGGAAATAGGCGTTTCCGTTCGATTATGCCCCTCCACGTGTGATTTCATTTGTGATTTCAGTTATGTCTTGTTTGAACGGGATGTATATCGTGACATCATCAGCATAGATGTATGGGTTAAGTCCTTGGTTGGATAGTGATTTGGCTAAAGGTGTCATCATTAAGTTAAACAGGGTTGGTAAGAGCGGTGAGCCTTGCGGTACTCCACATTCAGGCTTCCATGGTGTTGACATTTTTGAGTTTGAGATCACTTGATAGGATCTTGTTGTTAGGAAGCCTTTAAACCATCTGAGAACGTTTCCTCCAATCCCAAAGTAGTCTAGGATGTTCGGGAGTATTTGGTGGCTGACCATGTCGAACGCACTGGACATGTCGAATTGTAGGAGTAGCACATTGTTTCCAGTTGCAATTAGTTGTTTAAATTTGGATATTAGAGTGGTTAGCACTGTTTCAGTGCTATGGTTGGATCGAAATCCAGACTGCGATTCATGTAGTATTGTGAATTTGTTTAGGTAATTGGTGAGTTGTTTGGTTATTATACTTTCCATTAGTTTTAGTATCAGGGGGATGGATGCTACTGGTCGATAGTTGGTTGTGTCATTTAATTTTTTCTTTAAATCTTTGGGTTTGGGTGTAAGTAATATGTTTCCTTTGTCCTTAGGAAAAAGTCCATGTTGTAGCATGAAGTTCAGATGTGACGTAAGGTCTGTTATGAAGCGTTTGGGGGTGAGCCTTAATAGGTTCCTGGGGCAAATATCCATTTTGAAGTGGGTTTTGGAGAATTTGTTGAGTGCTTGAGTGATGTTTTCTTCGGTTATCAGTTCGAAATCATTCCAGATTCGGTCTGCTGGGTATTCACCGGGAGTAGGGTCCAAGCAGTCCATAAATTTTACATGATCAGTGGTGTTGAGTGGTAATGTGGATCGAAGTTTTATAATTTTCTCATTGAAGTATTTGGCAAGTTGGTCTGCCGATGGGGTGTCTGTGCTGGCTGTGGTAACTGGTGTGGTATCTATTAGTTTATTCACAAGTTGGTAGAGTTTATGTGCGTCTTTGTAGTCTGGTCCTATTTTGGTTTTGTAATAAGCTCTTTTGGTTTGTCTTATTGTGTATTTGTATTTTCTTTGCATTTGTTTCCAATCTTTCAGTGTATGTTCATTTTTTGTTTTTTGCCATGCTCGTTCGAATCTTCTGACTTGTGTTTTTAGTTTTTTCAGTTCTTCGTTGAACCAAGGTATTGAGCTGTGTCTTCATGTGGTTCTTGTTTGTAGTGGTGCAATTTTGTCTAATATGTTCCTGCATCTGTCGTCCCAGTTTTGGAGATAGTGTTTGGACTCTGTCTGTGCTAGCCATTCATTTTTGTAGATCTGTTGCCAGAATGTGCTAGGATCAATTTGTCCTCTAGTGGTATAAATTGTGCTTTCTTTCTTGGGTTGCGTGTTTTTTTTCCGCCATTGTAAGATTACGTTTAATTTATGGTGATCTGACCATGGTACGGCCGTCCATTGTGTACCTGTTAGTTTAAGGTTTAAGTCTGAGACTAATTTGTATGTAATGAGGTCAACTGTATGTCCTTTGACATGTGTAGCTTGCATATTGGGTGAGTTAAGATCCCATAGTTGTAGGAAGTCTTTGCACTCGCGTGTGTTAGTTGCATTAGGGTCTTCCAGGTGTAGGTTTATGTCACCTATTATGAGTAAGTTGGAGTTAGATATACATGTATTTGAAATGAAATCCATAAAGTTTGATTGGCATTCTTGCCAGTTTCCTGGTGGTCTGTAGAACAGGACCAAGTTTAGATGATCGGACAGGGTAGCATGGTGGATTCTAACAGAGGCTATTTCAAGTCTTGGTGTTATAGATTCAGCAGTTGTTGTTACGGTGAAGTTGGATCTATAGATTATTGCTATTCCACCGCCTCTTTTTTCTTTCCTTGTCCAATGTGTAATTTTATAGCCTGGGGGGGCAAAGTTCTAGGATTATGAGGTCCTTTGGGTCGTGGATCCAGGTTTCACTGATGGAGTACTAGGTCAAGATTGTCTGCTGTAATCCAATCAGTTATTGTTGTTGTTTTATTTACTACTGATCTGGTGTTTAAGTATCCCACCTGAATTGTTTGGTAGGGGTCTTTTATGTTCGTAGTTGTGATGATTTTCTTAAGTTGTTTGTTCTCTTGTTGTGTAGGTTTATTATGTCTTTTCTTTCCCTTGTGGTATGTTTGTCCACGTGGGGTGGTTTTTCCATTGTTTTGATTGTTGTTGTTCTGGTGGGGTGTGTTGTGCCAACAATCAGGCAGTTAGGGTCATACAACGGCATTCCCTACAGTGCAATGCCATGGGGTATTCAGCCATTGTTCTAATGCAATTCAGAAGCATCTCAACAATCAGGCAGTTAGGGTCAACAAACATTACAGTCATACAACATGTCAGTGGCTGTGGTCTACATAAACCATAAAATCACTGAATCAGACAGTTAAAGTCACCAAACAGTTCAGACATACAACAGGTCAGTAGCTGTGATCTGCATAAGCCAGAGAAATCTCTGAGTCAGTAGGACATCTCAATTAGGTAGCCATCATGCAGTAGTGCAGCTCAGTAACCCAGACAGTCAATAGATAAGCAAAGTGCCTACCTTTGTTTAACTAGTAAGTGAACATCCCAAATATAAACCAGAACCAGTTAGTTTAACATGGGCACCACATCCTTTCCACAGAGCAGTAACTTTAAGAGCACCAGATCTAGGATTACAATACACATGTACATTAGGAGAAAGGAAATAGATAACGAATTGTCCTTTATCTGTGAGGATAAATACATTAACCCCAACAGTTCAAGTTAACACTGATGACCCATATCTTCCAAAGCTGAAAGTTTTAAAGCCAACTTTTTGTCTAGTTAGTTTAAAGTAGTATGTACCTAGTAAACAAGTGTGCAGATATTATCCAAATGGAAATCCAGCATCTGGAAATCCTAGAATGAAGAGAGATATTCAACAGCCAGTAGAAAGAGGAACATTTTTGTTATTGAACAATTTCAACTATACAGGTTTAAAAAAATAGTAGTAAGGATGAAATATCAACAGTTACAGCAGAGCAGAGCCTGAAACTGTATATTATAATACACTGGAGATCACTTATTTTATTTAGTTATTATTTAATAGGATTTATTAACCACCTTTTTGAAGGAATTCACACAAGGCGATGTACAGTAAGAGTAGATCAAACATGAGCAATAGGCAATTACAGCAGTAAAAATATTCAAGTGACAATACAAAGTATGACATAATATACTACTTACAACGTCAACACAATACGTAATAGATCATTTTAATTGACAGTGAAGAGTATAAGCAAAGATGGAACATATAGATAAGAGGAGTTAGAAAATCAGGTGACTAATTTAAAGAAAGTTGCACATGAGATCTGAGAGGCGATTAAATATTATCTCAGCTAGGGTAGAAGTGGATAAACATGCCCTGCTGCAGTATGTGCAGCCTGAGTCAATCCTTGTGTGTGTGAGTGAGACTAACACGTTAGTTCCTTCTTCCATTAAAGGCCTGGTTGAAGATCCAAGCTTTCACTTGGGGTGGGGGTTTCAAGGGGGAGAGCTGAACCTGTGGATGAAGGGGAGAGAGAGAGAGAGAGAGAGAGATGGATGTTGACCTCGGGAAGGAGAGATGTTGGATCTGGGGAAGGGAGGGATGAGGCAGAGATGGAGTGGAGGAGTGGCCTAGTTAGGGTGGTGGACTTTGGTCCTGGGGAACTGAGGAATTGAGTTTGATTCCCACTTCAGGCACAGGAAGCTCCTTGTGACTCTGGGCAAGTCACTTAACCCTCCATTGCCCGCCGCATAGAGCCTGCCATGAGTGGGAAAGCATGGGGTACAAATGTAACAAAAATAAAATAGATACTATTGGAGATTCTACATGGAATGTTGCTACTATTGGAGATTCTACATGGAATGTTGCTATTCCACTAGCAACATTCCATGTAGAAGGCTGTGCAGGCTTCTGTTTCTGTGAGTCTGACGTCCTGCACGTATGTGCAGGACGTCAGGCTCACAGAAGCAGAAGCCTGCGCGTCCACATTGGTGATCTGCAAGGGCCGACTTCTACATGGAATGTTGCTAGTGGAATAGCAACATTCCATGTAGAATCTCAAATAGTAGCAACAGTGGAGGAGTGGCCTAGTGGTTAGGGTGGTGGACTTTGGTCCTGGGGAACTGAGGAACTGAGTTGGATTCCCACTTCAGGCACAGGCAGCTCCTTGTGACTCTGGGCAAGTCACTTAACCCTCCATTGCCCCATGTAAGCCGCATTGAGCCTGCCATGAGTGGGAAAGCGCAGGGTACAAATGTAACAAAAATAAAATAGATACTATTGGAGATTCTACATGGAATGGTGCTACTGTTGGACCCAGTTGTGGGGAAGGGAGCAGAGATGGTGGAGCTGTAGAAAGAGGGGGTGGAAATGGTGCATCTGGGGGAGGAAGGGAGGGAGGGAGAAAGAATGAGAGGGAGAGATGTTACATCCGAGGGTGGGGGAGAAGGGAAGAAAGATGTTGGATCTGGAGAGCGGGAGAAAGATTTTGTATCAGGGGATGGAGGGAGAGATGTGGGATCTGGGTTGGGGGGGGGGGCAGACCCAGTCCTTCCCTTATTGAATACTACTTGGCCTTTTTGCCACTGTACTTTGTGGTAGGGGACACTTGCTGCATTTGTCCCTCTGTTCCTATAATGTATAAATAGCTTTACATTTCACTTTGTATTGCACATTGGCATCTGCCACATTTGAGCAAAGCATGGATGGAGACCCTGCAAAAGTAGCAACAACTTCAACAAATCAGCTGCAGCCACAGTGGACTCACACTCCACTCACTAGGAAGCCTGAGTGATTCCAGCCCCTCTGCATCATGTAACACAAGGAGGTTTAATGTATTTGTTCAAACTGGTACTGGCGTAGCGGAGGAGTAGCCTAGTGGTTAGTGCAGTGGACTTTGATCCTGGGGAACAGAGTTCGATTCCCACTGCAGCTCCTTGTGACTCTGGGCAAGTCACCTAATCCTCCATTGCCCCTGGTACAAAATAAGTACTATGTAAACCGCTTTGAATGTAGTTACAAAAAAAAACCCCCCCCACCTCAGAAAGGCGGTATATCAAGTCCCATTTCTCTTTCCCTCTACGGTACTATGTAAGCCACATTGAGCCTGCAAATATGTAACAAATAAATAAATAAATGACTTAAAAAACTGGAAGCCATCCTCCCCCATTGCTGACATATTGGCCTGAATAAAACAATTGCTATTACATAAGTACATAAGTAATGCCACACTGGGAAAAGACCAAGGGTCCATCAAGCCTAGTATCCTGTCCCTGACAACAGCCAATCCAGGCCAAGGGCACCTGGCAAGCTTCCCAAACGTACAAATATTCTATACATGTTATTCCTGAAATTGTGGATTTTTCCCAAGTCCATTTAGTAGTTGTCCTTTAGGAAACCGTCTAACCCCTTTTTAAACTCTGCCAAGCTAACCGCCTTCACCACGTTCTCTGGCAACAAATTCCAGAGTTTAATTATGCGTTGGGTGAAGAAAAAGTTTCTCTGATTTGTTTTAAATTTACTACACTGTAGTTTCATCGCATGCTCCCTAGTCCTAGTATTTTTGGAACATGGGAACACTCGCTTCACATCCACCTGTTCCACTCCACTCATTATTTTATATACCTCTATCATGTCTCCCCTCAGCCGTCTCTTCTCCAAGCTGAAAAGCCCTAGCTGCTTTAGCCTTTCCTCATAGGGAAGTCGTCCCATCGCCGCTATCATTTTAGTCGCCCTTCGCTACACCTTTTCCAATTCTACTATATCTTTCTTGAGATGCGGCGACCAGAATTGAACACAATACTAAAGGTGTGGTCTCACCATGGAGCGATATAACGGCATTATAACATCCTCACACCTGTTTTCCATACCTTTCCTAATAATACCCAACATTCTATTCGCTTTCCGAGCCACAGCAGCACACTGAGCAGAAGGTTTCAGTGTATTATCGACGACGACACCCAGATCCCTTTCTTGGTCCGTAACTCCTAACGTGGAACCTTGCATGACGTAGCTATAATTCGGGTTCTTTTTTCCCACATGCATCACCTTGCACTTGCTCACATTAAACGTCATCTACCATCTAGCCGCCCAGTCTCCCAGTCTCGCATGGTCCTTCTGTAATTTTTCACAATCCTACTACTACTATTTAGCATTTATATAGCGCTACAAAGCGTATGCAGCGCTGCACAAACATATAAGAAAGACAGTGCCTGCTCAAAGAGCTTACAATCTAATAGACAAAAATAAAGTAAGCAAAGCAATTAATTTGTAGAGGAAAGAGGAGAGGAGGGTAGGTGGAGGCAAGTGGTTACAAGTCAAAAGCAATATCAAAGTTAACGACTTTGAATAACTTTGTGTCATCAGCAAATTTAATTACCTCGCTAGTTACTCCCATCTCTAAATTATTTATAAATATATTAAAAAGCAGCGGTCCTAGCACAGACCCCTGAGGAACCCCACTAACTACCCTTCTCCATTGTGAATACTGCCCATTTAACCCCACTCTCTGTTTCTTATCCTTCAACCAGTTTTTAATGCACAATAGCAGACTTGTGAGGTTTTATTAAAACTCCTAGGTTTTGGCATTTTCTCTGTTAGGAGGGGATGGGGAGGGGGAAGGTTTTGAGGGGTGTCTGTGTAGGGGGGGGGGAGTTATTTTATATTTAAAATGTATTTATCAGTATTTGCTTTTTTTATTTGTAAATCTGTATTGTGGATTTTAGTGCTGAGCTATATGCCTTTATTTTTATTATGATGACAAGAAACATATTTGTATATGAAAAGTGAGAGCAGCACTGAAATCCACAATACAGCAAACAGAACAAGGTGTGGACTCTGAGCAGTGACAACATTTTGAATATAACCCTCCCCTTTACAGACCCCTGGAAAACTCCCCAAACCTCGCTCTCATCGCCCCTCCCCCCCCCCCCCCCCGAATTCCCTAGAATGCAAAACCTAGAAGGTTTAATAAAACAATATAAAGCTCATGAGTTTCCTATTGTTTTCAATATCATTGTTTTGTTCTGGCCAATATGGCGGGAGGCTCCGCCCACTGACTTCAGCCCAGATAACGGGCTAGATAGGATCACGCCGGGCTCCTTTCATTAAACCTCTTTCATGTAAGCAGCCCTTTGTGCTCCACACTGCTCGACCCAAGTACCGCCTTATTTACTAAGTGCGCCCAATCCCCTGTAAAAGACAGACACGCCCCGCCTACTTCCCTTCTAACACATTCCATTCCGTTCGGCTCCATCCCGCCGGTGACGCTACTTCTCAGCAACGGTGATTGGTAGTTCGCTGGACCAATTGCGATGCCTGATTCTATCGTTTTCCGCGTCAGAGCGGGAAGGAGGAGCCTTGTAAGAGCGAGGTGCCTTATGCGGCGCACGCAGGCACGCACGCGTCATTTACTAGACGCAGGGGCGATGGTGGATGGGGTTTGTGTGTTTGAAGGGGCGATGGTGAAGCAGCTCGAGACCGTAGGGGGGGGAAAAGACTGAAAAAGACCGTATGGCCTATGCGGTTAGCCAATCCCGTGGCATCCACTATGTTCCAGGCCCAAAGTTTCTTTTTAAGTGTTGATACAAAATAATTAAGTTATAAGAAACTACGAAATTGAGAAATTAAGTAGAGAATTTAGAGAGGAGCCTGGGCTACGTTTGAAAGCCTTGATAGTCGCTTTTAGTATAGCAACTAATCTACACAGGGCAAACTAGATGAGCCAGTTTGGTTTTTCTGTGGCACAAATTTTAGTATTCCTTGGAAAGACTTTTTTTTAATTAGAATGCACCAGAAATATTTCTATAATTAGAGAGTGACCAGTAATATAATTATTTTTAAGCCATGAGTTGCTTAGAGTGGGAGTCTGAGGGCCAAACAAAATTCCAATAGTCTCATTAACTCAGAAAACCCCAAACACCATGGTTATGTACCAGTTTTTACTGTCTGCCTTTCACCAGCTGATGGGAAGTTACCAGTCATTAGAAATAGTACAAGAGAAAACATAATCTGACCGGACAGAGGAGACGGGGGGTAAAAAACCAGCGGGCACCAAGGTCTTTTTAGTTTCTAGATATTTGGCAGAAAAATAGGGGACAGGTTATGGGTTGATAAAAACTTTTTTGACTATAGATTTGGCGTTAATTGTTTAAGAACTATGGGAAAATTGGGGAGGGGGGGGGGGGGGGGAGAAGAAACTAGCATGGAGGTTGATGTCCAAAGCTTCTTGGTCCTTGAGGGATTTAGTTGGGGCTGATGCCATACAAAGCTTTGTATTTCAAGGAGACAACACAGTAACTTTTTTAAGTTCAATATTTTTCATCAACCAAATGTGCTCCCCCCCCCCCATCCCCCCAAGTCCTCAGGACATAATTGCCAAATAACTCAAATGCTAAAGAAATTGCACACTTGTTCAAAGCATCTAGCAATGCCCAAACTTTCTTGAACTTCCACAAGATGTGTTTTTCCCTAGCAGCAACCTTCTCCTTTGCACAAGATGAACATTCCACCTGGCATTCATTGACAATACAGTGTAATGTTTAATCTCAGAAAGAATAACTTTGTGCTCATGGGTTTAGCAATCCAACAGTTTAGCCTCATACTCCTATTTTAACCCATCCTTTATGTGATCTCAAAATAGTTTTGTAAGTAAGCTCAATGTGGATTTTAAACATGCTTGTTACCCTTACCCAAACTGAACCCTATTGAATTTAAACACGCAAACAATATATGGTAAAAACTACCCACAGCTGATTGCAAGACCAGCACAGACTTGAACTATTCTAACTTCAAAACCTTACAAGAAGTCCACAGTGCCCTATGTGCCACACAAAGGACTCTGTTAATGATGTAAAAAAGGAAGGTCTACAAACAGCCCAAAAGTTTTCCCAAACCATTTCTGGGAAACACTTAAATCATGCTCTCATATTCTCTAATGCTACGTATGTATTTTTCTATTGTACAAGCACTTTAGATACTCTTACAAGCTCTACACAAAAATTCTTCAAACCTTAATCTATATACTTTGCTTGCACTACCAGACTTTAACCCTGAAGACAATGCTTCAGCTGCAACCATTGAAAATAATGCTTTGCCCTAACTTACACTCGCTCCCAATTGGAACCCAAGTCATCCCAATACCTTATAACGCCACTCTGTCCTATCAAGTGCCTTTTCTGTATCCCATGACAAAGCAACCAAAGAATCGGGCAACTTAGGTGCAATTGTCAAAGTATCCTAAAAAGTAAATGAATTATCTGAATAAGTACATAAATAGTGCCACACTGGGAAAAGACCAAGGGTCCATCAAGCCCAGCATCCTGTCCACTCAGATCCCAAACAAGGCAAAAATACTGAAAAGTCTCATGGAGAGTTTCTTGGCATAAATTTTGTAATCCATATCAATTAAAGAAATAAGCCTGTAATTACCAACTTTGGAGTGACCATGACCTGGCTTGGGGATCACTGTTTTTGGTTTCCCAAAGGACTCATACTCCCTTCTAACAAAGCATGATAATACCCTACTAAATAGGGAAATCCTTTTTAAATTGTACTAACAAGTGCCCATACCTATTTTCGGAATGGGAAAGAGATCTGGGCAAAAAAAATTGACTGCCCTGCCTCTTTACTTAATACTGAATTAGGTTGCATGCTGCAACCTATCAAAGATGTGTGATTGAAATGTAGACAGACATCTTTATTCCAGCTCTGTTTCTTCCAACCTAATTTCCTCCTCCTGTCCTTGGCTTTGCCCACTATGTAGTTTATAGACTGCCCCAACTTGACATTTCATCCTTTAGATTGTAAGCTCCTTTGAGCAGGGACTGTCCTTCTTTGCGAAACTGTACAGCGCTGCGTAACCCTAGTAGCGCTTTAGAAATGTTAAGTAGTAGTAGTAGTAGTAGTTATAATAACCGCCCTCCCACTCCCATATTGTCTGTAAACATCCCACCAAAACATTAGGGGAATAGTCAAAAAGTTATGTGCCAAAATAGTCCCTTCAGCAGATTTAATCATTTATTGAAATCGATATACAGGTACCACTTAATCATTCATTGAAATCGTTGCATATTTAGCAGTGTACAATGCAAAAGTCTACAAACAATTCATTGAAAGGAGCTCCATTTACCAGATAGGAAAGGGAGAACAAACATTCAAGAACACGTGAAACCTATAAAACATAAAAATACTTCCAGGCTACTGGTCATTCAATCTGCCAGCCCAAAATAATGGTTATGAAGAAAATGGCCAAGTAAAAATGAGTTTTTTAAGCTGGTCTTAAATTTAGGAAATTACATTTCCCCTCGCAGCTGAGGGGGACGGTCATTTCATAACTTGGAAACCAAAAAGAAAAATGCTGATTGAGTGGATTTATAAAGTGCAAATTTTGGTCTGGGAAGAACTAGTCTATTTCCAGAGAATGTAGCGAACAAGTAGGTGTGTAGGGAATGACCTTTGAAGATAAGTATGCTGGTACACCAGAAAAACAAGTTTTGTGAGTAAGGATTAAAATTTTAAACCAGATGCGATATGGAAATGGGAGCCAATGAAGATGAGTCAACAGTGGGGTGACATATTTTTTTCCTCTACACAGTACTCTAGCTGCAGTATTATGTAATCTCGGGAGCCGATATATTTATGATTTAGGTAAACCAGGATAAATCACAGTGATCCATGTGAGAAATTAGAAATACATGACAAGCAGTAAATCTTGATAGCTATGTAAAGTATCTTAAAAACAACCCCCCCCCCCCCCCCCCCCGGTTTTAATAACTTTTGAGATTTGTTTCTAAAAAGGTAGCTGTGAGTCAAACCAGATGCTTAATTATTTAAACAATAGGAATTCCAAAAAAATTAAAATGGGGACAGTGTCTGGCTGAGATAACCTCGAAACTCAAAACTCAGCTTCACACCGGCTGTGTATATTAACCATAAATATCACAGTTGTCACCACTGACTTAACACTACGATACACTTAGTGGTGGAGAAAAAAAGCCTCAGTAACGCCACCCAGCCAGCCCAAAATCAGACTATAAGGCGTGGGCCCGGAGCACCATCATCTGGCTCAAAAAATCTCCACAATTACTCAGTGTTTCCAGGCTTATCTTATAAACCGGTTTGCCCTACAAATTTCTTTCACAGTGAACAGACCTGTATATATATATTCCTTAGAGCACAGAATGTCAATCAGTACAATTCATGCAGTTTATAATAGTTCAATATACAATACAATTCTGCATTTATACATTCCCGGTGATTCCAGCCATAAACCACTTAGCTTCAGTCCAGTCGTTATTGTGTTTACGCTGTCCAGGAAATCACCGGTTTAACCCAACAGGGAGTCCCCGTTTCGCTTCTGCTGCATCAGGGGTTCAATGCTCCATCTCGGATGCCAATCCTGTCTAAAAACAACCATGTAACTGACACAGAGACGTCTCCATCCTTCTATAAATGGATCAAGCTCCTCCTTTTCCAATTCAAAACAACCGATCCAAAGTGGTGCTGGCCTCCAATGTCACTACTCCACTGCTGCTCATCCTGAATCACAAGGAAAACCCCATGGTCCCATGACAAGCTCTTTGCATTGTAAAGATAGCCTCTCTCAAAAAAATGCTGACCACTCTACCTTGACGTTAAGACCATCGGGTTCCATCGAATTAAAGAAAAATATCCACTTCTGTTCAGCCTGACGCAATATACGACTCGTGTCTCCTCTTTGTGAGGGCTTTAAGTGCTTTAATATTGTGCATTGTAGATTGTCAAACTGATGGTGCTCTGTTTCACAGTGGGTTACTAATGGAGCCTCCCGCTTCAAGAGTTTCAAACAGGAGTGGTGCTCCATCAGTCTTGTTTTTAGACTCCTCGTAGGGGCACTTAATGACGTATACCACCCCCATTGTTTCACAAGATGTGTTAGATTTCAAAACACCTCTCTTTCCCTTTTTAGAATGAGTGCAGACATTACCTTCTTCCATGATGTGACACACTGAGCAGTGTGCGCCCCATCCTTGGGGATCATACATCATTCGGGCTTAAAAGATCACTCAGGTTACAACCTCTCTGATAAGAAAACAGAATGTTTGATTTTGCAAACACAGGATGTGTTTTCAATAGATCAAAATGTCTCCTCACTACTTTACTCAACCTCTCTGATAAGAAAACAGAATGTTTGATTTTGCAAACACGGGATGTGTTTTCAATAGATCAAAATGTATCCTCACCACTTTACTGAACCTCATAGTGTTGGCATTGTACTTAATCACAAAAGATAAAATGTCTTCTTGTTGCTGAACTGCTTTATATTGTAGTAGTGACTCCCTCGGATTATGTCAAACTCTTTTAGCTGCCCTCTTGACTAAGTGATGGGGATAACCCCGCTGTTTCAATTTATGACTCAGTATACTGGTGCAGCTTTTAAATTCCCGATCCGTTGAGCAAATTTTGCGATAACGTAAAAACTGAGATAAAGAACCAGCATGTAACGGGCTTATCTACTGTCTCATGCATAACATAAGAGTAGCCATACTGTATCAGACCAATGGTCCATCTAGCCCAGTATCCTGTTTTCCAAACAAGTGGCCAAGCCAGGTCACAAGTACCTGGCAGAAACCCAAATTGTGGCAACACTCATACATACTGCAAATCCCAGGGCAAGCAGTTGCTTCCCATGTCTTTCCCTCATACGAGAGAAGTTCCATCCCCTTTATCATTTTGGTTGCTCTTTTTTGAACCTTTTCTTGTTCTGCTATATGTTTTTTGAGATACGGCGACCAGGACTGAATGCAATACTGAAGGTGCAGATGCACTAGGGAGTGATACAAAAGCATTATAGTATTTTTGGTCTTTTTCACCTATTCTGTGCGTTTGACCTGGTCAATCATAATGTTTATAACCAGGTTGAATAGCATCGGAATTAGTAACAGGGCGCTAGCTTGGTTTAAGGAAGTTTTGTCAACCTTTAGTTATAAAGTATGCAAAGATGGTATTTAAAAGTATCTTCTGAGATGCTAACCAATCTGCAATGCCCAACAGACAAGACTGCAGTGGGGAAAGATCAATATTTAAAGGTGGTGTTGGAAAAACCTTACCCTGTAGCAAAGTTAATGAAGATATAATTTCATGAATTATAGACTCCTGCCAAAAAGGCAAAAGTGATTTAGAAATCAAAAAATAATCAGTAGATGAATGATGTGTGCACAGGTAAGAACTGTACCCTTAACTCCAGGGTGCTGTAACCGCCAAGGATCTACCAAACCCAGCTGTGTCATTATTGATGTGATGACCTTAACTAAACTTAATCTGCTGCCTCAGATTTCTGAACAATTAAAAGAATAACTGCAGAATTCTGTATCAATTGTAGTTTTTGTAGGTGTTTAGGCATTTCTACAAATGTTTCAGAGGAGCAACAGTGGCAAGATGGAAATAAGTAAATGTAGCGTGACTGGGTCTCAACCATCCCTTTCGGAGATCTCATTTTGAAAGAAGTTGGCTCTACACACTTAAAAGGTTGCAGAGGAGTGAAGAGGAAAGATGAATGTCTACATATATTTAAAACACCCAGAGTTTGAATGAGAAGAGCAAGGGGGTCCAAAAATATATTACAGACAGACAGTAGTGCCGCCAGAACGTCCCTAAGTTCCAGGCAGTTCTACAAGTAACAACAAAACAACTTGCTTATGAGGCTGCTGCTTTTGAAATTTGGTACATACAGGAGACAGGCATATTTTCAAAGCACTTAGCCTTCCAAAGTTCCATAGAAACCTATGGAACTTTGGAAGGCTTTTGAAAATATGCCTCAAAGTGTAGTTTGATCGCCATCTGAAGCTAAACATGACTAAAACTGAACTTCTCATTTTCCCCCCTAAATCCACCTCCCCTCTTCCCCCATTCTCTATCTCTGTTAAAGGCTCTCACATCCTCCCTTTCTCGGCTCGTAACCTTGGAGTCATCTTTGACTCCTCTCTCTTCTTCACTGGGCATATTCAACAGATCGCCAAAACCTGTCGTTTCTTTACAACATTAGCAAAATCTGCCCCTTCCTTTCTGAATACGCTACCAGAACCCTTATCCAAACCCTTGTCACCTCTCGTTTGGATTATTGCAATTTACTTCTCACTGGTCTTCCTCTCAGCCATCTCTCTCCTCTCCAGTCTGTCCAAAATTCTGCAGCATGACTTATTTTCCGTCAAAATCGTTATGCCCCCACTAGCCCACTCCTCAAGTCACTTCACTGGCTCCCCACTGACTCCCTGTCCGCTTCCGCATACAGTTCAAACTTCTCTTAATGACCTTTAAATGCATCCATTCTGCAGCTCCCCATTACCTCTCCACTCTCATCCACATTCCTCCCCGTGAGCTCCGCTCACTGGACAAATCTCTCTTGTCGTCCCCCTTCTCCTCCACTTCTAATTCCAGGCTTCGTTCCTTTTCCCTCGCGGCACCTTATGCCTGGAATAGACTTCCTGAGCCTATACGTCTAGCTCCATCTCTACCTGTTTTCAAATCTATACTGAAAACCCACCTTTTCACCACTGCTTTTGGCTCCTAGCTACTACTCAGTTGCGTCCCCTTGCTCCTTCTCACCCAGTACTTCCCTCACCCTTAATTGTCTGTCTGTATTATTTTTAGATTGTAAGCTCTATAGAGCAGGGACTGTCTCTCTATGTCAGGTGTTCAGCGCTGCGTGCGTCTGTTAGCGCTATACAAATGCTAATAATAATAATAGTTTAAACATCTTTTAAGTAAATAGTGTGGGGGAATCAGTCACCTGATTGGACTTTAAGTCTGTGAACAGTCTGGATATATTTGTAACCCAAGTCTCACCTAGGTTAACTCATAGAGGTACAGTACAATAAAAATTTGTTCTATCTACCCACAAAGGATCAATGCGGATTACAATGTAAGTAAAATAAATAAATATATATATAAAATAAACCTTAGGCCATCACTAGGAAAAGTGAAACAATCATACAAACATCTTAACCTGAACCATATCAATAAATTGGCCAAAAACTAGATCCAATAAGTAGAAAAATAAATGAGCTTTCAACAACACTCACACTGCTTCAATTCTACAGCATCTGCTCACTCTCAGGCCATGTGGACCCCACACTTTCTCCCATTCTCCTTTTCTGTCGAGCTGGGATGGGTAATGGTCTGGAATAACAGCTGGGGGTTTTGGTAGACACTTAACCTAATTCTGGGTTCCATTCAACTCTTCAGTACAGGAACCATGCAACACTCCAGGAGGCTTAATGATTGCCTTGTATTTGTATACACCGGAGTCTGCAACTGCTCTCCGGCACTATGTAAGCCACATTGAACCTACAAAGAGGTGGGAAAATGTGGGGTACACATGTAACAAATTATTTGCAACTTCAACAACTGGCAAACTCTTGATTCTGTAAACCTATAACTCAAGGTCAGACTTCAGTCATCGCGAGGGGACACCTTTCCCCTACACCTTTCAGGAATATTTACAAGGAGCAGTTCCTTCCCAGGGCTATACACATAGGCACAGCCTCTTTTTGCCTATCATGCAGCCAGATGTAACCCCAATGCTGATTTGTCTTCCTGATGCACTCTGTTATCACCAGGTTTGGACCCTTTATAGATGTCTTTCTTTCATGGGTATGAACTTGCAGGCAATACTTCAGCTGCAGGGAGACCTTGTCCTACCCAGAACCCCTACTTAGGGGCAGGACTCTACTATCTGCACGAAGCTGTGGCTTCTTCACCGGCTGTTGAGAACTTGACAGTTGCTGTCTCTTAAATTTAGCCAAATTGCGATCACATGGCAGGGGGCTTGTAGGCAACTCAAGAAGTTAGGCAACCAAGAACACTTTCCCGGTCTAATTCTGCTTTTTATTTCCTCCCCATGCTGTAACTCTACAAATCAGGGGCACTATATAGTTCTGCATTTTATTCCATACACCCTTCTGTAGGCTGGGGCTTTCTCCCACCCAGAGACTTCCCAGTGACTCTCTACCAGGTTTACCTTTTTCAATAGTTCCTAACCTAACCAGGGATTACATTCTCCCCCTAATTTACAAATTCCTTGCCCTCAATAAGCTCTGTTCTCCCTTCACTACAATCTCCTCATAAAAGCGAGACTACACTTGGCAGATCCAGGACACACTGGATCTGCCAAGAGTGGCAACCTGTTCAGCCATCATTCTCCTACCAGAATACCTGTAATTGTAAAATGTATTCAACATTAACAAACTTTTAACACATCATTTTCCCATTTCATTTTAACCCTCCTACAGTTTCTACAACCAGTGAGAAATATCTTACAGCAACAATTTTTATTCAACAATAATACATCTCTATCATATTTGGTAAAGCGAAATACGAAAGAGCCAAACCCCTCAGAGAAAAATTACACTGGCTCCCATTGAAAGATCGAATTACATTCAAAACCTGTACCCTAGTACATAAAATTATCCATGGCGAGGCTCCGGTTTATATGCTAGACCTTATAGACCTACCAGCAAGGAACACTAAAAAATCATCATGCACATTCTTGAATCTCCATTACTCCAACTGCAAAGGCCTCAAATATAAATCAATTCATGCATCTAGCTTCTCCTATATTTGCATGCAACTTTGTAATGCATTACCAAGTTCCATAAAAGCAACACACGATTTGGTAGCCTTCCGGAAACTATTAAAGACTTACCTGTTCAAAGAGACTTATCATTTGGACCCGTCTCAATGAACTATCATCACAACTTTACCCAGAGCAAGCTAACATTGAATTCTTTTTATTTGTTTACTTTAATCTCATTGATAGTACTGAATGTTATACTTTATCCTTGTTCCCAAATATCTGAAATGAATGTATATTTACTCATTTCTAATTTTTACTACATTTTCTGTAACTTAAACACAATAATATTCTGCATTTCTCATTCCGATTCGCCATTGCAGCAAAATGTAAGCCACATTGAGCCTGCAAATAGGTGGGAAAATGTGGGATATAAATGCAGCAAAATAAATAAACATTAGTTTCCCATATCTTTTTTTCTTCATAGTCATAGGAACATAAACTTTGCCATACTAGGACAGACTGAAGGTCCATCAAGCCTAGTATCCTGTTTCCAAGAATGGCTAATGCAAGTCACAAGTACCTGGTAAAGTCCCAGAACAGTAAAACAGATTTTATGCTGCTTATCCTGGAATATACAGTGGATTTTCCCAGGTCCATCTTAATAATGGCTTATGGACTTTTAGGAAATTATCCAAACCTTTTTTAAACCCTGCTAAGTTAACTGCTTTTACCATATTCTCTGGCAACGAATTCCAGAGTTTAATTACTCGAGTGAAGCAATAATTTTTCTGATTTGTTTTAAATTTACTATTTAGCTTTTGTGTGCCCCCCCTATTCCTAGTATTTTTGGAAAGAGTGAACAAGTGATTCACATCTAACTGTTCTCCACTCAGTATTTTATAGACCTCTATCATATCTCCCCTTACCCTTCTCTGTTTCAAGCTGAAGAGCCTTAGCCGCTTTAGCCTTTTCTCATAGGGAAGTCATCCCATCCCCTTTAGCATTTTCGTTGCCCTTCTCTGTACCTTTTCTAATTCTGCAATATCTTTTTTGACATGCGGTGACCAGAACTGCACACAGTATTTGAGGTTTGGTTGCACCATGGAGCGATAGAAAGACATAACATTTTCACTTTTGTTTTCCATTCCTTTCCTAATTCCTAACGTTCTGTTTGCTTTTTTTAGCTGCCACTCCACATTCAGCAGAGGGTTTCAACGTATCATCAACGATAATACCTAGATCCTTTTCCTGGGCAGTGACTCCTAATGTGGAACCGTTCCCAACAATTCACGCTGCCTTAGGACCTGGGTCCAACCCATGCATATCTTGTTTGTAATCAACATTGCTGTATAGGGCCTGTTTCTCAACCATTAACTATCTCACATCACACCCATTCAATGTTTTTCTTTTCTTTCAACCTTTCAAAAGAGAACCCACACATAAATATATATTTTTTCTGATTGAACCAGAGTCCTACTCAACAGGTTATGGTTCAGCTGTATCATATAGGATCCGACTTTGCATCATGACACCTCCCCTCAGCAGCCAGGTAACATTGTAGTATTTAGCGGTATGCAGAGTCCACCACCTCTACATAGTGTAACCAGATAGACCATACCACTGTTCAAGCTTTCTATTAGTTCAGAAAATGTCCATGCATTGTGGGTCCCTCTGGATCCACTGGGTATGTCAGATCAATCATCATCCGCTGGGAAATCTCATCTTTTGCCCACATCTCCCACTGGGCATCTACTAGGCACATAACTTACAAATGCACATAAGGATAGACTAACTCCCACAGGTTCCAAACTAGTTTCTTTAAGTACCATCCACCCTGCTGATTTTAGGGAGTTAAGTGCCTGCTGCTTTTTCACTCTTGCTCCAAGTTCTGTCCTTTAGCTCTTCAGGCACTGGCTCCCACAACCCCCAGTCGACCTTGCGAGTCCACCACATTGACTGGGATCTGAAGGGTCCGGAACAGTCCATCCACCTCTGGGCTGGCCACCACACATTCTGCATCCAGATTAGTGGGGATTTCTAGGTACTACTACTACTACTTATCATTTCTAAAGCTCTGCTAGACGTACGCTGCGCTGTACACTTGAACATGAAGCGACAGTCCCTGCTCGACTGAGCTTACAATCTAATTAGGACAGACAAACAGGACAAACAAGAGATAACGGAATGTTAAAGTGAGGATGATAAAATAAGGGTTCTGAACAGGTGAACAAGGGTTAGGAGTTAAAAGCAGCATCAAAAAGGTGGGCTTTTAGCTTAGATTTGAAGACGGCCAGAGATGGAGCTTGACGTACCGGCTCAGGAAGTCTATTCCAGGCACATGGTGCAGCAAGATAAAAGGAACGGAGTCTGGAGTTAGCAGTGGAAGAGAAGGATGCAGATAAGAGAGATTTCCCCAGTGAACGGAGTTCCCAGGGAGGAATGTAGGGAGAGAAGAGAGTGGAGGAGGTACTGAGGAGCTGCAGAGTGAATACACTTATAGGTCAATAAGAGGAGTTTGAATATGTGGAAACGGATAGGAAGCCAGTGAAGTGACTTGAGGAGAGGGCTAATATGAGCATAACGACACTGGCGGAATATTAGTCGTGCAGCAGAATTTTGAACAGATTGAAGAGGAGAGAGATGGCTAAGTGGGAGACCTGTGAGAAACAAGTTGCAATGGTCTAAGCGAGAGGTGATAAGAGTGTGGATGAGGGTTCTGGTAGTGTGCTCAGAAAGGAAAGGGCGAATTTTGCTGATATTATAGAGAAAGAAACGACAGGTTTTAGCAGTCTGTTGAATATGGGCAGAGAAGGAGAGGGAAGAGTCGAAGATGACCCCAAGGTTACAAGCTGATGAGAGTGTTATCCACAGAAATAGAGAATGGGGGAGGAGGAGAGGTTGGTTTAGGGGGAAAGATAAGAAGCTCAGCCCAAGTAGAAGGATGACCAACAAAGTCAAAGAAGCCTTTGCTGTACATATCCGGGCCCACTCCTTTTTTATTTTTTATTAAAGCTTTTGATTAATAAAGCATAATTGATTACAAAGAATTATAAATTAGTTGTTTTATAATTTATCCAGTGTGCCAAAGGATGTTGTAGGAGGAAGAGAAGGTTGGTGAGCTCTTTCAAGCTACAAAAGCTGGCAAAATCCTGTCAGTGAGGAAGCTTTTCTCAAGGGTTTTCAGTCATGGCAGACTGCTTGAACAGCAAGGTTTCTATGCAGCAATCTGTTTCCATTGATCATTGTATGATCTCTAGATCTGTGCCCTTACTTTACCATCAGCCCTGGTATTTCTGAATGTTTGGAAGCAGTAGACAGTCTTAATCAAATATCAATCTAGTCTAAAGCCAAATTCTTCACTAAAACAAGCAAGAACATGAATGTCAGAGGATGTTGTCCTGTGATCACCATTGCATTCTACTTCCTGTTACTTTTATAATATATATACAAAAATTTCTAAGTATAGGTTTAATCTGTTAAGAAGGTGCTGAGTTTCAGCTTACAACCTCACCATTCCTCCCTCAAGACAAGAAACAGTCTCACATAAAAATGGAATACTTGTTTCTTGAAGTCTTGGAGGTGGAGTGCCTTAATTTTGATGGGGGTTATCTAGTCTTGCTAATGAGAGAGGTGCAGCTTTTTGTTTTCCCTCTCTCCCTCCCTCATCTGGGTCATTGAAGCTCCCATACACTCCAGAAGCTCTAAAAATGTTCTGCCTCTGCTGCGGAGGGTTAGAGTGGCAACCTGAGGACCAGTTTGATTGCAGGAGCCCACTGCTAGCTTTACTGATCAGAACTAGAGCCCATGAAACTTGTTTTAAAAGTGTTTTAACAACAGCTCTTTACACAAACAGCTTACCTGCATGTAACCTGGCCTACACCTGTGTTGAGGATAAATACAATTTGTTTAAAAATAAACACATGCTAGGGCCTGGCAATTTATCATATCCTACAGCCATTCCACGATCAAGTACGGCAAGGGACGAGTCCGCTTGTTCCTGCTTGGAATTCATAGGGTGCTTAACTGGGAGTGGCTCATCAAAAGGTGTGAGTACAGGGGGCGCATCCCAGAGAGGACTGGGGTTCATAGGTGACAGGTCCACTATTCCCTTAATCTGGACCCTAGTGGGAAAATCTTAAGCACAGTATCTAGGGGCGTGATCATTCTAAACAAAGTAATACAGTTCAACCAAAAATCAGTACTTACCAGCCTTCGTGCACCCTCTGCACTAATGCGGTCAGAACCGAACGGATATCCGGAACTCCTGCGACAAAGTCCGGAAGCTAGGTGCTTGTGGCCTTATCCAGGGTTCTCGCAGGCAACCCTTGGACCTTCAACAAAAATTCTTCAAGGGGGGGGGGGGGGGTGCAGTTATCTTTCCGGCGTCACGGAAATCAGCTTGTATTCCCCTAAGTAAACGCGAATCTTTTTCTCGCTAACACAGTCAGTTTAAGGATGTCAACAAGTTAACTACTTTTTTAACAGCCACGGGGTTGCTTTGTTCACAGCGCGCCTAAACCAATGGTGGGAACAGATCAACCGAATTTTCTTGTTACCAGCCGTCCAAACTAAAAGGCTTAATAACAGGTACAACAGAATTTAACTTTAACAGTAAGCCAAACAATAATCTGTTAACAGTTCCTCTTAATTTCTCTTGTCAGCATGGAGCCAATTACCATCTGCTGACCATTTAACAATTTTGGAAGAACTGAAAATCAGGAGATGGAACAAACCATCCTCTGCTACCAATTGTTTATTTGTTTTATCTAACCCAGAGGAATGCTCCACGCACTCCTGTTGTTAGAGAGGAACAAATTGGACGCCACAAAGATATGAGAAAATACAGAATTTTATTCACTTACCAAGTTTGAAAAAAAATAGTCTGTTAGAAATAGTATAGTATACAAATGCTTTTCTCATGGGAGTGTGCACAGGATGCAGACAGGTGTAGTCTCTAACACATCTCCGCAGAAATAGGATATACATTCACTTATATATGGAAACGTAACATTGAGTCTATGGGACACACGTCAAAAGTCTTGCCGCGCGTCTTATCTTCCGCCTGGACCGATATACTCACATCACCCCTCTCCTCAAGTCACTTCACTGGCTCCCGATCAGATACCGCATACAGTTCAAGCTTCTCCTACTAACCTACAAATGCACTCAATCTGCAGCCCCTCATTACCTTTCTACCCTAATCTCCCCGTACGTTCCTACCCGTAACCTCCGCTCACAGGACAAATCCCTCCTATCAGTACCCTTCTCCACCATCGCCAACTCCAGGCTCTGCCCTTTCTGCCTCGCCTCACCCTATGCTTGGAATAAACTTCCCGAGCCCATACGCCAAGCCCCCTCCCTACCCATCTTCAAATCCTTACTGAAAGCCCACCTCTTCACTGTAGCTTTCGGCACGTAACCACTTACCTCTATTCAGGAAACCTAGACTGCCCCAATTGATTGACTGCATACTTGTCCTTTAGATTGTAAGCTCCTTTGAGCAGGGACTGTCTTTCCTTGTTAAAATTGTACAGCGCTGCGTGACCCTGGTAGCGCTTTAGAAATGTTAAGTAGTAGTAGTAAGTAGTAGTAGTAGTTTTTCTTCTTCCTCAAATGCTCTCCACAACTAATCAAGATTGTTAGGGAGGTCCAGAGTGATTAGAATGTTTATACGCTTGCTTCACGGTCCATTTCATCAGCACTCTTTTATCTTATGTTTGCAGGTCCAGCTAACTCTAGAAAGCCCCTTTTCACATTCTGTCTTTACGCCTCTGGCTGGAACATTTTTGCTCTAAGTTCCTCTTTCTGCAAAGCTGCAGAGCCTGCTTGTCACAGACTACAATCTCTGGGTCACACAGAAGTGATGCTTTTCGTATTAGCTGTTAGCTTCAGGCTTCCAGAAACTTTGGTTCAGAGAAGGCCCAGACAGGTTCATTATTATCAGGTCTCAGAGTTACTGCACTTTTTTTGATGGAACAAACTATATACAATTCAGTGAGGGGAGCCCCTTGGAGTGGAGGAGTAGCCTAGTGCTGTGGACCTTGATCCTGGGGAACTGGATTCAATTCCCACCGCAGCTCCTTCTGACTCTGGGGAAGTCACTTAACCCTCTATTGCCCCAGGTACAAATAAGTACTTGTATATACCATGTAAACCACTTTGAATGTAGTTGCAAAAACCACAGGAAGGCAGTATATCAAGTCCCTTTCCCCTTTCTTCATATTTAAGTCTCTTCAGAAATCTATAGAAAGTTTCTTTAGGTGTTAATGTTGCTATTGAGGAAAATTCAACAAGTGGCCTAGTGGTTAGGGTGGTGGACTTTGGTCCTGAGGAACTGAGTTCGATTCCCACTTCAGGCACAGGCAGCTCCTTGTGACTCTGGGCAAGTCACTTAACCCTCCATTGCCCCACGTAAGCCGCATTGAGCCTGCCATGAGTGGGAAAGCGCAGGGTACAAATGTAACAAAAATAAAAAATAAAATAAATAGTTCTATTTTGCTATACTAAATCATTTTATCTTGCAACAAAACAGTTTGTATGGATTTCACCTGCTGAGTTGCGAATCCAAGATCTCTTCTTCCAAACCTCGAATTTGTCTAGCATTCTGGGTCAATGCAGGTAGTACTTGTGAGGAAATAGCATATAGAACTTGCAAGGCATGCCAAATTGCCTGCAGCGTGATCGCCACTGGTTTAACTGATCGCGGGAGAGTCAAAATCGGCTCCTCCGCTTGCGTCCCGGAACACTCTCCCAGCGAGACCTTGCTGACCAAGCTCAAGTTCTTCTCCCCTACTTGAGCAGCCAGTTTGCCTGAATTTGAGGAGGTAAATGCTGTGATCTCAGGTTGACGCACATGGGGATAAACCACCCACCAAGCAGGCAAAGCTGCCCCGGCGCTTAGGCATAATTGATTTAGGAACAAAGAGAGGAGACAAACATCCTTACATCCTGGCTGCCATCTTGGATCACCCAAATTTCACCTGTACTTAGCCGCTGTTCCTCAGGAGTTGAACCCCTGAGTGCAGGCGGCCGACAGGACTTACTGGACAGGGCAGGCAGGCAGAAGAGCAGAAACAGCAGCCGGCTGGCGAACAGCAGGTACTTCCAGGAAACACACCGGGGTTTCAGGCAGGCAGCAAGCAGCAGACAAAACCAGAAAACCAACTGGGTCTGGGCGGGCAGCAGACAGAAGAACAAACCAGGAGACAAGCAGGGTCAAAGCCACAATCAGGAAAAAGCACAGCAGCACTGCAACAAACTCTCAGCAAAGGAAACTCCTCTGAAGACCTCTGTTGCAAGGCAAACTAGAGACTTCCCCAGGTGGTTAACAAAGGCAGCATACAAGGGAGTTCATCAGGTACGAGTACTGCTTAGTTCCAAAAAAACTCCCAAAACAATCTGGAAGGCTGGAAGATCCGGACCGGACCGGACCAGCATATCTTCTGGAACATGGGAAACGGTAAGCCATCAGTTTCCAGCACCCACCAGGTCTAACCACCGGGGGCCGAGGTGTCTGCAAGCAAGGAACCTGGGCACCACCGTGACAGCATGTTCAGCTCACACAGTTACATGTCTGTATTGAATAGCAACAGGCACTGTGTTACGACACTTGCCCTCTCACACTAGCACAGGTCAGAATGTAGTTGTGCAAGTAATGATTATTGGTGCTTCACATCAATATGTTGTGTTGTGGTTTGCTATTTGAAATTTCACGTACAATTGGGTGCATAATGCTATACCTCTCAGTGTTGGATGGCAGGCATAGCAATGGTTAATGATTGTCTGTGATGTATATCTACAGAGATGTGTGGCCCCATGAAATGGCTCACTGGGTCCCAACTATCACCTTTGTTGCACATCTTTCTGTCTTGTGCAACACTCTGTGCCCTGGTGTGCTAAGGTTTTAATATCATTCTGATGTCCATAGGATGAGAAACAGCACCGTGGTATCCTGTGTGGGTCACATGTCTTGCAGTAGTTGTCCTTAGTTCAACAGGTCCACTGGTAGAAAATGATCTGGGGGATTCAGGGTGGCTAATAGATAATGTTCTGTCCCCTGTGTTTGGTTACAGTGGGTGTGGTCTGCTAACTCATTGGTTTGTGAGTTACGTGACTTAACTGTGTCCGGATATGTACAAATATAGATAACTGCAGTAGTGACCTCAAAGTTGGATTGCGCCCCCCCCCCCCCTCCCAATGAGAGAGACGGTGACTGAACAACCTCTGTGATCTCCATCTATCCTGCAATGCCCCCTGACTGTGGGTCAGACATGTCAGCAGCCTACTGATGAGTGTCTAGTTTCAAGGGTAGGATTAGGGACACTGGGGGAATGAGGAGATACTTTACACTAACAGCCATTGTTATTCTAAATAGATCAGCTAGACACACTGCCCAGGCCTGATCCTCCTGAATACCATGTTGAATCCATGTTTGCTGTCTGATGGGTGGTAGGTATGTATAGGGAAATCCTAACCTCCTCCTGCATATGAGCAGTTGTCCTGGCACACACTTTTTTGTGCCCTGTGTGAGCAACAGGGTTTCTATCTCCTTACATCCACTCCAAGATACCATGACAGAAAAGAAAGAAAGGACAGAAGCTACGTTCTTTTCAAAGGGATAGTCTTTATGCCAATATAGATAATTGCAAAGCAATAAGACAGGTAACAAATAGCAAAGAAATCAGGCAATAGCAGTTTATGAGAGAAAGAGAGAGAGAGAGACCACTGTGACAAAGAGTCACTCAGTTGATCATCTCACCCCTCTGTCTAAATTCAGCACAGCAGCTGCTTATATACTCTTTTGCACAATGGAAATTCCCTCACAAATCATACAATTCAGCTAATTTCTGTCTTGCTTTATTGTTTACGTAAAATGGAAAACACTATCTGAATGTTTATGGAACACAGCAAGTCCAAGGTTTCTTAGTCGTCATTTTGTTACAGGAATCTCTTCAGGACCCAAGTCTTATCTCTATTTTGTCTAGGAACCTCAAAAACATCTTCGCTTTCAAACTGTAAATACATTCTTAGTGTCCTTGTCTGAGTTAGTCAACTCTGTCAGGGAGGGGAAGAGCACTCCTTGCTGGTTCAGCATGACCTTGTATTCACAGCTCTCAGCAGAAAGCCCAGAAAGATGCGGCTTTCAGGCATTTTAAGTTTGAGCCCTTAGCTTATGCAGTTCACGGGTCATAACTGTCAGTGGTCAGAAGAGTGCAAATCAATTCAGATCATATGTGATAAGAGATCACCCTGGGTGCAGTGAAAACAGAAAAGCATTAGTATGTACCTCTAGGCCTGATAACTAGTTGACAAATCTCTGGTCCACAAAAGAGTAAAACTGAACCTTATAATAGGCTGGTGAGAGAGAAAGAAGGAACATGTAAGTGCAATAATTTATATGTGGGTCTGAACAATGGATATAAAAAAGCCTAATTAAAGACTTTTCCAAAGGAACAGTAAAAAAAAAAATTTAACACAAAATCCAGTTACAAAACAAAAAGTGTACCTGTAAAATAAGAATGACTGCCAATGGAACCCAGTTGAGAACTAAAAAAATAATCAAAGTTAAAGAATAGACGACTGGATCGCACATTTGGTAAATTCAACAGCAATGCAGTTGGATGTTGGGCCTGTAACTGTCTGTAGTAGCTTTACATGGACTGGTTTAAAAGTACCAGTACGATTAATTGTATGGACTTTTAAATCTCATATGTTTAATCATGACTAGTTATAAAATATTGGTGCAGTTATATACACAAAACTGTGACTGCAGTGAGAACAGTGAGCAATGTTTTACCTCGGTAAACGGGTGTTGGAAGAGCTAAAAGTAACGATAGCCAGGGCGTGTGGGCATACATTGCATCTTTCGCATTGCCTGTGTCCTGAAAGGAGTCCCGGAGTGGAACGGAACAGCCAGCTGGAGGCGGCCATGCACGCGGGTCAGTAAACGAGCTAATGCAGTGACTGACCAGGCACAGGGGCTCAACTGTGACCCAGTTCTGCTGCGAGACCGTAGTGCTGCCCTGGGTCGATTCGGGCCACATTCTCGCGAGAAAGGACCTCAACTTCTTCTTCTGACGGACCTCCCCCCTGGATAGATTGCAGCCAGCAAGGATCAGGGCGGCTCACACGCCGGCGCTCTGCTGTACTCCCGACTTCACAGGGAGAAACAGTAACGCCTTGATTGGAGAGACTCACGAGAGTTGGACGGACTCACCCCATGATCGCTGACCCCTTCGATACGGAAAAAAAAATCACTAAAACCATCCCATATCGCCTGATCGGTATAACACAGCAGCCTGCAATTTCACCAACTCGACCCAACCGGACCCATGCTGAGGACGCTGGATGAGGAGAGAGGGGACGGACGAATCCATAGCTCTAGCACTGCAGCTCGTGAATAAGAACAAAGCGAAGAAAAATGCATGCTCCACAATGAACTTCCGGTACACATATATAATGTTAAGTAACTCTTTGGAATAAAGCCCTAGATGATATCTTGTTTAGCCAGGTAGGATATTATCCTAACTTCATGGAGAGGGTGCTCTAGCCAGTACCTTGCATAGTCAGACAGGATAATATCAAAGTCATTAAAGGAGTACTCTAGCCAGTATTATGTTTAGTTGAGCAGGATAATAATTTAAAATCAATGTATCATTCTATTGTCTAATGACCTAATCCTCTAATGCTTCTGACTACTTTCTATCCTCGAATAAGTGAACAATAACTCACACACGATCCCACTACACTTTGTAAACTAACACTAACATGAACACCAACAAATTAGTCCTCATCATCTACTGCCTATCACTAATCCACCGTGCACTCACATCCCCTCTCACAGACAGTTATATTCCCACACTACAAAAACCTTACACACAATCCAATCACAACACAATTATACAAAAAAATCGCACGGAAAATCCACTACTCACGGACATATCAACAGAAAGGAAAGAAGGGAACCAACAAACCCACACTCCAAGAAGACAGTTGATAGAAATCATTACAACCTCGAACCCAATGGAACCCCACCAACTAATTCAAATTGGCTATATAAACGCCAGATTGGTAGTTAACAAAACCATAACAATAACCGACTGGATCACAACTGACAATCTTGATTTCCTACTTATTAATGAAACTTGGATCCACGACCCAAAAGATCTCATAATCCTAGAGCTGTGCCCTCCAGGATACAAAATTACCCACTGGACCAGGAACGGAAAAAGAGGAGGAGGAATAGCTATAATATATAACTCCCAATTCACAGTCACAACAGTAGCCAAATCCATTCTTCCCCAATTTGAAATAGCCTCAGTCAGAATCAATCACCCAACCCTCTATGACCACTTAGACCTTATCCTGTTTTACAGACCACCAAACAACTGGCAAGAATCCCAAACGCACTTTATGGATTTCATTTCAAACACCTGTGTTTCCTCCCAAAACCTTCTCATAGCAGGCGACATCAAGACAGACACCAACCTGAGCAACGTGTGAGAGTGAAAGGACTTCCTTCAATTATGGGAACTCCACTGGCCAAACATGCAGCCCACCCACAATAAAGGGCACATGCTAGATATCATCACCTACAAATTCTCATCAGAACCAAATCTCACACTAATAGACACAAAATGGACAGCCACACCATGGTCGGATCACTACAGAGCAAACCTCTCCCTTCACTGGAAAACAAAAAATACTCAACAAAAACAACCTATACTACAAGAGGCAAAATAGACCCACTAATATTTTGACAACAATTCAACAACGATGAATGGACAGCTCTAACAGATTCCCTCCTATTTCTTAGCGAATGGGACAACAGATGCAGAATGGTACTAGACAGTATTGCACCGATTAAAACCAGAACCTCACGCAGAAATAACTCTATACCATGGTTTAATGAAGAATTAAAAGAACTAAAAACACAGGTCAGAAGACTAGAACGAGTGTAGAACAAGAAAAAAGACGAACCCACACTCAAAGACTGGAAACAACTACACAGAAAATACAAATATTTATTTTTTTATTTTTAGTTACATTTGTACCCTGCACTTTCCCACTCATGGCAGGCTCAATGCGGCTTACATATACAGGTACTTATTTGTACCTGGGGCAATGGAGGGTTAAGTGACTTGCCCAGAGACACAAGGAGCTGTGCCTGAAGTGGGAATTGAACTCAGTTCCCCAGGACCAGAGTCCACCACCCTAACCACTAGGCCACTCCTCCACCACCATCAGAAAAACTAAAAGAACATTTTACAAAACCAAAATTGGACCAAACTACAAGGATACACACAAACTCTTCTCACTCGTAAACAAACTACTAAATACTACACCGGTCACTTCCAACAACACAGACACCCCATCTGCTACTAATCTAGCAAACTACTTCAAAGAAAAAATTATAAAGTTGCGACTCCTGCTACTCAACAACTCAACTAATCATTCAAACCTCCTTGAATGTCTAGACCCAATACCTGGGGAATACCCAGCAGACCGATCATGGACTAACTTTGAAACGCTCTCACCCAACGACATCTCACAATCGCTTGGAAAATATGCCAAGTCCCAATGCAAATTAGACATGTGCCCCTCTAGCCTTATCAGACCTGCCCCTCAACAATTCACAACAGACCTCACGAATCACCTAAATTACATGCTAAATTCCCCACGGATAAAGGAAACATTCTTCTTACCCCGCTACCTAAAGATGCTAAGAAAAATACAATGGACTTAACCAATTATCGCCCAGTAGCATCCATTCCGCTTATAACCAAACTCATGGAGGGCTTGGTGACGAAACAATTCACCGACTACCTAGATAAACACTCAATTCTACACGAGTCCCAATCAGGATTCCGGTCGAATCACAGTACAGAAACGGTACTAGTGTCTGTAATGAACTCATTCAAACAATCAATTGCAACTGGCAACAACTTACTCCTCTTACAATTTGATATGTCCAGTCCCTTTGACATGGTCAATCATGAAATACTATTACACATACTAGAATACTTCGGAATTGGCGGTAAAGTTCTGAACTGGTTCAAAGGATTCCTGACCACAAGATCATACCAAGTAACAACGAACACGGACACATCAGACCCATGGACACCCTTTCACCTACCCTCTTCAACCTGATGATGATACCCTTAGCTAAATTACTAGCTAATCAAAACCTCAACCCCTACATATATGCGGACGATGTCACGATCTATATCCCATTTAAACATGATCTAAACGAAATCACCAACAAGATCAACCAAAGCCTCCAAATCATGCACTCCTGGGCGGATGCATTCCAATTAAAACTGAATGCTGAGAAAACACTATCCAGCTTATAATCGAAAGACAAAAACGCCTATATTGCGACCTAAATCGGGAGATAGACGTTTATCTCCCAAAAACGATTAAATCAATATAATGGAAACAAAAGTTTCAGTGCGTCCATGTCGCTCCTACGTTCACTTAAAAACGCCCAAATAAGGGGCGTGTCAGGGGCGTGTTAGGGGCGGTGATACGACGTGGTTGTGTACAACGTATAACAGATAGTGAAATGGCTCTGGTTGGGCGGGAACACGGGCGTAATATGTTGGACCCGAAATAAAAGCGACCAGAGCAAGGGGGAAATCGTCTTTAGACTCATTAGCGATTGTGTGTAGTTGGAGAGTGGCGAGATCGTTGGTGGAAGAGCTGAATTGGTGGTTGCAGAGAGAAAGCCGAGCGTGTTGAGTACCTGTTACGTTCGTCTGTGTGCCCTGCCTCTTTTGTGTCTTACCCTTTGACCTTTCCCTACTCCTACTCCTTTGCTCCATCTCCCCCTTCCCCTCCCCTATCCCTCCCCATTCACTGTTCCCACATGTATACTCTATTCCCTGACCTCCGTTTGTCTCTGTGTTCTTGTACTGTTTGGCGAGTGAGTGGCCAGAGGGCGTGGTGGCTGGAAGTGAGAGATCCTAGAGTACTGATAGAACTGAAAAATGAGCTTGCGGAGCTACTGCTAGTGATATGCAACTTATCCTTAAAATCGAGCGTGGTACCGGAAGTAGAGGGTGGCCAATGTAACGCCCATTTTTAAAAAAGGCTCCAGGGGAGATCCGGGAAATTATAGACCGGTGAGTCTGACGTCGGTGCCGGGGAAAATGGTAGAGGCTATTATTAAAAACAAAATTACAGAGCACATCCGAGGACATGGATTACTGAGACCGAGTCAGCATGGCTTTTGTGTGGGGAAATCTTGCCTGACCAATTTACTTCAATTCTTTGAAGGAGTAAACAAACATTTGGACAAAGGGGAGCCGGTTGATATTGTGTATCTGGATTTTCAAAAGGCGTTTGACAAGGTACCTCATGAAAGGCTACAGAGGAAATTGGAGGGTCATGGGATAGGAGGAAATGTCCTATTGTGGATTAAAAACTGGTTGAATGATAGGAAACAGAGAGTGGGGTTAAATGGGCAGTATTCACAATGGAGAAGGGTAATTAGTGGGGTTCCTCAGGGGTCTGTGCTAGGACCGCTGCTTTTTAATATATTTATAAATGATTTAGAGATGGGAGTAACTAGCGAGGTAATTACATTTGCTGATGACACAAAGTTATTCAAAGTCGTTAAATCGCGACAAGATTGTGAAAAATTACAAGAGGACCTTACGAGACTGGGAGACTGGGCGGCTAAATTGCAGATGACGTTTAATGTGAGCAAGTGCAAGGTGATGCATGTGGGAAAAAAGAACCCGAATTATAGCTGCGTCTTGCAAGGTTCCACGTTAGGAGTTACGGACCAAGAAAGGGATCTGGGTGTCACCGTCGATAACACGCTGAAACCTTCTGCTCAGTGTGCTGCTGCGGCTAGGAAAGCAAATAGAATGTTGGGTATTATTAGGAAAGGTATGGAAAACAGGTGTGAGGATGTTATAATGCCGTTGTATCACTCCATGGTGCGACCGCACCTTGAGTATTGTGTTCAATTCTGGTCGCCGCATCTCAAGAAAGATATAGTAGAATTGGAAAAGGTGCAGCGAAGGGCGACTAAAATGATAGCGGGGATGGGACGACTTCCCTATGAAGAAAGACTAAGGAGGCTAGCTATTCAGCCTGGAGAAGAGACGGCTGAGAGGAGACATGATAGAGGTATATAAAATAATGAGTGGAGTGGAACAGGTGGATGTGAAGCGTCTGTTCACGCTTTCCAAAAATACTAGGACTAGGGGGCATGCGATGAAACTACAGTGTAGTAAATTTAAAACAAATCGGAGAAACATTTTCTTCACCCAACGTGTAATTAAACTCTGGAATTCATTGCCGGAAAATGTGGTGAAGGCGGTAAGCTTAGCAGAGTTTAAAAAGGGGTTGGACGGTTTCCTAAAGGACAAGTCCATAAACCGCTCCTAAATGGACTTGGAAAAATCCAAAATCCCAGGAATAACATGTATAGAATGTCTGTACGTTTGGGAAGCTTGCCAGGTGGCCTTGGCCTGGATTGGCCGCTGTCGTGGACAAGATGCTGGGCTCGATGGACCCTTCGTCTTTTCCCAGTATGGCATTACTTATGTACTTATCTGTGTGTGTTGGTGTTTGACTACTAGTACTAATACTTGCACTGGTGGTGGGGATATGGATGCAGTTAATGCACTTGTGGCATGCATGCTACAGGAAGAGGCCACCCACCGCAGGAGGTATTCACGGCCCCGAGTGTTTAGGCCCCGCACCACCTTCCTACAACTCACTGACCAGCAGTGTCTAACAAGGTTCAGGTTTGATAGGGCCACCATTCTTCAGCTGTGTGAGCAGCTGAAACCCCTCCTTCAGCCCCAGACACATAGGAATAGCCCCATCCCTGCCCACCTCAAAATCACTTCCTCTCTCTCTGTCCTGGCCACTGGGAGTTTTCAATCAGTATTAGCTGCTAACACAGGGCTCACCCAGGCTTCTATTTCACACTGTCTCACCCACTTCCTGGATGCCTTTCTAACTCATACCTCACACTACATCACTTTCCCCACCACCCCCCAGGCCCTGCATAACAACATGGCTGCCTTCTATGCTCTTGCTAGATTCCCCTCGGTCATCGGTGTGATAGACTGCACACACGTAGCCCTCAGACCCCCCCGGGCACACGAAGCCACCTACATAAATAGGAAGGCATTTCATTCTATGAACATGCAAGTTGTATGTGATGCCCAGGGGGAGATATTAGACGTGTGTGGCAGGTACCCCGGGTCCACCCACGATGCCTACATCCTACAGCACTCGGGCATCTTCCGCAGGTTCGAGCGAGGGGAGTTCATTGGTGGATGGGTACTAGGTACGTGCAACATGCATGTACCCATACTATACCTCCTCCACTGGGCAACCCTCCGCCCTGGCTTCCTCCACCTCACTCCACAACCCACTATCCAAATCCCCCCCTCCTCCCCTGTACCTGCTCCAAGCATTACACACTCATCTATCTCATTCTGCTTTTCTCCAAAGGTGACCGAGGCTACCCACAGAGGACATGGCTCATGACCCCCCTGATCCACCCACAACCAGGGGCAGAAGAAACCTACAACAGGAGACGTCGCAGCACCCGGGGGATCATTGAGCGGACCTTTGGTTTGTTGAAAAAACGGTTCCGCTATCTGGACTGGTCTGGAGGAGAGCTGCTCTACAGTCCAGAAAAGGTGGCCAAGATCTTTGTGGTGTGCTGCATGTTGCACAATTTGGCCCAGCGCAGAGGACAGCCTCTCCCAAAGGAGCCACAGCCACCACCAGAAGAGGCCCCAGATGAGCAGGAAGAGGAGCCCCCTCCACCCCCAGCCCACAGAGCAGAGCTCAATGCTTACCAGCTTGGCGTAAGAGCAAGACAAAGACTCATTGAAACAAGTTTTCGGTGAAAGTAAGTGTACATTTATTTATATGAATTGCATGTGTTCCTGTGTTCACCCCCACCCCCACCAACCCTCACCCTACAGCATGTGCCATCACTTTCTCCTTCCCTTCCCCCGTCCCCTCCTACCCCTCCCACGGCCTTCCTTTGCAGCTGGTGCTGCACGGGAAGTCTGTTCACACTCTTCTGAGGTGCTGCTCCCACTGTCCTCCTCTGTATCCCCACAGCAGCCTGCGGCTTAGGCTGCGCTGTGGAAATCCGGCCACCTTGTTGGCTGTAGGCTGGCCACAGGACCCAGAATGGGAGTTGGTTTGGTGGGTGCTGCAGGAGTGGGTGCGGAGGTGGACGATCGCAACGCCCACCTCTTAGCTGCTGATGGTTGGTGGTCAGTGGAGGAGGAAGTGGATGGCAGGCCCTGCTCCAGCAGCACGGCTGGAGTAGGTGCTGTGACCTGAGGGCGCAGGCGTTCGATGCTCTGCTCCAGCCGTTTGAGTTGCTGGAGCACCTCCAGGTGGGCTAGGTGTTGTGCCTGGAGCACCTCCTGGTGGCCTTCGCGTTGCGCCTGGAGGAGTTCCTGGTGGGCTTGCTGCTGTGCCTCCAGTGCTTGCCGCTGCAGGTCTAGTTTCTGCTGCCGGTACTCCTCCAAGCGCATGTTGTGGCGTAGCAACTCTGTGGCCAGCCGCAGGAGTTGCCTCCTTTGGCTGGATGGCCTCTGGCGAGGAGCTGGCCCCCTATATGCATCCTCCTCACCAAAGTCATCCGGTGCTGGAGGTGCGGCCTCTGCTGGTGGTGCTGGTGGAGGATGAGCCTCTACTGCAGGTTCTGCTGCTGCAGGTGGTGGAGGCAGAGGCTGCACTGGTGCAGGTGGTGGAGGCAGAGGCTGGACTGGTGCAGATGGTGGAGGCAGAGGCTGGACTGCTGGTGCTGCAGGGGGTGGATGTAGGGGCTGGACTGCTGCTACAGGCGGTGGAGGTTGAGGCAGTCCTGCTGGTGTAGGGCGTTGGCCTTGCAGGCCACTGGGGCCAACCTCCTCTGAGTCATCACATGTATAGCACAAGAGTGAGGAACTTTGTTGGTGCAAATAACCCACTTTTGTCTTTCAGCATTCATATACATTGGCATGTCCCCCAACCTGATGACCCAGCAAAGAGATGGTGAGGAGGAATGGAATTGACACCGGTGCGAAAGAGAGAGCCCCACAGGCAGCTGGGTAGAGGTGGTGGACAATCAGCCAAGAGAAGGACACCGCTCACAACTTTGTGGACAAGCTGTTTGTTGTATAATTGTTAAATTGAAGAACATTTCAGCATGTGTTGTGTTACTACTGACTTGCTAGACTGCGTAGAACTGCTTTATGACCCCCATTACAGGCTCCTTCAGTTGAATGCATGTGGCCCACACTCACTAGAGCACAGAGGTGACAGAAGGAAATAGGCACAGTTTGGTGATGGGAAAATAGGAGGGAATAGGCACAGTTTGGTGATGGGAAAATAGGAGGGAGTAGTAGGGAACGAAGGCCCCCAAAGTTATGCCACAGTAGTAACCTACACACACCCATAGGAGCCAACTGTAAAGTATTATTGGGGGTGCTAAGCCCAGTGCACAAAACTCCTCTCTGGACAGCTACATGATCTTTCCTCAATATTGGGGGTGCTCAAACACCCACAGCACCCACCGAGTCTGCTCCTATAACACACATGAACACTACCACTACTCAAATAGAGCTTACAATTAAATTAAGATGCGCACACAGGACAAGTAAGAGGAAAGCCAATGACAACGGTAGAGATAGGGAGTAAGGGTACAGAGCAAGTGAGTAGGGGTTAGCAGGTCACAACACCATCATAAAGGTGGCCTGTAATTGTACATAAAGACAGCCAGAGACACTCCCCCCCCCACCTCCCTCCTCCTGCCCCCCACTCCTCACCTCCCTCCCCCTGGCCCCAACTTCTATAACACAAGTGTACTGCAGCACAACAGATACCCCAACTTCATAATGAAAAACCTACCTGAGTCCTCAGGCTGGGCCGAGGTGTCAAGGGAGCCAATCCAGTGGATGCCCTCCTGGGGTAGGAGGGAGTGAACCATCAGCTCCATGGGGGTGAGGTTGGCTGTGTCAAGTCCTGCGGGATTCGCCTCCGCCTTCCTCCTGACATCCCTCCTCAGCTTCCGCCACTTTCTCTTACAGTCCTCCATGTCTCTCCCACAATGGTACACAGCATTCAGGCTGTCATGTACTGCCTCCCATTCCCGCTGCTTGGTGGTTGCAGCCAGCCTCTGCCCTGTGGGAGCAAACAGATTTTGGTGCCATTGTTGTATCTCCTGCACCAGGAGCTCCACTTCACCGTCGGAAAAATTACCCTTCCGGGTTGGGGGCTGACGCGGCGGCATTGTACCAATGAGGTTTGGAAAATACAGAGTGGGCGTTTATATAGTCGCCAGGAACGCCCATTGAGACGGGGGATAGGTGTGTCTGATATGGGCGGGTTTTTTTCGATTATACACATAATTCCTAAGCGTGCCCAGCTCAGATAGCGATTTGGAGCACATGATTTTGTTTATGGGTAGATAACTATGGGCGTCCCCACCTGCCTTCCCTTTCTTCATTGCCATTTAACCCGCCATTTCCTGCACTGGGACCTTGCCGGTTCTTAAGAATCGTTTACAGGGTTTTACCCTCACTTATAATAAGGTTTGTGTTTGGCAGTGTATGTTTGGGTACACCTGTGTATTTGGGGGGGGGGGATTATTGCTGGCCCTCAGCCAACACGCCTTCCGTTTCCACTCTTCCACATCCCGTGAGCCTCCCTTACTTTCTCCCATTTTCTCTGCCTGCTTGTAACAGGCAGTCTGTGGGGCCGACGATATTCCTACACTCGCCCCAAATCAAGCACCCCTCGGTAAGGGACATTTCAATGAGAGAGATGTGCAGCTAATGTTCCAGATGATAAAAGGCACACTACACAGCCTTGAAACAGACGTTCATGGTAAGCTCTCATTTGTCTGCCATCTCTTCTCTTTGTGCTCATAGGCAAGGAGTGTGCATTCACTGTATGTAGTTTGGAGTCAACTCTTAGCTGGCTGTCTTTTCACCAGGTTCCTGTGCACTGTACTGTGGGGTTGGCAGGTCCTCAGTGGTGTGGGCCAGCTGTTGTATTGGTTCCCGGTAGGTTCCATCTTCCTTGTTTATGTGGTGAACTCCAGTCCCCATTTATGAAGTGGCCACCCATTCTCAAGGTCCATAGGAGGGGGAGGGGGAATGATATATGCATTGGATGTGTTTAGCACATTATGGAACACCTTCCTAAATTCCTCCATAGGTAGGGAACAAGAACATTTTTTATAATTGGTAGCCTGGAAAGTAGGCTCAAGGTGGCTACAGGTACTGCCACTGAGGCCTTAAGACGTGGTGGTGAGGGAGAGGGTTCTGTGTACAGGTCCCAACCCAAAGTACCTGCAGATGGCTACAGCCTGGTGCCTGCTGTGGCCTAGTGGTTAGAGCACCAGCCTTATAATCACAAGGTTGCCGGTTCAATTCCCACTCTGCTGCTCTGTGTGATCTAAGGCAAGTCACTTCACTGTGGGTTGGCTCAGGGACAAACTTTGAGACAGACCCGGAATACCTGAATGTAACACACCTTGATCTACTACTGGAGAAAGTGTGATCACAGCTGCAAATAATGAGCACCATTTTTATTTGTGCCCTTCTGTAACTCAAGTATTACATTGCAACTGTGATGAAGTAACCATCCATCTAATGGGTTTCCCATTGTTTCCCCTTTTCTCCTCAGCACTATATACCATAGCTGATGTATTGAATGTGAAAATATGAGCCAACTGTTTGTAGGTCCTTCTTGGGCCCCCCCACCACTGTGGCTTGTGGGTAAGGATGTCTGGCCATCAGACAGCAAACACTGTGTATGTGCTACCTGGGGTTATGTGGAAGTGTCTACTTGGCAGATCACACGTGTTACACAATTAATCTCTTATTGATGGCACTCTGTGTTGTGGGTCAGTATGGTGGAGGGGAGGGAGGGAGAGGGGCTGGCTGGCCATTTGTGTTCATGAACACTAATATCCATCCAGCCTCCCCAGCCCACCCCCCCCTGCACATATGGCCATGCAGGTTGGAATGAACAGGTGGCCTTCTGTATGGCCAACATTCTCACACATACATCAACTTTCTCATTCACACTGCACATTTCATGCTATGCATATTGCTGCCTCCTTCCTCTCAACTCAACAGCACCATTTGCTTATATGTAATGCACAAGGGAGAGAAACACACAGACACCCTGATAAAGTGTAACAAAAACATTTATTTCCCCCCCACCCCCAGTCCTACAAAACAACCCCCAACAATGCCCTCCTCCCCCCACAACTCCCCACAACCCCAAAAATTCCCTCCCCCCCTCCACACAGAACCCCAACAATTCTTTCCCCCCCCCCACTCCCCACACCCCCAACAATCCCCCCCAATGTAAGTCAAGGGCGGGCACGCCCTCTGAGTAAGGCCCTCTGTAGCAGGGCAATGAGCAGCCCCAGCAGTACCCTTAGTGGGCCCTGGAGCTGCTCATTGCCCTGCCGTAGGGCTCGGACCTCCTGCAGCAACTGGGGCTGCTGGAGGTGGGCCACGGGCTGGAGCTGGCCCAGGGGTTGGAGCAGGCCCAGGGGATGGAGCAGACCCAGGGGAAGGCTGTGGGGCAGGTGATGGAGCTGCCGCAGGGGATGGGGAGGGAGAGGGTTCTGCTGGTGGTACAGGTGGGGAGGGGGCCTCCATATAGTCCTCATCTATTACGAGGACCCCCTCCTCCTCCGAGCCTGACAACTCCTCATCCTCCGCCTCCTCCTCCTGCTCCTGCTCCTCCTCCAGGTGGCTTTCCTGGCCTGGCTCCTCCTCCTCCTGCAGGTGGTGGCCCTCCTCGTCAGCGCACTCCGCTTGCTGGTGGTGGAGCCCTGTGTATGTAAAAGGAGTGTGATTGAGATCAGCACATACAACATGGCTTGCATAGTGCAGTAGCAGGGTGGCCTGAGGCAGGGGATGGGCCACGGTGTGGTAAGGCGTGGCCTATGCCCATGGGGAATGAGATGCATCAGATGATATGACAAAGAACCCTGGAACCTCCTCTGACACACACCACACAGGACATGTTGCCATACCACATTCATTGCTGACCAGCATGTTTGCATTGTGAGATGCGACGAGGGGTTGATGGGCAGTTGTTGTTGTTGGCTTTATTGGTGGGGGGGGGGGGGGGCAGTGGGAAGGGTGTTGAGCACAAAACTTTTATGTGAGTTAGACCATGACATCCACTAAAGGTAGGGCCTCAGGCAGGTCTACCAGGACACACTATTCAGCCACCCGGATGAGCTCGGGCCTCACATGGCGGAACCGCCTCCTCAGGGACTCAAGGTCCCGGTGCACTCCAAAGCGTCTGTAAGATATGTTTGTAGAGCAGGGGTCAGGGGATGGTCCTTTTTGTCCTCTGCACACATTGATTTGTTATTCAAATAGCAGAGAGAGAGGGTCAACAGTGTTGGGGGGGGGACCACCTCCATTGGTACTGAATCATAGGAGCCACCTTTTTACCATTTTGGGGGGTGCAACCCCCAGTGGAGATCACCCCTCCCTCCATACATACAAGGCATTTATTTTATATTGGGAGTGCTCAAGCACCCACAGCAGCCACCGAGTTAGTTCCTATGCAGATGATGAGGCCAGAAAGTACCGTTTGTATGCATTATAATTTATGCTTGTAAAACTACTTTATATGTGTTATCATTACCATGTTATAAAGTATGGTATACGTTTAATTGGTATCATGTTTCCACTATTCGAATGTGTTGTAAGCTACATAGAGGCTGCAAAGAGGGGTGGGAAAATGTGGGGTTCACAGGCAAGAAATAAATAAATAACGAAATACATTCTTGTAGGGATGTGGGAATGGTCATCCTTTCAAGAACATACATTTTATTAGTGATTGTGCATGTTCCTATATTACTCATTATCCTTGCATGCACACTCCAGTTACTGGTGGTAACATTGATGACGGAGCTGTTATATGTGTAGGTACAGGAGGGGGTGGGGGGTGGCCCAAAACCTTACCTTTCAAGCCTGTCCCTAATGCGGGACCAGACTCGCATGGCCTGGAGCCCGGGGGGCAGGTGGTGATGCTGCACGAAGAGCCTGTGCCGGTGCCTTAGGCACAGGCGCACCAACAGCAGGCTCTCCTGGCCGAAGTTCGGCTCACATCGCTGCGCCATTTTCCCACGTGTTGGAAAACAAGTGCCTTATGTACAGTGGTGGAAATAAGTATTTGATCCCTTGCTGATTTTGTAAGTGTGCCCACTGACAAAGACATGAGCAGCCCATAATTGAAGGGTAGGTTATTGGTAACAGTGAGAGATAGCACATCACAAATTAAATCCGGAAAATCACATTGTGGAAAGTATATGACTTTATTTGCATTCTGCAGAGGGAAATAAGTATTTAATCCCTCTGGCAAACAAGACCTAATACTTGGTGGCAAAACCCTTGTTGGCAAGCACAGCGGTCAGACGTCTTCTGTAGTTGATGATGAGGTTTGCACACATGTCAGGAGGAATTTTGGTCCACTCCTCTTTGCAGATCATCTCTAAATCATTAAGAGTTCTGGGCTGTCGCTTGGCAACTCGCAGCTTCAGCTCCCTCCATAAGTTTTCAATGGGATTAAGGTCTGGTGACTGGCTAGGCCACTCCATGACCCTAATGTGCTTCTTCCTGAGCCACTCCTTTGTTGCCTTGGCTGTATGTTTTGGGTCATTGTCGTGCTGGAAGACCCAGCCACGACCCATTTTTAAGGCCCTGGCGGAGGGAAGGAGGTTGTCACTCAGAATTGTACGGTACATGGCCCCATCCATTCTCCCATTGATGCGGTGAAGTAGTCCTGTGCCCTTAGCAGAGAAACACCCCCAAAACATAACATTTCCACCTCCATGCTTGACAGTGGGGACGGTGTTCTTTGGGTCATAGGCAGCATTTCTCTTCCTCCAAACACGGCGAGTTGAGTTCATGCCAAAGAGCTCAATTTTTGTCTCATCTGACCACAGCACCTTCTCCCAATCACTCTCGGCATCATCCAGGTGTTCACTGGCAAACTTCAGACGGGCCGTCACATGTGCCTTCCGGAGCAGGGGGACCTTGCGGGCACTGCAGGATTGCAATCCGTTATGTCGTAATGTGTTACCAATGGTTTTCGTGGTGACAGTGGTCCCAGCTGCCTTGAGATCATTGACAAGTTCCCCCCTTGTAGTTGTAGGCTGATTTCTAACCTTCCTCATGATCAAGGATACCCCACGAGGTGAGATTTTGCGTGGAGCCCCAGATCTTTGTCGATTGACAGTCATTTTGTACTTCTTCCATTTTCTTACTATGGCACCAACAGTTGTCTCCTTCTCGCCCAGCGTCTTACTGATGGTTTTGTAGCCCATTCCAGCCTTGTGCAGGTGTATGATCTTGTCCCTGACATCCTTAGACAGCTCCTTGCTCTTGGCCATTTTGTAGAGGTTAGAGTCTGACTGATTCACTGAGTCTGTGGACAGGTGTCTTTCATACAGGTGACCATTGCCGACAGCTGTCTGTCATGCAGGTAACGAGTTGATTTGGAGCATCTACCTGGTCTGTAGGGGCCAGATCTCTTACTGGTTGGTGGGGGATCAAATACTTATTTCCCTCTGCAGAATGCAAATAAATTCATATACTTTCCACAATGTGATTTTCCGGATTTAATTTGTGATGTGCTATCTCTCACTGTTATCAATAACCTACCCTTCAATTATGGGCTGCTCATGTCTTTGTCAGTGGGCAAACTTACAAAATCAGCAAGGGATCAAATACTTATTTCCACCACTGTAGACGTCCTTGCGTGAGGGACGTCATTTCATGCACAGCTCCATATATGGATGACCATCCCATATATGGCCCTATCAGCACGTGGACCACGTCGTAAGCATAGACGTCTTTGACGTGCACATGCCTGGTTGTTATGCGTGCGGAACGTGCCTTATATAGATGAGTATGAAGCACCCGACCCTTTTCACATACAGGGCCATGCCTGCGGACAGCTCCATGGATTATGAGCAGGTAGTGGCGGCCATTAAAAATAGATTAGGTCTTACTAGAGACCATTATAGGAGACTTTTTACGGAGACTACTATGGGGAGGGAAGTGCGGCCCCGGGCTTTTGCCCAGAGACTGAAAGACTTAGCCTATAAATGGTTGGAGCCGCAGCAGAAGACTGCAGAATAGGTTGTGGAGGAGATTATAGTGGAACAGTTTTTGTTTGCCATACCCACCCCGGTGCGCGAGTGGCTCATCAAGCAAGGGGTGCGCTCATTGGAAGGGGTGATTCAAGGAGCTGAACTGTATTTTTTTTTTATTTTAATTTTTATCATTTTACATTATCATTTATGCACATACATAAAATCAGAAATACGGAAAAGGGAGAGAATTCAATATTACATCACTCAGGAAATTGAAAAAGAAAAATATTTACTCCTCCTTTTTCCCTAAATTATTAGACCACAACACTGGATCCAAGTTCAAAGAAACATTATTTGAAGAATTATTTAAACTAATAAACAAAGACGGAAGAATTCTCTTTGAGCGCAGCCGATCTCAGCTTTTAATTCAAGGCATGAATCTCTACTCTTTACCAATAATAAATTCCTGAAGCTTCTCAGGCTCAAAGAAAACATAATTCTGAGAGTTGAATCGTACTACGCATCTACAGGGATATTTAAGGAGGAAGGAGCCTCCAATACTAATCAGCCTAGGCTTCAAAGTTAGAAACGCCTTCCTCCTTTTTTGGGTATCCCTGGACAGGTCAGGAAACATTTGAATTTTTGCGCCTAAGAATTCTTCATTTATGTTACGAAAATACAACTTAAAGACATTATTACGGTCTAGCTCGAATGCGAAGGACACTAACAAAGTAGTTCTCTCAGTTATTACTTCAAGTGAATCCTGGAGAAATTCGGTTAAGTTCATTTGTGGGGTTTCCCCCGCAGCCGAACGAATTCCCATTATATATTGAATTTTAGTCATTGGTGGTATATTTTCCTCCGGGATATGTAAAATCTCTTTCAAATACTTCTTAAACATCTCCAATGGGGCAATTAATGGAGATTTTGGAAAGTTCAGTATCCGCAAATTATTCTTACGAAGCTGGTTCTCTAAATGTTCAAATTTCCAATTTTGGATATTTTTTTCTTTGGAAACTAAAGCAGTAAATGTTTTAAAAGTTTGTACCTCACTGTCCAAAGCCTCCATTTTTGTGTCCTGGGCTTCAAGCTTGATCTTGAAATTCTCCTGCAGCGTTTTAATCTCCAACAGTTCCACTTGTGTTGTCTTGGAAATTCTTTCTAGAGTAGAGCTGAACTGTATTTTGAGGCAGGAAGACATCCTACTAACCCCTTTCTTCTTAGTAGCAAAGAGGGTATGGGTCAAGGGGGGAGTACTCATGCCAATACGGGGACCAGGGGGAGAAGGGAGGAGGGTCGTAGGGACCCGGGTCCCAGTCCAGGGGAAAGAAGGTGTTTTAGATGTGGGAAGCCGGGCCATATGCTGAAGGAGTGTAGTGAAAGACTAGGGTTTGCGGGACATATTGGAACAGACCCCGAGGATTTCTTCTTCCTGGAGGTTCAGGTGGGAGGAGTAATAGTTAAGGCACTGTTAGACTCGGGGGCCAATCAGTCTATGATGTCCCGGGCCCTGTGGAATAAGATCCAGAGCACATCTGTGGGGGAAGAGGGAGGACAGTATGGAGGAATGATTCGGATTAGGTGCATACATGGGGCTTCAACCACCTACCCTGTGTTCAGGATCCAACTACAGAGCCCTCTGGGGAGAGGGACGGGTTGCCAGGTCGCAAAAAACTTTCCAGCTCAATCTGTGGCCAAAAGGAGCCCAAAGTTAATATTCATGAGGAATCGTGAATATTCATGAGGAATTCGAGAATATATGTATATACTTTTCAAATTACATTTTTTAGTAGATTAATTTAAGCAAGAACTTAGCTTAAGTATCAAGAAGATCCTGCCAGGAAATGCTGAGGCAAGAGGAACAGGATACCGACTGAGCAAGGAACAGAGCACCTGAAAAAAAAAAATAGAAGCAGAGCACCTGGAAACACAAGCCGCAATGCTGACTGAGGTAGGCCCAGGCCAGGAACAGAACACTGAGGCAGGCCCAGGAACAGGGTACACACTGAGGCCTGCCACAATCTTACTGTTCCTGGAACTGCCCTGGTGTTCCTGCTGATGGCCAGGAATAGAAATAGTAGCAGGAGGAACACCAAGGCATGCCCAGAGGTCCAGGAACAGGACCATCACCGTCCATCACCAAGGCACAGGAACACTGAAACCGAAAGAGAAAAAGAAACAGATTAGGATGGAACAGTTATAACTACACTGAAACAGATGAAAATGGAACTGTCTAACCCAATGGTCAGTCAGGCTACCCACACCCACCCCCTCCAAGCACAGTACTCACCGGGCTCTTACGGTCTGGAAACTCCGCTGCAGGAAGGTGCACAATCGTCATCGTCGGGTATCGCGTCATCCTCCTCCTCCTTCTGGGCCTGGCTTGTAGTCGCATAGATTTCAGACATGAATAAACTCAGCATCCGATCTGTAGGAACAAACTCATTGCAGCATATGCCTTTGCGCTCCATGTAGCTACGAATACGCAACAAGGCTTCCAGAGTGCCTTGTCGCATCCTGTTTCTCAGTTTGGTCTTGATAAGATTCATCTGAGAAAAGGTTCTTTCCACAGCTGCATTGCTGAAAGGCAAAGCCAACATACATAGGGCAAAATTCCCCAGCAGGAGGAAGTCATGATCTCCTGTAGCATCTGTGTGATTTGCTACAGTCACCCAAAACTGCTTGATCTCATTGTCACTGTAGATTGGCCATAACACACTGCTGATCCGCAGCCACTGTTGCTCTAGATCTCCAATACGACCGTTATACAGAGGTAGAAATGACAACTTCGACAGCTGTGGTTTCAGGGCTCCAAGGACAACAGTTGGAGAAAGATCTGACGGAGACTCTAGCAGGTGGACGTTTGACGGTAGCCTCTGACGCATCTCCCTCAGAAGTTCAAATAGGTAATTTCTACTTCTTTAGTGTATTCTGCAGATGCGGGTTCGATTCCAGAGTCATGCAGTGCCAACTGGAATTCAATACCAAAGTTCATCGCTGCCAGCGGTAGATGCTTAGACCTGTCTTCCAAATCATACATCAGAGTCGCTCCCCACGACGTGGATGTGGTCGGTCTCACAAGTCGCAGCAGCGTGGTGCGATACAATGTCATCAGCTCATCGAGCAAACGGACAGGGCTCGCTTTATCAGACTGAAACAGCTTGTTCACTCGGTTGACTTCCTGCAGTATGGGCCTCAAAAATACCAAGTACAGCTTGTTTTCGGGTGTGTTGTACATCTGATACAGCTGGTCAGCAGTGTAGCTCCATGCCTCATCCTTCGCTACCTGGAAGTGAAGCTTCAGTTCGTCATATTGTTCAAGCACACGCTGAACACAAGCGGCTATGGACAGCCAGCGAGTGTCTGACAACCTCAGGATCTTTAGTGGTTCTTCACCAACATTAATGCATTTATATAACTGTTTGTATTTCTGTTGGCGAACAGTACTATAGTAGAACCAGTTATAGGTCTCAGCAACCATGAATTCAATGTTCCTTGGCATCACCATCAGCGCTTGTGAAGAACTCAGCTGAATTGAATGGCAAATACACTTTATATGTACAATGTTGGGGCACAGTTCACGAAACCTTGATATTACTGAATTATTTCTGCCACACATGGTACTACAGCCATCGGTTGCTAAGCCAATGCATTTGCCTATTTGAAGATGATTTGATTGAAGAAAATTGGTTATGGCAGTGAATATTCCTTCGGCAGTACCAGTCTCAAGGGCTAATATTCCTAGAAATACGGTGGTAATACACTTCAAGGAAGTGCTGTAGTAGCGCACCATCACACAAAGCTGTTTCTCTAGGCCGATATCTGTGCTTTCATCGATGATCAAGGAATAAGACGTGTCATTTGTGCACAGGTCCGAAATTAATTCTTGATGGACTGCAGGGCCAAGGACATTCTTGATCAGTGCAGAACATTTCGTGCGGTGTATAGCTATGTCTTTGCCCGAAATGTTCTTGATAACCTCGCCTAGGTGATCGATCGTTGCAATACTGGAATGGCACGCAACGTGTGCCGCCAACTTCAGCTCCGCTGTCTTGGTCGATTTGTCGATAGTGGTAGACTGGCAACCCATATCAAATAATGACCTGGCACTTGAAAATGGCGCTGCATTCCTCTTATGTTTGGCTGTATTGGCATGGTTAAGTAAATCATGATGATGTGCACGTATCTCAGCTTTGCAAAAACGACAATATGCTTTGTTGTCGTCTCCTGGCACACTCCTTATCCAGCATTTTAAGAGTGCCTCTTTCTCCCAGCTCTTGCAGTATTTCTTGGTATACGATGCCCACTTTCCCATTATGATATGAATATGAACGGTCGGGAAGTAGCAAACTATCAGCAGGGACTGTCTTTTTGTCTATGGTCTACAGCGCTGCATATGCCTTGTAGCGCTATAAAAATAAAAAAAAGAGAAGTGCATTTTTACAATATAGCAGCAGCACTGCAAATAGCAATCCACAACATTCTCAAGAAGTGCCGCGGCCCGGGTGCTGTGCCAATTTATGTCCGTCTGTCCATGATGATTTGGCTGGTTTAATAGGGGGGGGGGGGGCACCTAGGCAGCATGTGAATTTTCTTGTCTGTTTTACTGGCCCTTTTATCAGGAGAAAACAAGAAAATCCACATGCTGCCTAGGTGTCTTCCCCCCCCCCCCCCCTATTAAACCAGCCAAATCATCATGGACGGACGCACAAAAATTGGCACAGCACGCAGCACTACCCAAGTTGCAAAGGACTAAATTGCAAAATTCTGTTTTAGTAGTGCTGCGTGCTGTGCCAATTTATGTACGTTCGTCCGTGATGATTTGGCTGGTTTAATAGGGGGGGACACCTAGGTAGCATGTGGATTTTTTAAAATCTGTTTTACTGCCCCTTTTATCAAGAGAAAACAAGAAAATCCACATGCTTCCTAGGTGTCCCCCCCCCCCCCCCCCCCCCATTAAACCAGCCAAATCTAAAAGAAACTTTAAGTGCAATATACTTACAGTTAGTAGCTGGCTGGATGGTGCTCTTTCTCTCTCCACGAGGCTCTGCTGCTCTCCTCCTGATCTCCTGTTCTGCTCTCCTCTCTCTTCCGGGGTCGGGTGGTCGGGGAGTCCTCCTGATCTCCTCTCTTCCGGGTCGGGTCGACGCTCTCTCTCTCTCCACGACCACGAGGCTCTTTGCTCTGCTGCTCTCCTCTCTCCTCCAACAATAGTCTCCACGAGGCTCTCTGCTCTGCTGCTGTCCTCTCTCTTCCGGGATCGGATTCGGGATTCGCTTCGCAGTGAATTCAATAGGCAGCCAAGTCAGCGCGTATAAGAAGGGCCAGAACAAAGGGCTGCTCAGCGAGGCTTTATTGGTGGTTGCCGTGGCAACGCGGGGAAAACTGGCCAATCGGCGGAAGCGAAAACCCGCCCAATCACTGCAACCCGCACGAACGGAAAATCCCCCGCAGTCACGTCCGAAAAGCCGCCCAATTGGGCGGGAATACCGTAACCCTGGCATCTTTGGAGAGGGTGGCTTAATGTGGCGATCCTGCCAAAACTGCCTTTTGACCGCATTTTGGGGAGGGAGTGGGATCTGTTTGTGCGGGGGTTGAGAGGGGTCACAGGGTGGGTGACTACCCGGGCTCAGAAGGCTCGGGGTGAGTCTCGGGATAGGGCTCAGGATGGGGGGAGGATTCGGTAGGTCAGCTCTTCCCTTTCCATGAGGAGATAATAGGAGAACCGGGTAAAGGGAGGAAGGCTAGAGAAACACGGCGGGCGGAGAGGCATAGCCGGACTAGGGCCCTAAGGAGGATGGGGGAAGGAGAGGCTGTGCCATGGAGGCCCCAAGAGGTGGTGGAGAGATTTCCCTCTTTTGGCCAGGAGCAGAGAGATGACCTGGTATTAAAAAAGGCATGGGAACAAGTGGAAGGGGGTCATTCAGGTGGCTTTCCTCCTTTTTCGGGTGGAGGAGGGATTATTGTACCGGGAAATACAGGATCCGGTGGGGGGACCCCTGCGAGGACAGCTGGTAATTCCCAGGGTTTTTAGGAGCCTTATTCTAAAAGGGGCCCATGATCATCCTTTTGCAGGGCATAAGGGCTCCCAGAGTACATTGAAACAGGTGCTAGATCGTTTTTATTGGCCTGGCGTACATAGGGAAGTCCAGAATTATTGCCAAAGTTGCCCCTCCTGTCAGCGGTTGGTGGACTGATACCCTCCCAGGGTACCTATGGTACCATTGCCTATTATTAGGGAACCTATGTGAAGTATGGCTATGGATATTGTGGGGCCCCTCATCAGAACACCTAGGGGTTTTGCGTACATTTTTAGTAGTCATGGATAGGGCCACTAGGTTTCCCTGGGCCTTCCCAATGAGGAATATAAAGGCTACTGGTATAGCGACAGAATTGGTCAAGCTTTTCTGCGAAGTGGGATTCTCACGGGAAATGCTTACGGATCAAGGGTCCAACTTCAAATCTAGACAGTTAAGAGAGCTGTGGGAAGCTTTTAACATACGCCACGTTACCACAGTTGCCTATCATCCCCAGACAAATGGGATGGTAGAGCAATTTAATAAAACCCTTAAGCAGATGTTAAGGAAAGTCTTGAAAGGGCAATATGAGGATTGGGACCAGTTCTTACCCTATGCTTTATATGCATGTAGGGAGAATATCCAAGCATCCCTGGGGCACAAAAGTAAGGAAATTTCAAGTAGGAGATAAAGTGCTCGTCATGGTGGCCTCAGACCCCCATAAGTTTACTTCTCAGTGTAAGGGACCATGCGTGGTAACAGCCAAGGTAGGCCCATGGACATATCGGGTAAGGCATGAGAAAGGTAGGATTCAGACATACCATGTAAATATATTAAAACCTTGGATAGAAAGAGAAGGGTTTGTTGTAGTCCCTGAAGAGGAGTTGGGTCCTCAACTGAATGATGTACAGGAGGGGGGGAACCCGTTATTGGAGGGTCTCTATCCCCTGGGCAGATGCAATGAGTAAGGGAAATGATAGGAGAGTTTCAGGATGTTATCAACCCCCTACCTGGGGAAACCCATTTGGTTTCCCATGATATCATCACTGAGCCTGGTAGGGTTGTAAGGCAGAGGCCCTATAGAACACCCGAATTTAAGAGGAAGGAAATTATAAGGCAGGTACAGGAAATGCTGGACTTAGGTATCATAGAGGAATCGGTTAGTCCCTGGTCCAGTCCGGTGGTGTTGGTACCAAAGATTGATGGGTCCCAGAGTTTTTGTATAGATTTCAGAAGGGTGAATGCCATATCCCGGTTTGATGCCTATCCCATGCCCCGGATAGATGACTTACTTGACAAACTGGGGCGTGCCCAGTATTTAACTATCTTAGATCTTACAAAAGGGTATTGGCAAGTGCCGCTGACAGAGGAGGCTAAGCCCAAAACAGCCTTTGGCACCCCCATAGGGTTATTCCAATTTAGACGAATGCCATTTGGGTTAAATGGGGCGGCGGCGTGCTGCCAACGATTGGCTGATCAGTTGCTGAGGTGGCATTCTGACTACGCAGCCGCGTACATGGATGATATTGCCATTTTTAGTTCAGATTGGGAGTCCCATTTTCCCAAAGTCAAAGCGGTTCTAGAATCCCTCAGGCGGGCAGGCCTAACAGTGAACCCAAAGAAATGCGTGTTTGCTAGTGAAGAGGTAAAATGCTTGGGATACATTGTGGGAGGGGGAGTTATCAAACCCCTAAGGGATAAAGTGCAGGGAGTGCGTGATTTTCTGCTGTCCCACACCAAAAAACAACTGAAGCCCTGTCCCGAATTGCAAACTCCCCAGTAAGTAGCCTGGAGGAAGCAGGGAGTCACAATTATTTGAAGGGGGGGGGGGGGTGTAAGGAGGTTGGAGGGTCTAAGCAGGCCAGGAGGAGGTATAGGGCCAGACTACATTCCCCACAAGGCCCTGAGAGAAGGAATCGGGGGGGGAGGGGGGGTAGGTTCCAAAACCCGGTAGGGACACCACGTGGAAGGGAGGGGGAAAAGGACTGGAAAGAGCAGCTGCTATGGCAGACGAGGGCCAGAAGGGGATGCCGTGATGACAAAGCTCAATTCCCTTGGGTCAGAAATCAGTACAAGATTCCTTCCACCTGGGAGGGGGAGGAGGTCTCTAACCAACAACCTAGCAGGGAAGCAGAGTTAATGGAGTGTTTGGAGGAAGGAGAGTCTGGAGGGCCCAGCACCAGGTTTGGAGGAACCAGTTGACATGGACTGTAATTGTACTCTGGGGCAGAGTTGCAGGGACTGAAGGCAGTGGGTGGTCACAGGAGTCAAGTAGCTGTGTTGTGGGAGGTGTACTGCCATTCTGCAACCACCCAAGCGGAAAGACTTTTAAAAACTGAAACCCAGGCGGTTGGAACTGGGAGAACTTGGATTTAAATGGAAGGTTTTTTGCTTTGTTTTGAAACTGAATGGGACCTTAACCCCTTTGAACTGAGATTTGTGGAGGAGGGGAAATAAACTGCTTTGAACTAAAAGCTGTGTTGTCTGGAAGGACTTTGTTTTTGGACTGCTGAAGTGAGCCTACCACCCCCTGAGGATTTGCTACCGGGATTACAGATATTGGAGTCCTTTGGCAGTTCTGTGACAAACATGTCCTTGTTACTGTATTTATCACTATGAATTTTCCTTATATTTCCCGTACCTGGATGTCCGCAACTACACGCACTGTACTTGCGGAACAACCAGGTACATCAAGAAGTCCAAAGTATAGTTATAAGGACGTCTTTCTCGTAGAACCAGCGAAGGGTGTTGAGTAAATGTTTTATTTAATGAATTACATTTGTACCCCACGCTTTCCCACACACAGCAGGTTCAATGCGGCTTACATAGTAAATAGGGATATCCTTTTGCGGTTCTGGAAGATGGGCATCCTTTTTACTATACTTTGGGCGTCCCTGGTTTGGGCGTTTTGCACTGCGATAATGGAATGTCTAAGGACGTCCATACTGTTTTTTCGATTATACCTACCAGATTTTGGCTGACTTCGCGAGGGTGTCATACTTGAACGACCTTCCGAAAATGCCCCTCCGTGCCACCATCATAGCACCAATAACCATCCTCTTTCAACCCTATAGCATAAAGAGCAGTATGTAAAATGTAAAGGATGTTGGTCCTTATCTTAAGGTGCTGTGGTGATCTGCATACAAAAGGTGTAGTTTCTTATTGGCAACAGTCCAGGGCGTGTAATGCTTTTTCTGATGCGTGTTGAATCAGTGCAAAAACTCCAGAAGATCCAAAAGGATCAAAATTCAAAATGTTCCTAAAAGCTCAATTTCAGCATTTGAGTGCACAGTTCATATTTTCAGCAAACTTTATCCCCTACTTCTGTTATATCATGCCTAAAGTCCATAATTACAAACAATAGACCAAATATTTCAATGTAACTTCACTGTAAGGCTAACCTGAGGGTAGAGCTGCAATTCCCATCGGGCCCCAACAAAACGTCAGTGCTTGCGCAGTGGCTCTATATATACGTCATAAAATAGTCCAAAAATGCGGGAAACTTCTTAACAGGGTTGTCCACGCAATTTCCCTGTTTAAACCACAAGGGGTCACTGTGTTCCATTTGAAAATATATTGTTCCTTTCGCAGCAGAGCCATCTAAACATCACCACCATGCAAAAGAATGACACGGGTCAAAACAACAAATTTTAACTCTCATTCGTTATGCTTCAACTCCTCCCAGTGTGCCACTAGAGGAGCTTCTTTCTTCCAAGTCTTTAAATTGCTGAGATGTTCAGTGATCCTCTGTTTTATGCATCTTTTAGTGTGGCCAATGTACCATTTGTAATTTAAATGGTCTCTCAGTTACAGGATGAGGTACAGAATCAGTAGTAGTAGTAGTCTGCCAAGCATACTTGCAGTATACATATTGGTTGCAGATAGAGTGACCCTTAATGTGCAGTTGATCCATCATGTGACTGGTCCCAGAAGATGACAATATCTTTCCCAGGTTATGCGCCCTAGTATAGGCAAACCTGGGGGGCGGAGAGGAAACACCAGTGTTTTCTGATGATATTTCTAATTGCTGTATTTTGACAAGAGAATGCAAGTAAACTGGTCATCCCCTTTCTCAATTTTTGGTGTTGGCTTTAATGGCCATTGTCGTTAATGGCCATTGTCGATTGACATTAAGTCTTATGTGCTCTCCTAATGACTTTATTAGGGTAACCCTGCATTGAAATCTTTTTTATTTTTTTTATTTTTATAAATTTATATTCTTTACAAGCATTACAACTTGAACAGGAAAAATCAGACAAGCATAATATTAAAAGGCAAATCTGAAAAAGGTATTATTTATACATCTTATATTAGACCACCTTAGTGAGGGTAGGGAGCCGTTATAAACTCAGGAGATGAGGTTTAAACATAAATTTTATATGTATAAGAAAAGGTTTAACATATTATCCACCAAAATATATATAATATTCCTCTTTCATAGGTCATGATCATGTTGTTCCTATAGGTCTCAAGACTTTTTTTAATCAATAAACTGTCTTAAGTGCTCTGGCATAAGAAAAACATACTTTGTTCTCATAAATTTAATATTATATTTACAGGGGTAATTTAAGTTAATGCTCCAAGAGCTATAGTCTCAGTCCTTAATGCCAAAAAAGCTTTTCTTCTCTCTTGTGCTTGCTTAGTGACGTCAGGAAAGACCCATATTTTTCCTCCATAAAATAATGTTTGCAAAATTTTTAAAGCTAGTTTTCTCACAGATTCTTTCTTGATCTTGTTGAAAAATAAATGAAACAAGTAAAGTTTGTCTCTCAGTTACTGATGTTAAAGATGTTTCAAGAATATCTGAAATGTTTAACTCTCCTTGTATTTGTGGTAAAGTCTGTAAGTTCTCTTTATTTTCTTTTGTAGGCAAATAGTATATCTTGTTCAACGGGGGAATTGTTTCAGGGGAAATTTTTAAATTCTCAATCAGGTAGCATTTAAATATTTCAAGAGGAGTATATACAGGCGTTAGAGGAAAATTAAGTAAACGGAGATTCAACCTTCGGTTGTAATTCTCAAATTGTTCGATTTTACGATGTAATAAAGTGTTATTCTTTATCAGTTGTACTGAGGTTTCTTTGATTTTATCCACTTCTAAATTCATGGAGCCTACTTTTTTCATTTACTTCAGTTTTCATCGTTACAAATGCTGTAGACAAATTTTGAACAGTACTCACTAGCGTCTGTATTCGGCCCACAGAATTCATCATGGTCTGATCCAGATGCTGGAGTTTATCCCAAATGGACTCCAGCGTAACCGCCGTAATAATGGGCTTTGCTGTTGAGAGTCCTGTCGAAAGAACCAAAGTTCTTTGGAACTCAGCTGCAACCTCAACCCTGGGTCCCCGACGCGGTGTACCGCCTTCCTCTACATGGGCGGAAGTTCTGCCCCGATGGTCAAGTTCCACTGGATGCGGCGGTGGGAAAAGAGTCGGGGGGGACAAAGTTATGTCTAGTCCCAGGGTCTCGGCTTTTCCTTTAGCCAGAGGCACAGCGGGAATCTCTCCGACTTCAGGTATGGTGAATTGCCTCGTGGAAAATCTTTCTATGCTTTGTTGCGTGGGCGATGAAGTTCTGGTCGATGGGGTCCCGACCTTCACAGAACCTTTTCTTTCCGTATGAGGCATAATGTTTTGAAGAAAAAAGCAGAATATGCATTCAAAATGCAACAAGCTCAGAAAGGTCGTTCACGAGGATCTCAAGGTGCCGCTACCTTGATCCGCCCCCTGCCGTCCCATTGAAATCTTTTAAATAAATTGCTACAATACACAAATATCAAACTAATTTGTTACCACTTAATTTACTGTGTTACAAAAATATTTATTCATAACCCCCTTCATACAAACACATCAAATCTCACGTTTTCTTCAACATTTCATCCAGTCCAAGCTCAGTTGGTTCTCCTTATTGTTGTTCAAAGTCAAATGAAATGCAACAAGATATCAAAGTTTGCTACTTGGAGATCATTCAGCCATAACTAGTGCTCCATATATTGTCCAAAGTCCAGATTGACTCAATCCATCAAACAAGATTATTAGGATGAAAGTGCAATGCTCCAAGATGTAATATCAGTGCATTACCATTGAATATACCACTCCTTCCATTGTTAAATCCAAAAAACTTCCATGGAGATCATCTGATGTTTATTGATTTCCTCCTACATCATTACTCCAAACAGGTCTCGGTCTCAACACTGGCCGTGTTTCCTTTTTACTTCATCAGGAGCCTTACACAAACAACATCCCACATTAGTCTCATACTTCTACATTCATCCTAACATTATTTAAACGTCTGGTGCACCAAGGACTACTTCCGTATCTGGTACAACAGGCTACACAAATCACATGGCTTCTCACCACACTTCCTCACTCTTTTATGTTGCTATTAATAGAGGCCAATCTACTTCCTTATTCATACCATGTGGTTCCACAGTCTTCCAATTATAAATCATACGTTGTTCTCTACGAACTAATTCCCTCTCAGGGTTTCCCACTTCACCTTGCAGCTGAAACAAAACTACAAACTTTAAATCATCAATCGTATGATTCAATTGTAGCCAGTGACTAACAAGCGGAGTCTCCACTTTATTCAACCTGATATTACTTAGATGTTGAGCTACACGCATCTTAATTCTACGTGTAGTTTCGCCAATATACCACAATTGGCAAGGGCAGCATATACCATAAATTACATTCTGGGTATTGCAATCTGTCCTAGTCCTTAAATAAATCGCTGGCGCAGGCATCGAACATCACTTGTGACCCACATAATTTTCTCAGTCTTAACTGTCCTGTTGAAATTTATTTATTTAACATATCTATACCCCACATTTTCCCACTAGTTGCAGGCTCAATATGGCTTGCATAGTACCATCGGGCTTATTACAGTTCATTAAGATACAATTAATGTAATAATAGGATAGGATCATATAGATAACGTATTAAACAACAAGGTAATAAAGGATAATAGAAGGTCAATAATGACCAGGAGAAGGGGAGTAAGCCGCCTTGAACAGGGAGGTCTTCAGAAGTTTTCTAAAGTTGAGATAGTTCTGAGTTGACTTTAAAATTTTGGGCAGTGCATTCCAAAGCTGTGTGGCTATGAAGGAGAAGCTGAATGCGTAGATAGATTTGTATTTGAGGCCGTTGCAATCTGGATAATGTAGGTTAAGATAGGAATGGGAAAAACTGGAGCTATTTCTGGGAGGTAGATCTATTAGATTTAACACGTATCCAGGGACTTCTCCGTAAATTTTATTTATTTATTTATTGCATTTGTACCCCACATTATCCCACCTATTTGCAGGCTCAATGTGAATCAAGGTACAAACCTTAAAATGGGAAGCCAGTGTAATTTTTTGCGAAGGGGTTTGGCAGATTCAAATTTTGCTTTGCCAAAGATCAATCTCGCTGCTGTGTTCTGGGTGGTCTGAAGTTTCTTAATTAGTTGTACTTTATAGCTTACATAGATTCCGTTGCAGTAATCCAAATGGCTTAATACCAATGATTGACCCAAGTTGCAAGAAACATCTCGGGGGAAAAAAAGGTTTTAAACGTTTAAGATTCCACATTGAGTAAAACATTTTCTTTGTGGTGCAATTCACTTGGGTTTCCAATGTCAGGTTCCGATCAGTTGTGACACCAACCAGCTTATAATCGAAAGACAAAAACGCCTATATTGCGACCTAAATCGGGAGATAGACGTTTATCTCCCAAAAACGATTAAATCAATATAATGGAAACAAAAGTTTCAGTCAGTGCGTCCATGTCGCTCCTACGTTCACTTAAAAACGCCCAAATAAGGGGCGTGTTAGGGGCGGTGATACGACGTGGTCGTGTACAACGTATAACGGATAGCGAAATGAAATGGCTCTGGTTGGGCGGGAACACGGGCGTAATATGTTGGACCCGAAATAAAAGCGACCAGAGCAAGGGGGAAATCGTCTTTAGACCCATTAGCGATTGTGTGTAGTTGGAGAGTGGCGAGATCGTTGGTGGAAGAGCTGAATTGGTGGTTGCAGAGAGAAAGCCGAGCGTGTTGAGTACCTGTTACGTTCGTCTGTGTGCCCTGCCTCTTTTGTGTCTTACCCTTTCCCTACTCCTACTCCTTTGCTCCATCGCCCCTTCCCCTCCCCATTCACTGTTCCCACGTGTATACTCTATTCCCTGACCTCCATTTGTCTCTGTGTTCTTGTACTGTTTGGCGAGTGAGTGGCCAGAGGGCATGGTGGGTGGAAGTGAGAGATCTGTGTGTGTTGGTGTTTGACTACTAATACTTGCACTGGTGGTGGGGATATGGATGCAGTTAATGCACTTGTGGCATGCATGCTACAGGAAGAGGCCACCCACCGCAGGAGGTATTCACGGCCCCGAGTGTTTAGGTCCCGCACCACCTTCCTACAACTCACTGACCAGCAGTGTCTAACAAGGTTCAGGTTTGATAGGGCCACCATTCTTCAGCTGTGTGAGCAGCTGAAACCCCTCCTTCAGCCCCAGACACGTAGGAATAACCCCATCCCTGCCCACCTCAAAATCACTTCCTCTCTCTCTGTCCTGGCCACTGGGAGTTTTCAATCAGTATTAGCTGCTAACACAGGGCTCACCCAGGTTTCTATTTCACACTGTCTCACCCAGTTCCTGGATGCCTTTCTAACTCACACCTCACACTACATCACTTTCCCCACCACCCCCCAGGCCCTGCACAACAACATGGCTGCCTTCTATGCTCTTGCTAGATTCCCCTCGGTCATCGGTGTGATAGACTGCACACACGTAGCCCTCAGACCCCCCCGGACACATGAAGCCACCTACATAAATAGGAAGGCATTTCATTCTATGAACATGCAAGTTGTATGTGATGCCCAGGGGGAGATATTAGACGTGTGTGGCAGGTACCCCGGGTCCACTCACGATGCCTACATCCTACAGCACTTGGGCATCTTCCGCAGGTTTGAGCGAGGGGAGTTCATTGGTGGATGGGTACTAGGTAAGTGCAACATGCATGTACCCATACTATACCTCCTCCACTGGCCAACCCTCCGCCCTGGCTTCCTCCACCTCACTCCACAACCCACTATCCAAATCCCCCCCTCCCCCCCCGTATCTGTTCCAAGCAATACACACTCATCTATTTCATTCTGCTTTTCTCCAAAGGTGACCAAGGCTACCCGCAGAGGACATGGCCCATGACCCCCCTGATCTACCCACAACTAGGGGCAGAAGAAACCTACAACAGTAGACATCGCAGCACCTGGGGGATCATTGAACGGACCTTTGGTTTGTTGAAAAACCGGTTCCGCTGTCTGGACCGGTCTGGAGGAGAGCTGCTCTACAGTCCAGAAAAGGTGGCCAAGATCTTTGTGGTGTGCTGCATGTTGCACAATTTGGCCCAGCGCAGAGGACAGCCTCTCCCAGAGGAGCCACAGCCACCACCAGAAGAGGCCCCTGATGAGCAGGAAGAGGAGCCCCATCCACCCCCAGCCCACAGAGCAGAGCTCAATGCTTACCAGCTTGGCGTAAAAGCAAGACAAAGACTCATTGAAACAAGTTTTCGGTGAAAGTAATTGCACATTTATTTATATTAATTGCATGTGTTCCTGTGTTCACCCCCACCACCCCCCCTCCCACCAACCCTCACCCTACAGCATGTGCCATCACTTTCCCCTTCCCTTCCCTCGTCCCCTCCCACCCCTCCCACGGCCTTCCTTTGCAGCTGGTGCTGCACGGGAAGTCTGTTCACACTCTTCTGAGGTGCTGCTCCCACTGTCCTCTGTATCCCCACAACAGCCTGCGGCTTCGGCTGCGCTGTGGAAATCCGGCCACCTTGTTGGCTGTAGGCTGGCCGCAGGACCCAGAATGGGAGCTGGATTGGTGGGTGCTGCAGGAGTGGGTGCGGAGGTGGACGATCGCAACACCCACCTCTTGGCTGGTGGTCAGTGGAGGAGGAAGTGGATGGCAGGCCCTGCTCCAGCAGCACGGCTGGAGTAGGTGCTGTGACCTGAGGGCGCAGGCGTTCGATGCTCTGCTCCAGCCGTTTGAGTTGCTGGAGCACCTCCTGGTGGGCTAAGTGTTGTGCCTCCAGTGCTTGCCGCTGCAGGTCTAGTTTCTGCTGCCGGTACTCCTCCAAGCGCACGTTGTGGCATAGCAACTCTGTGGCCAGCCGCAGGAGTTGCCTCCTTTGGCTGGATGGCCTCTGGCCTCTGGCCCTCTATGTGCGGCCTCTGTTGGTGGTGCTGGTGGAGGATGAGCCTCTACTGCAGGTTCTGGAGGCAGAGGCTGGACTGGTGCAGGTGGTGGAGGCAGAGGCTGGACTGCTGGTGCTGCAGGGGGTGGAGGCAGAGGCTGGACTACTGGTGCTGCAGGGGGTGGAGGCAGAGGCTGGACTGCTGCTACAGGCGGTGGAGGTTGAGGCAGTCCTGCTGGTGTAGGGCGTTGGCCTTGCAGGCCACTAGGGCCAGCCTCCTCTGAGTCATCACCTGTATAGCACAAGAGTGAGGAACTGTGTTAGTGCAAATAACCCACTTTTGTCTGTCAGCATTCATATACATTGGCATGTCCCCCAATCTGATGACCCAGCAAAGAGATGGTGAGGAGGAATGGAATTGACACCGGTGCGAAAGAGAGAGCCCCACAGGCAGCTGGGTAGAGGTGGTGGACGATCAGCCAAGAGAAGGACACCGCTCACAACTTTGTGGACAAGCTGTTTGTTGTATAATTGTTAAATTGAAGAACATTTCAGCATGTGTTGTGTTACTACTGACTTGCTAGACTGCGTAGAACTGCTTTATGACCCCCATTACAGGCTCCTTCAGTTGAATGCATGTGGCCCACACTCACTAGAGCACAGAGGTGACAGAAGGAAATAGGCACAGTTTGGTGATGGGAAAATAGGAGGGAATAGGCACAGTTTGGTGATGGGGAAAATAGGAGGGAGTAGTAGGGAAGGAAGGCCCCCAAAGTTGTGCCACAGTAGTAACCTACACACACCCATAGGAGCCAACTGTAAAGTATTATTGGGGGTGCTAAGCCCAGTGCATAAAACTCCTCCCTGGACAGCTACAGGATCTTTCCTCAATATTGGGGGTGCTCAAACACCCACAGCACCCACCGAGTCTGCTCCTAGAACACACATGAACACAACCACTACTCAAATAGAGTTTACAATTAAATTAAGATGCGCACACAGGACAAGTAAGAGGAAAGCCAATGACAACGGTAGGTATAGGGAGTAAGGGTACAGAGCAAGTGAGTAGGGGTTAGCAGGTCACAACACCATCATAAAGGTGGCCTGTTATTGTACATAAAGACAGCCAGAGACACTCCCCCCCACTCCTCACCTCCCTCCCCCTGGCCCCAACTTCTATAACACAAGTGTACTGCAGCACAACAGATACCCCAACTTCATAATGAAAAACCTACCTGAGTCCTCAGGCTGGGCCGAGGTGTCAAGGGAGCCAATCCCGTGGATGCCCTCCTGGGGTAGGAGGGAGTGAACCATCAGCTCCATGGGGGTGAGGTTGGCTGTGTCATGTCCTGTGGGATTCGCCCCCACCTTCCTCCTGACATCCCTCCTCAGCTTCCGCCACTTTCTCTTACAGTCCTCCACGTCTCTCCCACAATGGTACACAGCATTCAGGCTGTCATGTACTGTCTCCCATTCCCGCTGCTTGGTGGTTGTAGCCAGCCTCTGCCCTGTGGGAGCAAACAGATTTTCATCGCGCCTCACACCACCCCAGCTGACAGGCTCCGGTAGCTACAAGAATGCAAGCCCAACCTCCGGAAGCTCCTGATCGCCCCCGGGGAGGAAGATGATGGTTTTTTTTGTTTGCTTTATGTTATTTTATTTTCAATGTAGCCCCTCCAGAACTTCAGCCCCGAGATGGAATCCCTTCTTTAGTGGATCTCGGATGAAAACTCCGATAATACAGAATAGTGTTCGCATCAGTAGGCTTGCGGAATACCGTGGTATTAAATCTACCATCCCTAAGGCTTATATGTACATCCAGATAGGTTAGTCATAGTTCCTGCTTCAGAGGACTCAAAGGTGATATTGCCATCACATGAATTAAGATATTGGAGGAACTGATCTAGCAGTTCCCTATAACCACTCCATAAGATGATCACGTCATCTATAAATCTTTTCCAGAGGACAACGTGTGGCAGAAACTGTTCTTCAAAGTCAGCCATGTAGAGGCATGCAATTGTTGGTGCCACCGTTGCTCCCATGGTGACTCCCTGGGTTTGTAAGTAAAAAAGATCCTTCAAATTGGAAAAAGTTTTGATGAACTACTACTTTCATCATGTAGTTAAGTAAATTAATTTTATCCATAGAAATGTCTAGTTGATTTAGGTGATGATCTACTAGACTACATGCCGCATGTTGAGGGATTTTAGTATACAGGGAAACCACATCCAGAGATAGTAGTAATATTGGCTTATTGTCAATATCTGTAGAAGATGAGCAGAATCCCGCAGATAGGAGGGTGTCTGGGTCACACAGGGTTGTAGGTAGAAATCAAGGTACTGCGAAAGAGGTTCATTCAGAGAGTTTCTCCCAGATACTATAGGTCTACCCGGGGACTGCACAAGAGACTTGTGAATTTTAGGCAAAAAGTAAACAAATATTGGTATTCTTTGTTGGTAATAGTTTCTGCATGAACTGCAGAAATCAAATGTGCCTGAAGATCCTCCTGAAAAGCCTATCCCAGGTTGTATTCAAGTGCTCTGTAGAACTCTTCATCGTGCAATTGACGATTAGCCTCATTCCGATAGTCAATTATGTTCTGTATAACCACGCTACCTCCTTTATCTGCTCGATGGATAATTATGTCCCTATCCTTTTTCAGGTCGTCTAATGCCATTCTGTGGGCTTTGGATAAATTTGAGGGTACATAATTCAAGTGTTTTTCCATAGTCTCTAAATCTCTCAGGACCCACCACTAGAAAGTCTCCAGCACGGGATCCGGGGGCCCAGGGGATAAACAGATGGATGGCAACTGGTGAGTTGACAAAAAGGTACGGAAATTTTCTTCAGTGGATGTTTGATCTTGCTGATCAAAATGCAATTTTAGTCGTAATTTGCGAAAAAATCTATAAAGAAAGTGACGATTAGCAAAAGCGTTATACCACCCCGTAGGAACAAATGATAGCCCAAACTGTAATAATTCCATTTGTTGTGGAGATAGGATTTTTGAAGACAAGTTGTAAATTATTCTTTTTGACCACGTGCTTGCCGTCTGCTCCTGTTTGATTCGGGCTGGGGTTGAAGTGTCACTGGTTGGCTGGCTATTGGTTGGCTGGCTATTGCTCCTTGTGATAAAAAAAACTTTCGGCTGATGCGTTGTCACATACCGATATTCCACGTCATGGTATTGGTCGGAAGTACTGGACCTGCTTCTCTTGCAGTGGTGTTGAAACCCTCAACTCCCGAAGAGTCACTGGATGTATTGACAAATCCGATTTTCTTCATTTTGTCATACCTTTTGGACCTTCTGTTGGCATCCATCCAAGGGTAAACATATCCCCTTGTATAGTCCGCTTCATGCAACCCTCTAAGTATTTGTTGTACATGACAATATTCTATTAGCATCTTCATATGGTATTCAGTCCGAATTATTAACTTATGTGTACGTGCTATTTCAGACCAATACAGTCCCAGGCGTTCTTCCCCAGATGAGAACTGTCTCTCCCTGGCCAGCAGTTCTTGGATGCGTTCTGTTGGCAAACCCGATTTTGTGCTCAACCTCATAGCCATTAAAACCCTCCATATTGAAAATCTCAAACAAACACTGGGTTAATTCTGTGATCGTTTTCTACAGGTATGAGACTACAAATACTCCATAAACCTCAATAATAAAGAACAAGAATAAAAAATGAAAATACAAAAATATGGACACAGAAAAATAAACTAAATATCCAAAATAATATGTTATATAAAGTGTAAAGGGTGCTCTGTTTTTGTAGCGCATTACACAGACCAAGGTCTCATGTGACTGTAATGCCACATGTCACCATCATAGCACCAATAACCATCCTCTTTCAACCCTATAGCATAAAGAGCAGTATGTAAAATGTAAAGGATGTTGGTCCTTATCTTAAGGTGCTGTGGTGATCTGCATACAAAAGGTGTAGTTTCTTATTGGCAACAGTCCAGGGTGTGTAATGCTTTTTCTGATGCTTGTTGAATCAGTGCAACAAAAAATCCAAAAGGTCAAAATACAAAATGTTCCTAAAAGCTCAATTTCAGCATTTGAGTGCACAGTTCATATTTTCAGCAAACTTTATTATTATTTATTATTTGTTACATTTGTATCCCACATTTCCCCACATATTTGCAGGCTCAATGTGGCTTAGATAATACCGTGAAGGCATTCGCCAAATCCGGTTGTATTGGGATAGGGAAGATATGTTGTATTGGGATAGGGAAGATAAGATTCGATCAAGTTGGGTTGAGGTAAAAGAGTTCATTAATGTCCAATATGATCTTTAATAGTGAGGTGTTGCAGGGTTGAGTTATTTAAGTTGGGTCTTTCGGATATGCCCTTCCGAATAGGTGATTCTTTAATGACTTTCTGAATTTTAGGTAATCATAAGTTGTTTTCACCAGTTGTGGCAATGCGTTCCACAGGCGCGTGCCTATGTAAGAGAAGTTGGACGCATGGGTTGTCTTGTATTTTAGTCCTTTGCAATTTGGGTAATGGAGATTCAGGTAAGACCGTGACGAACTGGTACTATTTCTGATTGAGAGATTGACTAGGTCAATCATGTAATCTGGGACTACTCCATAGATAATCTTATGGACTAAGGTGCATATTTTGAAAGAGATGCGTTCTTTGATAGGAAGCCAGTGCAATTGTTCACGGAGTGGTGTGGCACTTTGGAATCGTGTCTTACCAAATATCAATCTGGCTGCTGTGTTTTGTGCCGTTTGGAGTTTCCTTGTGAGTTGTTCCTTACATCCTGCATAGATTCCATTGCAGTAATCAACGTGGCTTAATACCATTGATTGAATTAGATTGTGGAAAACACCTCTTGTGAAGAAAGGTTTTATCCCCTACATGGTCCATGTTTCGCATGTGAAGGCATCATCAGGAGGACATAGTAATCGCTCAAAATAGCTGCAGTCAATAAGATTCGTTTAGCAGGATTTTCCTTTGGTAAAGCCACGTTGCCTCGGGTCCTGTAGCCCGTTGGCTTCTAGAAAGTTAACTATCCTTTCTTTCAGCAGCGACTCCATTATTTTTCCTACTACTGATGTGCGACTTACTGGTCTGTAGTTTCCCACTTCTTCCCTGTCTCTACTTTGTGAAGAGGGACCACATCCGCTCATCTCCAATCTCGCGGAACCTCTCCCTTCTCTAGAGATCTATTAAATAAATCTTTGCGAGGTCCCGGCAGGACCTCTCTGAGCTCCCTCAGTATCCTGGGATGTATCCTATCCGGCCACATAGCTTTTTCCACCTTCCACCTTTTTTTTTTGTTACATTTGTACCCCGCGCTTTCCCACTCATGGCAGGCTCAATGCGGCTACTCAGATTATAAACTTTCTTTTGTAAACGGTGCAGTATCCACTCCATTCCCAGATGTTCCCTTGGCAGCCAACCACGCGCCTTCTCCAGGGTTTTCATCCGTGAACACCCACGAGAAGTAATTGTTTTGCACATTCCTTTATCCTCATCACTCTCCAAGAGAATCTGCAACTGTGGATAACTCAAAAGTCCCAAGGGAAGCAGCACTTAAAATGAATATTTTACCTCGGTTGCTATATTTATTTCAGGTACTCCCTCTCAGATTGCCGAGACATTTTTTGTCTGGGCTCCAGGACAGTTTGGTCCGATTTATCTGGAATAATAAAAGACCACGTTTACCTAGAGCCTTTTTATATAAAAGTAAGAGGGAGGGGGGTTTGGGAGTTCCCAACCTATTTGGATATTATTGCGCAGCGCAGTCGAGGGCAGCGGTGGAATGGTTCCGTAAGGAAGACCACAAAATATGGGTGAGCATAGAACAAACATTGGTTGGGTCTCGTGCCTTAGGGCATTTAATGTGGCTACCTGGTAAACATAGAGGGCAGGTGGATAAATTTCCACCAACGGTTCAAGCCACATTCCATTACTGGGATTGTATGTTTGGGGAGCGCCAGCCCTTAGTGTCTGGGTTGACACCCATAGTTGACAACCCGAGGTTCGAGCCGGGATTGGGGAGCACTACATTTCGACGATGGGCTACACTGGGGTTGGAATTGTGTGGGCAACTGCATGTAGGTACAGACATAATACCATTCGACAGACTGGTAGAAGATTACGGACTTAGGCTTGATGACAGATACGCATACCTACAAATACAACACTTTTTGCAGGGACCTAATTATGTAGAATGTATGAAAAGAGAAACACACCCCCTGGAAGAGATATGTGTACAGACACGGACCACGCGGGGTATGATTACTTACCTGTATGAATTTTTCGGGACACGAATTAAGCCATATACACTGCACAGACAGAGGTGGGAACAGGAACTTAGTTTTAATATGCCGGAGCAAGACTGGCTCAGGTTGGAGAGGACGATTTTGAGATCCTCCCGGGCAGTAGCTGTGAAGGAAAATGCCATTAAAGTATTTTATAGATGGTACCTCACTCCACAGAGATTACACCATATGTTTGCACATGTCTCGAAAGATTGTTGGAGAAAGTGTGGAGGCGTGGGAACTATGGGACACATTTGGTGGACCTGTCCAAAGGCGCAGGCTTACTGGAAGAGCGTGCGATCCCGACTTCAGGCCTGGACGGGAAGAGCTGTACAGTGGCATCCTTCGATTTTCATTCTGGGTCGGAGGCCTGATGGTCTTACGGCTAGTCAGTGGGCACTTGTGAGGGGCTCCTTGCATGCTGCTCGAATGAATTTGGCTCAACAGTGGAAGGTGGAGCGGGTTCCCTCACTGGTGTCTTGGATTACGAAAGTAAGATATATTTGTGATATGGAGAGGTTGACAGCTGTCAAGCGCCATTCCTTGCCCAAATGGGAAAAAGTTTGGAAATCCTTTTTGAAAGTATGTGCTTGATGGAGGGTATAAGAGTGAAAGAGAGACGAGGGATGAGGGAGGGAGGGATAGGGGGTAAGAGGGAGGTTTCTTTTGGGTTAGGGGGATAGATATTCAATAAGAAAATTAAAAATTTTTGAAGTGTCAATATAATTCAATTATAATGGCTACAGGACCTTATTTTTTGTGTAAAAAGTGAAAAATTTGATATTTGTTTAAATGTGTGTTGAGTTGACTTGCATAATGTTCTTGCTTAAGTGTTCTGTAACACCATTATTCAATAAAAACTTCTATAAATCAAAAAAAAAAAAGTCCCAAGGGAAAGCACTCAAAAAAAGGCAAACAAAAGCGGGACTTTAACCACAGCAATCAGAGACCGGAGAACGAAGGACTCGACACAATGTTATGTTTCGGCCACTGGGCCTGCATCAGGAGTCTAAAAACAATAATACATTTGTATGTTGCAATATGAAAAAACAATGGAAGAATAATAATAACATAACAATTATAACTTGTATGAATGAATAACAATAAAATGTTGTATTTTATGATATATGCCAATCATAAAAAGTGTAAAAGGTATTAATACATACGTAAAGGCAATGCATTGAAAAGTAACTACAAAAGAAATATGTTTTGCATAAGAAACTGGTGACTACGTACACAAAAAATAAATAAATAAATAAAAATCTACTAGCGACCTATGTGAATAGAGGGATGAATAAATGTCTATTATCTTGATGTGGTTTGATAAAAGGTGGTCTGTGAGAGAAATGTAGGTGGACATAAAATAAGAAATAATTCTCAAAAATATGCTAATGTATGACATATGCAATCGTGTGGGAGAATGGTCCTATAGACTAAGTAAAACTGTAGGACATACTTCATGACCACGTGGGCAAAAGAGTGAGTGATGTGATGTAGTTAACAAAATAAATGTAAAAATTATAAAAAAGTGTGAAAGAATGACGAGAAACTGCCAACTGTAAAGACAAGGAGCCAATATGGTGCTATAGCTCATAGATTAAAATCAGTGAAAAGACAAAAACCCACCAAGGAAATAGTATACATCTAAAATATGGAAAGCAAACTGGTATGTGGTGTGGAATAAAATGCAAACCAAAAGATGTAAAACTCGAAGGGCATGGTAGAAAGCAAATATGAAACAAAAAGTACCTTGAACTGTATTGCAATGTGTGAAAAGAGGAAGGGTTTAAATGTTGAAGTTGAAAAATGAGTGATGTAGAGTTATGTCTGAAATTTTTAAATATATGTACACTTGTAAGAGAGATGAGGTGACATAAAACAAAAATTGATAATGAGTAGTGAGGCCAGTGAAATAAAAGAAGATGAAAAACTCCACTTAAAGAAAATCAAACGCATGATTAGTTCATGGTGTAATATTTAAAATAAATGCTTCAGAAGCATTAGCTAATTAAAAACATTTACTAATAAAAAGATACCATGTATGACTTAACTGTCAACAAACCATAAAATATAAAGACAGACATTATATGGGATTATTGTTGCTGAAAGAACCACCATCATTCAATTGGAAAGATGTATTGAATTGATGATGTATGGTGTTTATAAAAATTTTAAGATGTAATAAATTAATGATGTATGATAGTTATAAAAAAGGCCGACAATCAGTTTTGTTGTTTATTTATTTATTTGTAACATTTGTATCCCGCATTTTCCCACTTATTAGCAGGCTCAATGTGGCTTACAAAATACCGTAATGGTGAACGTCAAGTAAGGTAGGTAGTAAACAAATACAATTAGAAAAGGGTCAGGTAAGGTAGGGGCAGTTGGGTACAATACGGGACAAGGAAATAAGAAATAAAATGTCAATTGCAATGTATGTATAGATACATTGAAGAGTTGAGGCATTTAAGTAGAATCAGTAGGGTAGGCCTTGCAAAACAGGTCTTTAAAGTTTGCTTGAAGTTTAGATGGTTGTGCATCATTTTCACGCTCTTTGGTAATGCATTCCACATTTGCATACTTAAAAAAGAAAATTTGGATGCATAGGTTGATTTGTATCTGAGTCCAATGCAGCTTGGATAGTGAAGGTTCAGATAAGTGCATGATGAACTGATTCTGTTTCTGGCTGGGAGATCTATTAAATCAATCATATATCCTGGGGCTTACCGTAGATTATCTTGTGGACTAGACAGCAAAATTTGAAAATAATGCGGTCCTTGATAGGGAGCCAGTGTAGTTTCAATTGAAGAGGTTTAGCGCTATCAAATCTTTTTTTGTTGAATATCAGTCTGGCAGCTGTGTTTTGGGCGGTTTGGAGTTTTTTTCAAAAGCTGTACTTTACAACCTGTATATATTCCATTGCAATAATCTGTGGGGCTCAATACCATTGATTGTGTCAAGTTACGGAATATATCCCTCAGAAAGTACATAAGTACATAAGTACATAAGTAGTGCCATACTGGGAAAGACCAAAGGTCCATCTAGCCCAGCATCCTGTCACCGACAGTGGCCAATCCAGGTCAAGGGCACCTGGCACGCTCCCCAAACGTAAAAACATTCCATACAAGTTATACCTAAAAATGAGGAATTTTTCCAGTCCATTTAATAGCGGTCTATGGACTTGTCCTTTAGGAATCTATCTAACCCCTTTTTAAACTCCGTCAAGCTAACCGCCCGTACCACGTTCTCCGGCAATGAATTCCAGAGTCTAATTACACGTTGGGTGAAGAAAAATTTTCTCCGATTCGTTTTAAATTTACCACACTGTAGCTTCAACTCATGCCCTCTAGTCCTAGTATTTTTGGATAGCGTGAACAGTCGCTTCACATCCACCCGATCCATTCCACTCATTATTTTATACACTTCTATCATATCTCCCCTCAGCCGTCTCTTCTCCAAGCTGAAAAGCCCTAGCCTTCTCAGCCTCTCTTCATAGGAAAGTCGTCCCATCCCCACTATCATTTTCGTCGCCCTTCGCTGTACCTTTTCCAATTCTACTATATCTTTTTTGAGATACGGAGACCAGTACTGAACACAATACTCCAGGTGCGGTCGCACCATGGAGCGATACAACGGCATTATAACATCCGCACACCTGGACTCCATACCCTTCCTAATAACACCCAACATTCTATTCGCTTTCCTAGCCGCAGCAGCACACTGAGCAGAAGGTTTCAGCGTATCATCGACGACGACACCCAGATCCCTTTCTTGATCCGTAACTCCTAACGCGGAACCTTGCAAGACGTAGCTATAATTCGGGTTCCTCTTACCCACATGCATCACTTTGCACTTGTCAACATTGAACTTCATCTGCCACTTGCACGCCCATTCTCCCAGTCTCGCAAGGTCCTCCTGTAATCGTTCACATTCCTCCTGCGACTTGACGACCCTGAATAATTTTGTGTCATCGGCGAATTTAATTACCTCACTAGTTATTCCCATCTCTAGGTCATTTATAAATACATTAAAAAGCAACGGACCCAGCACAGACCCCTGCGGGACCCCACTAACTACCCTCCTCCACTGAGAATACTGGCCACGCAATCCTACTCTCTGCTTCCTATCTTTCAACCAGTTCTTAATCCATAATAATACCCTACCTCCGATTCCATGACTCTGCAATTTCTTCAGGAGTCTTTCGTGTGGCACTTTGTCAAACGCCTTCTGAAAATCCGTTTAAGTTTCCACATAGCCTTAAAATATTAGGAGTTATTATTGATAGCCATCTTACACTAGAGAGCCAAGTTAACGCCAGTATAAAGAAGATGTTTTATTCTATCAGAAATAGGGAGAGAATAAGCTGGGATGTTTAGGGTTGTAGGCTTGTAATTTTTGTATGCTGATGAGAGGATAAGACAATGTGTTATTTTCTGTGTTTAATTTCAATTGAAATGCGTTAGCCCATAAATCCATGACGTTCAAGCAATGAGCGATGTCATTGGAGATATCAGAGAGATCATGTCTGAAGGGGATATAAATTGTGACATCAGCATAAATGAACGATTGGAAGCTCTTGTCTGGATAAAAAGTTGGCCAATGGGGACATCATTATATTGAAGAGAATTGGTGATAATGGCGAACCTTGGGGTACGCCACAAGGTGCCTTCCATGGTGATGAAATATTTTCATTTGATTTAACTTGGTATGTTCTTTTGGTTAAGAAACCCTTGATCCACTTACTTTACCTCCAATCCCGAGGTGATCAAGTAAACATAAGAGTATACTGTGGTTTATCATATCAAATGCGCTCGACATGTCGAATTGGAGGAGGAAAACACTTTTACCTATTGCAATTTCATGTTTGAATTTAGCTAGAAGAGTGACTAGTACAGTTTCCATACTGTGTAAGGGGTGGAATCCTGACTGTGATTCATGCAGTAATGAGAATTTGTCCATGTAATCCATTAGTTGTTTGGACACCATACTCTCCATCAATTTAACTACTAGTGGAATGGATGCAACAGGACGATAATTAGTAAGGTCGTTCGTTTTTTTTCTTTATGTCTTTAGGTACTGGGGTGAGTAAAATGCCATGATCCTCGGGGAAGAGGTCTTGTTGGAGCATGTAATTTATGTAAGATGTAAGGTCTTCAATGAAGCTTTTGGGTACAGATTTAAGTAGGTAGCTGGGAGAGGCATCCAATTTACAGTGTTTATTGGAGAATTTCTGAATAGCTTTGGTGACAACTTCAACAGTGATCTGTGCAAATTTAGACCAGTAGCGGTCAGCTGGATATTCTTCATTTATTTATTATTTATTCATTGCATTTGTATCCCACATTTTCCCACCTATTTGCAGGCTCAATGTGGCTTACAGAGTTTTGTTATGACATAGTCATTCCAGGATATCAGATAAAATTGATAGTGTACAGAGATTAAGTAAGGGAAGAGAGAAGGAAGGTGTTAGGCAGGATAGTATAGAAGGTGGACTTTAATAACTGGATGGGTTGGTGAGGTAGTTTTGTAAGGCTATGGGTTATCTTTGTAGGCCTTGTTGAAGAAATACGTCTTCAGAGATTTGCGAAAGTTAGTTATTTCATCAATAGTTTTTAGGGCTGTAAGTAATGCATTCCACAACTGCGTGCTCATGTAAGAGAAGGTGGTGGTGTGTATCAGCTTGTATTTCAGTCCTTTACAGCTGGGGAAGTGCAGATTGAGAAATTTGTGGGCTGATCTTATGGCATTTCTGGGAGGCAGGTCCACGAGGTTTAGCATGTAGATTGGGGCATCTGCTTGAATGATTTTGTGTACAATCGTGCAGATCTTGAACGCAATGCATTCCTTGAGTGGGAGCCAGTGAAGTTTCTCTCTTAGGGGTTTTGCACTTTCATATTTAGTTTTTCCAAATATTAGTCTGGCTGCGGTATTCTGGGCTGTTTGGAGTTTTTTTGGTTGGATTCATACCATTGATGAAGTTATCAAAATCAGTGTTGCGTTGAGGAAGTGTATTACGTAAATTTACTATTTTTTCCCTGAAGTAGTTGGCCATTTCATCTGCAGGAGGGATGTCTGAATTGTTTGCTGTGATTTGAGAAGTATCTAGTAATGTACTTACTAGATGGAATAATTTCTTCAGAGCTTTGTAGTCTAGTCCTATTTTAGATTTGTAATAGGATCTTTTACATAGTAACATAGTAGATGAGGGCAGAAAAAGACCTGCACAGTCCATCCACTCTGCCCAAGAAGATAAATTCATATGTGCTACTTTTTTTATTTGTACTGTCCTCTTCAGTGCACAGACCGTATAAGTCTGGCCAGCCCTATCCCCGCCTCCCAACCACCAGCTCTGGCACAGACCGTATAAGTCTGCCCAACACTATCCCCGCCTCCCAACCACCAGCTCTGGCACAGACCGTATAAGTCTGCCCAGCACTATCCCTGCCACCCACCACCGGCTCTGGCACAGACCGTATAAGTCTGCCCAGCACTATCCCTGCCACCCACCACCGGCTCTGGCACAGACTGTATAAGTCTGCCCAGCACTATCCCCGCCGCCCAACCACCAGCCCCGGCACAGACCGTATAAGTCTGCCCAGCACTAGTCCCGCCTCCCAACCACCAGCTCTGCCACCCATTCTAGGCTAAGCTCCTGAGGATCCCTTTCTTCTGCACAGGATTCCTTTGTTTATCCCACGCATGTTTGAATTCCGTTACCGTTTTCATCTCCACCTCCTCCCGCGGGAGGGCATTCCAAGCATCCACCACCCTCTCCGTGAAAAAATACATCCTGACATTCTTCTTGAGTCTGCCCCCCTTCAATCTCATTTCATGCCCTCTCGTTCTACCGCCTTCCCATCTCCGGAAAAGGTTCATTTGCGGATTAATACCTTTCAAATATTTGAATGTCTGTAGCATATCACCCCTGTTCCTCCTTTCCTCCAGGGTATACATGTTCAGGTCCGCAAGTCTCTCCTCATACGTCTTGTAACGCAAATCCCATACCATCCTTGTAGCTTTTCTTTGCACCGCTTCAATTCTTTTTACATCCTTAGCAAGATACGGCCTCCAAAACTGAACACAATACTCCAGGTGGGGCCTCACCAACGACTTGTACAGGGGCATCAACACCTCTTTTCTTCTGCTGGTCACACCTCTCTCTATAGAAGAAAAGAGGTGTTGATGCCCCTGTACAAGTCGTTGGTGAGGTCAGTTTGTCTTATTGTATATTTGTATTTTCTTTGTGTTTCCATGCATTAAACATATTCTTGTCCTTAGACTTTTTTCATTCTCATTCCAGTTTTCTCGTAAGTGTTTTGAGTTTTTTAAGTTCATCATTGAACCAGTGGAAAACATTAAGTCTTTGTGAAATTCTCGTACTAAGGGGAGCAATTTCGTCTAATACGCTACTACATCTATCATCTCAGTCAGAGAGGTAATGTGCGGAATCAGGCCGAGCCTTCCATTCATTGCCATATATCTGTTGCCAAAATTCCAGTGGGTCGATTTGGCTCCTTGTGCTGTAGGTTCTTTGTACTGGTGTACAACATAGTCCCTTCTTCTGCCAATTTAATGAGAGGTTTAATTTGTGATGATCAGGCCATGGAATTTCAAACCACATAAAATCTGTCATTAATTTGTTGTTATTAGTGGATAGTTTGTGAGAGAAGAGGTCTAGTGTATGCCCTTTGATATGGGTAGGATACAGTTGCAGTAGTATTGTAAACCCCCTGGTGGCAGAGCAAGGTATTACAATGATGGTACCAAATATGTCACAGTGTTTCCCCGAAATGACTCAACACCAACCAGGGAGTTTAACAATAAAAAGAAAATATTTTTTTTATTAGTATTATATTTAAATGTTAATTAAATTTTACCAACTTGCACATTCAACATATGTATTTCAATTACAGGTTTAAACATTGGGAGCATTTTCAGATAACTATAAATATTAGGTACATAAATCATGTAAGCACATTCAATTTTACAAAACACTAGAATCTTTAACATTTCTTTTCTCCTGTCTTTCAGATTTCCATAGACCCTCAAGGATCTCAACATGTAACGCTACTCTTTTTTTCCTTAGTTATCTCTCACTTATTGTTCAGGTTTCCTTTACTATTTTCTCTTATGTGCTCTTTTTAAAATAGTCTCAGTCACTTAGCTGCTCTCTCTCTTGAACGGTGGGTGCCTTTTCTTTCAGGTGATGATCTCCAGCATCAACTTTCTTCCAGTCTTTTCCTAGTAACATCTTCTCATCAATACAGCTCCATCCCAATTGCCAGCCTGAGCCGTTTTGTCACTCTCCTGAAAGTTCCATCAGCATGCGGAACACTCAGTTTAACTGCACTGCTCACTGTCTCCACACCAGATTCAGAATGAGCCAGGTAATCTTTTAAAATTTAACCCATAGGGTTACAGTATGAGATCCCAAGTGTAGAGGAAATCCATGCAATCTCGTGTGTTAGTAGACCTGACGTCTTCTAGATGCAGATTTATGTCACCTAGAATTGGATACATAGATGTTTGAAATAAAGTCCATAAGTTTAGATTGACAATCATTCCAGTTGCCGGGCGGTCTGTAGAATAAGATACAATTTAACTGATCGACCAGTAGTGTACTTTGAATTCTGATTGCGGCAATTTCTAATTAGGGTGTTATGGACTCAGCAATAGTATCAATGGTGAAATAGGAGCGATAAATTAGAGACAGGCCTCCGCCTCTCTTTTCCTTTCTGGTCCAATGAATAATTTTGTAACCTGGGGGACAAAGGTCAAGGATTATGGGGTCATTCTGAATATGGATTCATGTTTCATTGATAACTAGTAAAAAAGGCCCGTTTCTGTTTTAAAGGAAACAGGCGCTAGCAAGGTTTTCCTCGGAGTGTGTATGTTTGAGTGAGTCTGTGTGTGTGTGACAGAGAGAGAGAGTGAGACTGGGTGCGAGTGTGTGAGAATGAGAGTATGTGCCAGGGTCCCCCCTTTCTCCCAGTTCCAGGGTCGTCCCCCCCAGTATGTCTCCCATTTGCAGGGGTGTCCCCCCTCCATCCGTTCCTCCTTTTTTCCCAGGTGCAGGGTCCCCCTCCCCCCCCTCCTTTTGTCCAGTGGAAACAAGCTGTAAAAACAGCAATGAGAAGCAGCTCCTAGGTTTCTTTTTTTTTTTTTTTTTTTGAGTGTATAGGAATGACGGCTGCTTTGGGGAGTGGAATCAGAGATTAACCAATGGGCTTCCTTGCTTACCATAGACTTGCTTTGTTCAGTTCCACTCCTGTCTATTGAAGGTCCTGCAGCATGTCATAGCAGCCAATAGTGGCACTTCAGGAATTACATCACTTATCTGCTCCACTTTCCTTTTCCACGGTTCCAGGCAGCCTCAGAATGTTGGAGTGAAAATTATTATATAGGAAGAGTAAGTTGAGGTTTTCAGAGGTGATCCAACGAGGAGCTAAAGTGTGTAATTCGAAAATAAGTTTTTGTTCTTCCAGGAGGATATACTTGTCAAGGTTGCCTCCTCTCCATTTTTTTGTAAAAGTTTTAAAAACAAGAAATTTCAAATCTGTTGCTGAACGATTGGCAATCTGCTAATGATGGACCAACAGTACGGATTCCACTCTCCTGTTGATGCAGCTCCTGTGTTCTATGATACGTGTTGTAACCAGGTGCCTCTCTTGTGCAGCCAAGGATAGAACAATCTCCTCCAGCCACAGGCTCCCGGCACAATGAAGAAACAGATGTCCACCAGTAACTTCAATCTTAAGAACTTTTATTCCATGCAGGTTTCTAGTACACAGTTCCAACAGCAGCAGAGCACATACCAGGATTCAATACAGGCTTACAGGCTTCCGTCTGGGCTCTTTATCCAGTGCACAATAAACAGTAATTCAATTCAGTTGATAACACCCTCATCCTCCCCGTCTCATCTGCCCGCAACCTCGGAGTCATCTTTGACTCCTCTCTCTCCTTCTCTGCACATATCCAGCAGAAAGCCAAGACCTGTCGCTTCTTCCTCTTTAACATCAGCAAAATTTGCCCTTTCCTCTCTGAACACACCACCCGAACTCTCGTCCACGCTCTCATTACCTTTCGCCTGGACTACTGCAACTTACTCCTCACCGGCCTCCCACTTAGCCATCTATCCCCCCTTCAATCTGTTCAGAACTCTGCTGCACGTCTCATATTCCGCCAGAACCGATATACTCATATCACCCCTCTCCTCGAGTCACTTCACTGGCTTCCGATCAGATACCGCATTCAATTCAAGCTTCTCCTTCTTACCTACAAATGCACTCAGTCTGCTGCCCCTCACTATCTTTCAACTTCATCTCCCCTTACGTTCCCGCCCGTAACCTCCGTTCACAGGATAAATCCCTCCTCTCAGTACCCTTCTCCACCACCGCCAACTCCAGGCTCTGCTCATTCTGCCTCGCCTCACCCTATGCTTGGAACAACCTTCCTGAGCCCTTACGCCAAGCCCCCTCCCTGCCTGTCTTCAAGTCTTTGCTTAAAGCCCACCTCTTCAATGCTGCGTTCGGCACCTAACCCTTACCGTTCAGTGAATCCAGACTGCCCCAATTTGACTGCCCCTATCGGACCGACCGTTCACTTGTCTATTAGATTGTAAGCTCTTTGAGCAGGGACTGTCTCTCTTTGTTAAATTGTACAGCGCTGCGTAACCCTAGTAGCGCTCTAGAAATGTTAAGTAGTAGTAGTAGTAATTCAAACAGTACTTTCAGTGCATCATCACAGTTCAGTCACCCAGCAGCATTTTCTACCTTCTATCCTCTTTACCTTCAGGAGAGTTCAATATTTTAGGGACTCCTTCTACCCAAGGGTTTTCCCCTGCATCAGCTTCACAATGAATTCAATACTTTTGGGACTTCCTCTCACCCAAGGAATCTCAGCCTGCTTCAGTACTTTAGGGACCTCTCTGCCCAAGGGTTTTCAGCCTGCAACTGCTTCTCACCTTCCTTGCTGCTCTCCCTGAATTGAACTCAACTCCTTCCCATCTGCCTAATCAATCCCTGGCTTCTGCCTTCACAACCAATCATTCTCCACTCATTAGCTTCTCTACACACCCATACCAGCTGAGCTGAGCATGAGCCTAATGAGGAGCTCCTGCACACAGTGTTTCCTATCTCTCTTTCCCCCTAGTGGCAGCCAATCTACACCTCCTATTAGCTTACACCCATGTCCTCCCTTCTTGCAGCTAGGAGTCCAGTCCGGGTTTTCCATCTCACCCCCTTGCTCCTTGCCTGCAATGCCTTCTGGGACTTGTAGTACAGACTGAAGCTGCCTTAACCCAACTATCCTGGAGGTGACTTTATCACAGTGTCTTAGCCCTTGTTGTTTTGCCCACATACACCAGTGGACATGGGCATATGATGATATAAATGACGGAAGATGTATTGCAGTCTGAAGTGTGTTGCAAGCTATATGATTTTGTGGTGGTAGAGTGAATAAAGACAGTTGTCTCTAAGCTCAGATTACACACACTGCAATGGCCACATTTGCGGTGTCCAAATGCCATACTGTAGTCAACCCAGTAATGTTGAGGAGACAAGATGTTCTCTGAGGTTCTTATTTCTAGAATATGCGATCACCAACTCTTTGTTCTTGAAACATTCCAAGCCTTCTAATATATGCCAATGTTTACGAATGAATTGAGAAATGTGCTTGGCCAAAAAGGAATACTTAAGTGTGCATACAATGTCCGATGTCTTCTTGATGTGTACAGGTTGTAATAAGTCACCACGGTCCTTTTCTAGAGCTTTGGTGTATCCACTTGATATATGCCTCGACAGATATCCTCTTGCAGAAAATCTTTTGCTCATGATTTTTGCTTGGTGGTTCAATTCTTCAAAGTCCGAGCAAATACGACGGAGGCGGAGACATTGGCAAAGAGGAAGATTGCTTTTGAGTTTAGGATTATGATAACTTGATTAATGTAAGAAAGTATTCCAGTCTGTTGGTTTTCTATAAATGGTGGTCTTGAAAAAATAATCATTCTTTGTAACCGAAATATCCAAAAAATGGATTTTGTCCGTGTTGTATTCCATTTGGAATTTAAGATTAGGGTCTCTTGTGTTAGCCACTGGTGATGTCACGTCTGTGGTCGTGACCACCCTCAGACTTACCCTATTTCTGGGAATCAGTGTCTGTGCTGGTTTCTGTCTACTGAGTTGGCTCTGTTTCTGTCTCTGGGTGCTGGCCACTTCCAGCATGGTGCTGATTGCCTCAGTATACTGCACCTGTGTGGGTTTAACCTCTCTGTGCTTCAGTATACTGTTTCTGAGTTAGTTCTATCTCTATCTCTATCTCTGTGGGCTGGCTGCTCTAATTGCTTCACTTCTCTACACTTGTGTGTATTGGGCCTCTCTGTACTTCAGTGGGCTGTTCCTGAGGTAGCTCTGTCTCAGGCTGGGTGGGCTGGCTGCTTCCAGCCTGACACTAATTACCTCACTAGACTACACCTGTGTGGGTTAGGTCTCTCTAGGCTTCTGTATGCTCCATGCCTGTGGCCTGAAGGGGTGACCTCATCTGTCAGGGCCTTCTTAAGGAACTGGTGTTCTAGTCTTCAGTGCCTTTGCATTGCCAATGCCTCCGCAGTGCCTTAGGTCCCGAGGTTAGTGTGCTGTTTGCACAGTTAGCTTTCCTTGTCTTTTCTTGTGGGCTTCCATCCCTTCTGCTTTGCTAGTTACTATCACCTGTGGGCCTTGCCTTCTGGCTCAGGGTATTATTGCTTGTAGGCTTTCTGCCTAGTCTACTACTTACCTGTGGGCTTCTTGCTTTCCTGCTCAGGGTATTTGCTCTGTGGGCTTTCGGCCCTTCTGTGTCTATTGCTCTATGGGCTTCCAGCCCTTCTGTGTCTATTGCTCTGAGGGCCTCCAGTCTTTCTGTGTATATTATTCTCTGTGGGCTTCTTGCCTTTCTGTTAACTCTGTTCAGTGGCTCTGCTCCCTGTCTGAGGTTGGTTTGCGGCTGATGCTGCAGCCATTTCTCTCCTTTCTATCTGTTAGCTACTGTAGCTCCAGTCTAACCCTTCCTCTGGCAAGCGTAGCTGTCATTCCCAATCTTGTATGTAGCTCCTGTGTCCTCTTCCCTGCCAAGCTTAAGCTTCTATTGACACCCTGCCTACCTAGTGTTTGGGTGAACCCGGATCCAGTCAAGCTGTGCCAGTTTCTCAAATCCAGAGAAGGGAAATGAAGAGAAACTAAACCCAGCACAGACACACAGCAAGGGAACACAGAAGAGAGAGAGAAAGGGCAACACAGAATACCCCTCCTCCACAGCACAAGCTCTCAAACACAGATATCTAACAGGCTAAAGGCAAGCACATAACTCAAACGCCAAAGCACCGTACCCTGGGCTAGAAGGTAACAAATAGACCCTGGATACTGACGTCAGCTACACCTCGAGCTGACCAATTGCAGGTAAGTCCCTCCCAGCTACTCTAGCAGAGACATTCCCACCCCTCCCCAGCCTGCTAGCAGAAACATAACAGGATAAAGGTTTTAAAATGGACCCATTACCAGAAATAATGGGTCTGCCAGGTGAGTTCTCCAGAGACTTGTGCATTTTTGGTCATATGTAAATGGTGGGGACAACTTGACATGTAACCTGTAAACTTTCCTTTACTTTGTGAGTGAGGAAACAAGGGTTCGGCTTTAATTGACATCTAAAAGCACAACAAACAGTAATGTTTAACGCAGGGTTCAATGAGTCCAAACAGAAATAACAATTGTGGCACCATTTAACCAACCATGGAATGGTGACTTTAAAAGAATGCAACAGTATATCAACCGCACAGGAATAAATGAAGTGTAAAACAGAGACCTGCACGGGAACGGGATTCCCGCGGGGATGGAAGCAGGTCTGTGGGGAACCCGTGGGGACAGAAGCAGTTCCTGCGGGGTTCCCGTGGGGATGGAAGCAGTTCTTGTGGGGTTCTCATGGAAGTGTACGCTGCACTTGCACCAGCCTCTCACCTACCGAGTACCAAGTTCCTTTGAGTGCTGTATCCTCCTCCTCCTCGCTTTAACAGCACAGATGCAGAAAGTCTCCATTAAGGAGGTGGTAGAGACACAAATGGTGACAGAATTCAGAAAAGCATGGGATGAACACAGAGAATCTCTAATTAGAAAATGGAAGTTATAAAAAACCTAAACTTTAAATGTGTCACGTGACACTTAGATGGTGACTGTGGTGTGATGAACTAGAGCCGATACTGGGAGACCTGTACGGTCTGTGTCTCATATATGGCAATCTGGTTTAGGATGGGCTGGAAAGGATTAGACAGCAACTTTAGTGGCTAGAACACAAGGACAGTGCTGGACAGACTTTTACGATCTGTGTCCTGCAAATGAGAAGGTGAATAGGTTGGAGTGGGCTTCAAGGGCAACTCCAGCAGTTGGAACATAAGGATAGGGGCAGGCGGACTTCTATGGTCTATGTCCCAGAAACGCCACAGAAAGACCATAATCAAGTATATAATATCACATTCATTGTTGATTTAATCATGAATTGATAATGATTGTGACTATTGGGCAGACTGGATGGACCGATCCGGTTTTTATCTGTTGTCATTTACTATGTTACTATTAATCCTCTCTGCTCCCGGGCTGATGCGCAGACCTCGGCTCTAACATAGGCACGAGTATCAGATGTCACCTGACCTACTGCTGCGTGCATGTGGCGATGTCTTAGCACACAGTGCCAGTGAATCAGAGAATTCTCAAATGTGTGCACTAGAGTGTTCCAACTTCCGTTCCTTCCTTGCCTGCAGTGCTGCAACTCAAACCCAGAGAGAGACTGAGAGCCGACAGCAATTAAATTCCTGCGGGGATGGGTTATATTCCCTGTGGGGATGAATGGGGATGGTTTGGATTTCTGTCCCCGTGCAACTCTCTAGTGTAAAACCTCTTACAACTATAAAAGCAGCAAAACTGCAAAAAGCTGACAAGCAGCTGTATTGCGTGTACCGTATAACAGACCATTGCAGTGGTCCCCAAACCTGGTCCTTACTCCTGCAGGCACCCGCATTCCAGCCAGATTTTCAGGATACCCACAATAAATATTCATGAAAGATTTGCAAAGTTTGCATGCAGTGGTCCTGGAGGCTCCCCAGCCAGATTTCCAGGATACCCACATGCAGTGAAAACTTCGCTCATGACACTGCAGCAGCAGTAGACAATCTACTTTTCAAAGGTTTCTGAATTTGACTGAGTCTGAGCTCTAGAATACTTATCAGAAGAGCGGATATTCTGCACTTGATATACATATGAAAGTCTTTTGCATGTCATATGCTTAAAGTTGTGCTGCACAAAGAGAATTCCCTTTACAGATTCAACCAGAAGCTTGTTTCTCTCCTTTGTCCATTGGCTCTGCATTAAGGAAAATCTCGTTCAGTGTTAGCATTATGTGATGGAATCGCAAAGAAAAACTCTGCAATGATAAGAAGTTCTGAGAAACATTCCTCAGTCTTGCATCTGTTGAAGTACTTCACCCATTTCTCATGCGACAATAACTTTACAAAATCTTCAGTTCTGCAACTTGATTTCTTGAGTCAAACCAAAATGATCAAAACATTTGCTATCGTCAGTGTCTATTTCCTTTTCTTTGAGATATGCCACAGTTGCAAGAACTTCATCCCAGCTTGGAATTTTAGCGAAAGCCATCCATGCAAATGCAGTGAACTCCTCCAGTGGCACGGTCCACATTTCCAAATATTCCAAACATGTGGTGTACAGCGAGGCTACTTGTGAACAAATGCATCACAGTGGTCATCCAGTCCATTTTGACGCAACTTCTTTAACAACTCCTTCACCTTTAGTGACATGAAACTCTGTTGTGCTCGACATGTGAGAACAGACTGGACAGATTTAAGGCAGTTCATAACCTCCCAGTAGTGAGTTACTTTCATGTTCAATTTTTTCAATGTCTGAATGGAACACATTCATCAGCGAATGCATATGCCAAAGGTAAATCTCACTCAGATCATTTTCAAAGAAATTTCGGATCACAGCAGGTGGCTTTTCTTGAGACAAAAAGAAAGCCTTCAAGACTGGAAACATCTGCAACATGCGATGGATGCGAGGAAACAAAGACATAAGTACATAAGTAATGGCACACTGGGAAAAGACCAAGGGTTCATCGAGCCCAGCATCCTGTCCATGACAGCGGCCAATCCAGGCTAAGGGCACCTGGCAAGCTTCCCAAATGTACAAACATTCTATACATGTTATTCCTGGAATTTTGGATTTTTCCAAGTCCGTTTAGTAGCGGTTTATGGACTTGTCCTTTAGGAAACCGTCCAACCCCTTTTTAAACTCTGCTAAGCTAACCGCCTTCACCACTTTCTCCGACAACAAATTCCAGAGTTTAATTATGCGTTGGGTGAAGAAAACTTTTCTCCAATTTGTTTTAAATTTACTACACTGTAGTTTCATCGCATGCCCCCTAGTCCTAGTATTTTTGGAAAGCGTGAACAGACGCTTCACATCCACCTGTTCCACTCCACTCATTATTTTATATACCTCTATCATGTACATAAGTAATGCCATACTGGGAAAAGACCAAGGGTCCATCAAGTCCAGCATCCTGTCCACGACAGCGGCCAATCCAGGCCAAGGGCGCCTGGCAAGCTTCCCAAACGTACATTCTGTACATGTTATTCCTGGAATTGTGGATTTTTCCCAAGTCCATTAAGTAGCGGTTTATGGACTTGTCCTTTAGGAAACCGTCTAACCCCTTTTTAAAGTCTGCCAAGCTAACCGCCTTCACCACTTTCTCTGACAACAAATTCCAGAGTTTAATTATGCGTTGGGTGAAGAAAACTTTTCTCCAATTTGTTTTAAATTTACTACACTAGTTTCATCGCATGCCCCCTAGTCCTAGTATTTTTGGAAAGCGTGAACAGACGCTTCACATCCACCTGTTCCACTCCACTCATTATTTTATATACCTCTATCATGTACATAAGTAATGCCATACTGGGAAAAGACCAAGGGTCCATCAAGTCCAGCATCCTGTCCACGACAGCGGCCAATCCAGGCCAAGGGCGCCTGGCAAGCTTCCCAAACGTACATTCTGTACATGTTATTCCTGGAATTGTGGATTTTTCCCAAGTCCATTAAGTAGTGGTTTATGGACTTGTCCTTTAGGAAACCATCGAGTCTTGCAGTGATGAAGTAGCTGACGATATTCCACTTCAACAAATTTGCAGTACTCTTTTTTTTTTAATTTCTTTATTTATATATTTCTTATTTACAATACCAAGAACAAATCTTGTACAGATAAGAAGATTATATTCACAATTCTTTTAGAAAGAAAAAAGAAAAAAAAACATATTTATCTAATAAAGAACACAATTTATAATCGTCTTTATTAGTCCACTAATTAGGAGAGAGATACCAAGCACAATACACAAGGAAAAATTACCTATACTTTTTTCTATTCATTATCGGGGACTATGAAGGGAGATTTACGAGATATATTTAATTACAGTTGAGGTGTAGTTGTAATTACGAAGCTCAGATGTGGAGTAACTGCTTTCTTAGAATCTAAGAAAGTTTTCAAATGTAATGGTTCAGAGAAAATATATTCACTGAGTTTAGTTTCACAACACATTTACAGGGATAATTCAACCAAAATAATCCTCCCAATTGTTGCACGATGGAGAAAAGTTTGACGCTAGAATTAAGGAATATTTCTTTTCTATGCCTGAAAAATAATTTCAAAATCCAGTCCCTGTCTGGCTGTAACAATAAGAGTTGCTAATTCCAATCCCTTCTTCTATTACTTGTGTAAGATTCAGAGTCTCAAATATCAGTTCATTCTCTTTAGAATCAAGTTGTCCATCTTTGTTTGATTTTTTAAATGGTTGTATTTGAAATAGGCAGACAAGCGTGTTCTGAAACTTTTAAAATTTCAAACATATACTTTTTAAATGTCAGTAAAGGTGCAACCATTTCTTGTTTTGGAAAGTTTATATCCCTCAAAGTTCTTGACCTCTGTTGGTTTTCCAAATTCTCAATTTTCCTTTATAGCCATTTATTTTCCTTTATAATATTTTCTTGGACCGTTTGTACTGTTTCTATAGCTGTAGTATTTTTCTCGGATATTTCTTCAACACTTTTAATTTGTTTCTCCATATTTAACATAGTTTCTTTAGGAATTCATGAGGTCTGGGATAGTGACACCATTTTTTGGGACAGGGAAGTTTCCAAAGTTAAAAGGGCATCCCAAATTGTTTCCAATGTGATTGTTGAAGGTTTAGGAACTAACGAAGACTTGCTCAGGACTGAAGAAATATTCTCAGATTCCACCGAAGCAGCCTCCTCCTTCCCGGCAGTTCTCCCCACCGAAACGCTGTCGCCATGCTGGTTAGAGTTCTTCCCCATCAGGGTACTCTGCAATCGATTGCAGGAGTCTGGCCCTGTTGCAGGGATCACTACCCCCACTTCGGAGGGTGTGAAACCCTGTACTATGACATCCTGCACGACTGCAGGCATAGGCGGCGGTTCTCTCAACTCCGGGCTGAGAGAGATGTCAGTCTCAAGCAGGAGGGACGCTTCTCCTTTCTCCGTCTCCTCTGGCAGCGAGACCTCACAGCCTTTCTGCTGTCCCGCAACAACGACAAAGCGGTTCATCATTCCAGTTGCGGAAGAGGCGGCTGCCACAGGACCTGGTCTTTGCCTGCCAGTGATAAAGTAGCTGACGATATTCCACTTCAACAAATTCGCAGTACTCTTTTAAATGTTCGGTTTGAACAGTGTAGATTGAGAAATAGTTGTAAATTTTTAAAACTATTGACTCAATATCAAGATCAAGTGTATCAGCGCCATGCTGCATGCAGTTATTCAAAACATGTGCTGGACAACCAATTCCAACTGATGTACCATTGCCACTGCTTTTTCCTTTCATCTTCTTTAAATTAGCAAACACATTCTTGCCAGCAGCTCTACGCTGGCCACCTCCAAAATTAGTATTACAATTATCTCCTGCAAAGGCTATACACTTCTGAAATAAGCTGTCTGTCCAAGGTGTTCTTAATGCACGTTGAAATTCTTTCTGCAGTTTCATCTGGAGTGCTATGCACATCAATACGTTTTGACTGTAAACCACCATTTTTCCAATCGAAGTAGTAAATAAGAATTGGAAACAACTTCTGAGATCCATGATTACTACCATCTGTCGCGACCCCACAGTAGCGTACACAGCTTAGTGCATTTACAACCACATCAACGGAATGCGGAGCCAGCACACTATTAACAATTGCTTCGGCTTTTGTTAGTGCACATGATATTTTTTGTGCAATGTTGGAGTCAGGTAATATTGTTTTTACTAACCTGCAACTGCAGTCCATTGATTTATAGCTATGTTCCTTCAACAGCCGAAACCGAATCATCAATTTTGGAACACGGTGTTATGAAAAAATCTGTAAGTTTCATAGATGAGCTTTTTCCAAGGAAACATTCTTTTTTTTTTTAAATATTTTATTTATTTGCATTTCAGATTTAAACACAAGCATTTACATCTTGTTACAGTAAATCAGAGCGAAACAATAAAGAAATACTAAAGGAAAAAATATAACTCTTTCTTAGACCACCTAATCAAAAAGAACAATGAGGGCGTTAAGAAACCATGGTGGATTAAATATAACAAAGAAAAAAAGGAAAAATCAAAAAAGGCCTGGAGATCACCACTTATACAAACTTAAATCCAGCTTTTCTTAAATCTTAGAAAACTATCTAGCAACTTTTTTAATTTTTAAAAATTCTTTCAGTTGCTCGGGTTCAAAGAAAACTTATTTTTTTATCTAAGTAATTTACAAGGCATTTACAAGGGTATGATAGAAGAAATCTAGCACCCAGGCTTCGCGTCTCTTCTCTAAGCAGAAGGAAAGCTTTACGTCTATCCTGAGTGGTTTTCACCACATCAGGATAGATCCAAATTCTATCCCCTAGAAACATTTTTGTAGAATTTCTAAAAAATATTTTCAACATAGAGTTTAAATCCTGTTCAAACACCATCGAAACCAGCAAAGTTTTTCTTTCCAAAACTTGTTATATTGGATTGTTCAAGGAAATCCGTTAAATTTTGTAAATCCACTGCTTCTTTCAGCTTTTCTCTTTGCTTGAAATCAGGAAGGTAATAGATCTTACTAATTGGGGGAATTAAGTCTGAAGAATATTGAAGAACCTCCGTTAAATATTTTTTAAACATTTCACTCACATTGAACTCTGAAGATCTTGGAAAATTCAAAAGGCGTAAATTTAAACGCCTATTATAATTTTCAAATTGTTCAATCTTGCGGTGTATCATCCCTCTATCTTTTATAAGCATATCAGTTTTAAGTTTTAAATTAGATATGTCTTTCTGGGTGTCTATATTCACTTTTTCTGAATCTTTCTTAAAAGTCTCAAAAGCAGAAGTTAGTAAATCCAACTTACTCACAACCGGAGCAACTGTAGTAGTAAGTGTATTGCTGTCCAGATGGCTTCTAAGGTTATCGCCTCAGGGGCTGTATGCTCGATGTTAATTTCTTTCCCCCCGGCGTTTCAGCTTGTGCTCCAGCAGTTAGATCTTCCTCCACACCAACATCGGGAGTTTCCGGAGCACATTTCTGAAAGTTGCTGGGCAAGGCGGAGGATTTAATTCTGGCGCGGATAGAGTTGTTGTATTTCCCAGTGAGAGCGGCGTTCCACCTGCTTCTCCCAACGCGGGAATCTCGCTCGAGCCGGTTAATCATGGCGTACTGGTGGCGAACCTATCTAGCGTCGTCTGAAACAAAACGGTATTCACAGCCACTGCCAGTAGGCTCTTCACCGCTCCCTTCCTTTTTGTATGTGGCATTTTAAAAGCCGAAAAAGAGTTTTAGCAAGAAACAAATTACTCCGAGGAAAGGTTCAGAAGCTAGAGAGGCGTCCTCCGTTCAATCCGCCATCTTGACACGCCCCCCCCCACATCTTGCCTCCCTGAACATTCTTAACATGTTTCGATGTTCTGATATGTGCCTCTAAATCAAGTACACCTTTATGCGCAACAGAAATATAAGTCCCAACGCCACATGTTATGCATTCCGCTTCCCTGTCATGTCGACCTGAACGAAAACATGGGTATTTCGCTTTCAACATATCAGTAAATGAACAGTTTCGTTTCGGCATTTCAAGTTCGTAGCTCACGTTAGATGACTGTGCTCACTAGGTCAGTGCAGTGAAAACTCTGTAAACACAAACTAAGAAAACCGTAATATCTATTCCTTGTATGTCCAGGATTCCCAATGTCTCCCTGTTCACTCTTCCACTTTCATCCTGTCTTCTTATCCAGCATATCTCCCCCATGCTGAACCTCATTCCCAGTTCCAAAACGTCTCCTAGTTTCTTCCCCCCCCCCCCCCCCCCATTGTCTGTTAAGCTATAAGGAATGAAAAACAAAAATGAGACTATTATGATGCCTTTGTATCACTCCATGGTACGACTGTACCTTGAATACTGAGTGCAATTCTGGTCACCGTACCTAAAAAAAAAAAAATAACGGAAGTAGAAAAGGTATAGAGAAGACAAGAGTGACGAAAATGGCAAACAGGATGACAGACTTCCCTATGAAGAAAGGATAAAGAGACTAGGGCTCTTCTTCACCTTGGAAAAGAGACAGCTGAGGGGGAGGTTTGATAGAGGTCTATGAAATAATGAGTGGAGTGGAATGAGTAGACATGAATTGCTTGTTTACTGTTTCCAAAAATACAAGGCCTAGGGGATCATATGCAACGAAACTACTGAGCAGTAAATTTAAAACAAAGTGAAGAAAATATTTCTTCACTCAACATGTAATTAAATTCTGGAATTTGTTGCCAGAGAGTGTGTGGTAAAACAGTTAGCTTGCAGGGTTTTAAAAAGGTTTCAATAATTTCCTAAAAGTCCATAAGCCATTCTTAACATGGACTTGGGAAAATCCACTTATTTCTAGGATAATAAGCAGCATTGGGAGTGCTGAAATTTTTTTTTACAGCTGATGCGTTCCAGTACCCCCCTCCCTCCCCTCCCAGTTCCAGGGTCCCCCCTCCCTCTGAATTTTAAAGGTCATCTAGTTATTTTTCTTACCTCAGGTTACGGCGGCGGCAGGAAGTAGCAGTGAAAAGCGCTGCGTGCAGGAGGAGATCATCAGCTGATCAGCAGGCAGGCAGGTGACAAACACTGCCTCCCAGCCAGTCCCAGGAGATAAACACCTGAGCTGGCAGTCAAACTCAGGTCTTCTGTAGGGCTTCCAATCAGCCATTTGGCTACCTCTGATAACACACAACACAAGCCCCCAAACGTAAGGCCTACCAACAACAGCCTCCTTTGCAGAAACCTTACCAATCAAATGGCAAGTCAGCCAGGCACAAACACACCAGGACCTAGTACAGTTAAAGCAGTTTTTCCTTCCACCGAAAAGTTAAGGGGACGAGTGCTCTAACTCACAGGAACCATCGTGCCAGTCAGACACTAACATAGTAACATTGTAGATGACGGCAGAAAAAGACCTGCACGGTCCATCCAGTCTGCCCAACAAGATAAACTCATATGTGCTACTTTTTGTGTATACCCTACCTTGATTTGTACCTGTCCTCTTCAGGGCACAGACCGTAGAAGTCTGCCCAGCACTAGCCCCGCCTCCCAACCAGCCCCGCCTCCCACCACCGGCTCTGCCACCCAATCTTGGCTAAGCTTCTGAGGATCCATTCCTTTATGTTTATCCCACGCATGTTTGAATTCCATTACCGTTTTCCTCTCCACCACCTCCCGTGGGAGAGCAAAGATGGGTCCTCCTCTGTGGAATTGACTGGAGGTATAATGTGGATCCAGCTTTTGCTATTTTCTCCATCCATGTGCAGTTTTCTCCTCCCTCCTCCATCCACCCACCCATGTCCAACTACCCTCCTCTCCCCTCCCAAACAGCAACCCAAAATCTAATTATTTAACGCAAAGTGCCAACAGGGCAATTTTGTTGGATTATTTGTAGTAAATAATTAGCAGATTTTAGTACACACAGCTTCAGCTTTAGAAATGTTAATTTCTTTCTTCATCTCTCTCTCATACACCCCTGAATAATTCACTGCTGAGTCACTTTAAAGTTGAAGTAACAAAACATCTGTTTACTCACAGTTTGTAGTTAGATTATAATCAGACAGGCTTATATATACATATTACTATACATTTGTATTATCAGCTCCTTCCATGTGCTTAGATGGTAATGGATGCTCACACCACCATAGATCCTCTCAGGTTAGGAGAGATCATGAGCTCCATGTGCTCCATGTGCTGTGTCTGCTGCATCTAACCCCCACAGGAAGTTGCATAGCTGTGTGACCTCTCTAAGTAATTCACATCAGAGGTCACAGAGTAATCACAGAGAAATAATAGGTGACAGGCAATGCATGTAAAATACAATTACATTCCAACAAACCCCTTCTCATGCATAACTGTCATGCAATTATTTATTCATACAAAGTCCAAGCTTTATACGCAGATTCACAAAACGTTCTCTGGGTAACGGTTTGGTCATGATGTCAGCTGTCATCTCACTGGTGTGACAATAGTGTAGACTGATGACCCCTTCTTTCGCCAACTCTCGCACGTTGTGGTATTTCGTTGCGATGTGCTTGGTGCGTGACTGAACCTTGTCATTCTGCGACAGTCGGATGCAGCTCTGATTATCTTCCATTAACTGGATTGGTCTCTTTTCAGCTATACCAAAATCCAGCAAAAGTTTTTCAATCCACATCAGTTCTCTGCACGCTTCCGATACGGCCACGTATTCAGCTTCTGTAGAAGACAAACTCACAATACTTTGTTTATGACTGGCCCATGAAATTTGTACATTTCCATACATAAACACATATCCACTTGTGGATTTATAATCAGAATGATCCCCTGCCCAATCTGAATCACAGTAACATATTAGTTTGGATTACTATTGGCTGAAATCTTTAATTTACAATCAATGGTACCCTTTAATACCTTACCATCCTTTAACTGCAGTCCAATCTGATTTGGTAGGTGAGCTGACCCTTCTGCTCAAAATTCCTACTGCATTTGCTATATCAGCCCTGTATGTGGTAGCTAGATATAAAAGCTTACCTATGGCTGATCTATATTGGATGTTATCTGGTAAAGGTTCTCTTACTGTTTCATCCTTCAGAAAATCAGTGATCATGGGAGTGCTTACAACTTGGGCATCTTGCATACCTAAACTTTCAATAAGCTCATTTATTTTCTGCTTCTGGCTTAGAAGATAAGAACCATCATTTTGTTTCTCAATTTCTATACCAAGATAGTATGACACATTACCCAGTTCTTTTATCTCAACATTGTGGTTTAAACACTTTACAATGTCCTTGTACTCTTGCTCACTTTTGCTTGCAATGAGCAGATCATCAACAAAAGCTAAAATGTATGCATATTGTCCATTTGTGCACCTAGTGTACAAACATTTATCTGCTTCACCTTGCTTAAATCCTAAATTTGTCAATATTTCATGCAATTTTTCATTCCAACATTTTGCACTTTGCTTTAATCCATAAAGACCTTTGTTTAATTTACACACTAGCTGTCTTTGTTTTGTATTTATGAAACCTGTTGGTTGTTCCATGTACAAGTCTTCAGTTATATCTCCGTGAAGAAACGCTGTTTTCACATCAATGTGGTTGACTTGCATGCCTTTTGAGACTGCAATGCTCAGAAGTGTTCTGATTGTCGTGTGTTTCACTACAGGTGCAAACACTTCATCAAAATCTTCTCCATATTTTTGAAGATATCCCTTTGCCACTAATCTGGCTTTATACCTTTCCACTTTTCCTTGTGCATTCCTTTTTAACTTGAATACCCATTTGCATCCTATAGCTTTCTTGCCAGGAGGTAATTTTGTAAGAATCCAAGTATTATTTTTATCCAATGCATCAATTTCTCTTGTGCAGCTTTATGCCATTCAGCAGCTTCTTCTGCTGACATTTTCTCAATCTCATCCCATGTTAAGGGCTCTTGAGCTTCTGCTGACTTTGTTAGGTACGACAGTCTTGGGGGTGGAACACCTTTGTTTTCCCTGGATGAGCGTCTGACAACAGGTTGGTCTGACCTTTCTGCATCCTCTAAATCTGAGAGTTCTTCTCCAATTGATTCCCCTTCTCCAACTGTACTGTCTTCTTCAATGATCCTTTCTGTGTCTGTTTCCTCTGCCTGTTCCTCGTTAGATACAGGTGAGTTGCTTTCAGACATCTGCCTTGGTATGGCATTTATATACACTGGCATGTCTATTATGGTTCTAGTTTCATATTCTGGATGATAAGGCTCATCTGGGATAATCCAGCCTTTATCAACCCTTTTGTTTTCATCAAAATATGTAACATGTCTTATGCCAACAATGCCAGTTTTCAGATTCAAAATTCTATATCCTTTGTGTCCTGGAGCATAGCCAACTAAAATGCCCCTTTCTGTTGTGGAATCCAGCTTATGCCTTCTTTGCTTTGGTACATGAGCATATGCTGTACTCCCAAATGTTCTTATGTGTGACAGGTTTGGCTTCCTACCATGCCATGTCTCATGTGGTGTGCGCTCAGCGCCTTTAGTTGGCATTCTGTTTTGTAGGTACACTGCTGTGAGAATGGCTTCCCCCCATAGTCTTTTAGGGAGATTGCTATCTGACAGCATACATCTGGTCATTTCCACAAGTGACCTAAATTTTCTCTCTGCAACAGAATTTTGCTCTGGTGTATAAGCTACTGTTGTGATATGTTGAATGCCTTCCTGTTCTAGAAATGTGCGCATGCTTTGTGAAGTGAACTCACCACCATTGTCGGTCTGAAGAACCTTTGGTTTTCTTTCAAATTTATTGCTCACCATGGCTACGTATTTCTTCAGCATGTCTGTGACTTGACTTTTCTCTTTCAGCAAATAGGCCACACAATATCTAGAGAAATCATCCAAGAATATCAGCACAAATCTGTTATTTCCCAATGATGGGATATTAAACGGTCCACATAAGTCACTGTGTATTAAGTCCAGCACTTTATTACTCCTATTTCCTGTGTATGCAGGAAATGAGGGTCTCACACCTTTTTGAGTAACACAGTCTATGCATTTCTCCATTTTGCCAGCATCTGCACTTATCTGAATGCCGGTGGCTAGTTGCCCACTGTGAAGATCCTGGATCACCTTAGAATCACGATGTCCCAGGCGGCGGTGCCAGATTTCCGGACTACATTTTCCATCATTCTTCCTTACTTGCGCCATATGTGAGGCTTCACCTGAAATGTTCAGCTTATAAACATCATTATGCATAAAAGCTTCAGCATACACTTCATCATTTTTAGAGATTGTGCACTTACTGTTTTCAAAATGAATCACAAATCCCTTCTTATCTAATGTAGATACACTAAGCATATTGCAAACTGCTTGGGGAATATACAAGACATCACTTACAGGAATTTCTTTAACTTCGTTAGACACTTTGCATTTTAAGAATCCAATACCTTTTGCTTGGATCTTAGCAGTCCCTGCGTTTGCAGTTTTAAGAATACCTTCCTCTGGACACATTTCCTGAAAGAAATTCTTACAATTGGTTAAATGGCATGTGCTCCCCGAATCCAAAATCCAAGTACTTTCATTTGAATTATTATTTACCATAGTCAAAGATTTTTCTGCCATTAGAAAGCCCTGGTGTTTATCTTTGTCCTTCATACATTTCCTGGTTTGAAAATTCTTTAGTTCCATTGGCTTAGGTGAGCTAGAGGGAGTGTTTTGTGTTTCCTTACACCATTTAGATACATGTCCCTCCTTTCCACATGAGTAGCAAATCAGCTTGCCCTTGGGTGGAGTTTTCCCATAGCTCCGCCTTCCTCTGTTCTTTGCCAAGAAATTTGTTTCATTTCTCTCTGACTTGCTTTGAGAACACATCTCCTCAGAATCATTTATTATGCATTCCTGCCTTAGTTTTGATGTTGCCTGTTCAAAAGATTGCCCTTCAATGGCCTCATTTACAGACCTAAAAACATCAAACTTCTTTGATAGTGAGGTAAAAAGAAATGCTCTTTTCAATGCATCACACATGGGAATTCCAGAAAGTTCTAACTTTTGAAATGAAGACATAAGATGCATAATGTGATCATTACATTTACTTTTATCCCTTAATTTGGTTTCATTCAACTCTGCCAACCAAATTGGTTGCTGCTTTGCATATGTAGTTGCATACATAGTTCTCAGTTTATATAAAATGTCCTTTGGTGTATCTTTTCCCTCCACTAATATGGCTTGTTTTTCTGAGAGAGCTTCCAAAAGCATGCACTTCACATAATAGTTTGCATTGTCCCATTCAGCCATATTTTCAGCTATTCTGTCTTGGTCTAAGCATATATTTAATCTTTTTGCTCGAAGGAGACACATGAATCTTAGTTCCCACTGCCGATAATTAAACTCAGTTAATTTAGGCACCTTGAGAGAATAGAACAATGGTGAATTTCTTCCCTCAGCCATTTTCCTAGCCTTCTGTCTGCTGTGTGGGGGGAGAGAGAGACAGACTGAATCTTTCCTTTAAAACTTAAGAGAAAAATGTGGCCTTTTTTTCTGCCTGGTAATATTTCTCTTCTTTTTCAATTCCTGGACCTGGGCCCATAACCCTTTTGTTGGATTATTTGTAGTAAATAATTAGCAGATTTTAGTACACACAGCTTCAGCTTTAGAAATGTTAATTTCTTTCTTCATCTCTCTCTCATACACCCCTGAATAATTCACTGCTGAGTCACTTTAAAGTTGAAGTAACAAAACATCTGTTTACTCACAGTTTGTAGTTAGATTATAATCAGACAGGCTTATATATACATATTACTATACATTTGTATTATCAGCTCCTTCCATGTGCTTAGATGGTAATGGATGCTCACACCACCATAGATCCTCTCAGGTTAGGAGAGATCATGAGCTCCATGTGCTCCATGTGCTGTGTCTGCTGCATCTAACCCCCACAGGAAGTTGCATAGCTGTGTGACCTCTCTAAGTAATTCACATCAGAGGTCACAGAGTAATCACAGAGAAATAATAGGTGACAGGCAATGCATGTAAAATACAATTACATTCCAACAAATTTAACCTGAATACCAGAACTTTAAAAGCATTTGGCATGCTTTTGAATAATTAATATGATTTCTGCTGTTGCATGCATGCTGATAACTTGTGTAATCTTGGCTCATACTTTGTAAATTTGAGAGCAACACATGCAGCACTCAGGTCATCTGTTAGTCTGTTTCTGATGTCAGATTTTATGTTCAAGAAGTTTTTATTGACGATCAGCAGAGTACACAAAACTGACATGTCTCATGTTAACATTAACATTAGTTTCATTTCGTATACATCAGCGAGTCTCTCCTACTGCTTGATCAAGCTTTGTATTTTCTCCCTCCCAACCCCTTATCCCACAACTTCCCATCAACGTTAACTACTTACTTCAGGACATTATTAAATTAAAACAGCACTTAAGGATACATAGAAAACCATTTTGCCTAATAGAATGGCAGTACGCTACAATATTGTCAACACAGATGCCTAAATATGCCTTGTTTATTAACGGTTACAACAATCCACTCTGTTGTGTGTTGCTGTTTTTTCAGAGCAGTTCTCTTCCTCTTTTGATAAACAAATATCCTTCCCTTCCAGGTCTCTCAACCCCATTATGCCTTATACCTGCACATTTATATTGCTATATTCAATCAGTGAAATTGCTGCCTGAATAACTTGATCCCAGGACCTCTTATTAGAGGTAGATTATTTTCAATTTTATAATCTTCCAGTTTCTAACCTCTGGTTCATATACATAGTCCCTTGTAAATGCCTAGTCTGCCCCCCATCCCTCCCTTCTCCCCCCCCCCCCTTTCCCAATTCTGAATACCTCAGGAGTCTGTTATGACTTAGCTCCATTTAGCTTCATGAAATGCTGACCCTGTCTGGTCTCTGGGTACTTAAAAATTCAATAGTAAACTTCTCCCTCTAGGGGTCAAGGTGTCCCACAAGGGTTCCCATTGGGCCTGGAACTTCTTGCCCTGCCTGCTATCAAGATCTCTAATTTCACACCTGTCCACTCTCATTTGTTTTATAAGCGGTGCTCTCCATAGCTGCATTGGTGGTTCTTCATTCATTCTCCAGTACTGTAAGATAGTCGTGAGCCCAAAATACATTGCTATTCTAATGAAAGCCTTAAATCCCTCTGGGGGGGGGGGGGGGGCTCGTGAGTAAGTGAATACGTTAAATAGTATCAGTGGATCTCGGCTGACAGTGCAATTCCACATCCCTTCTATCCCTCTGAGTATCTTGCACCAAAACCGCACCACATGCCTGCAATGCCAAAACATATGCCCCAAAGTGGCGGAAGTGCCCCGGCATTTTGGACAATCCCAGCTCTCTGCAAACCCCGCCCGATAAGCTCTGTGGGGGGATATGTGTGTCCGTAGTAACCATCTGTATAGTCTCTCTCTCTGCGGTACGGAAAGCCTCCATCTATACACTGATTTTAGAAACATTGCACATGTGTCCACCGAGATGTCACATCCGAGATCTCCAGACCACTCTGAGGCCAACTTAACTATATCTAACTCCACCATCATATCTTTTAATTGTTGATGGTGAAACCTCAGTGGCACCGGCAGTTGAGCCCCCAAAGTATAGTCTTCCGATATAACCTCCACAACATCTTCTGTTAAATCAGTCCACCACTCTAATGTAGCTATATAATGTTTTAACTGATAATATGCAAAATTGTCTTGTCCACAAGGTGGGTGAGCCCTTAGGTCCCGCAAGGTCCAGAAGGACCTCAGAGGACAGCCGTGCAACCCCAAGTCTTCACCCGCGGCGACCGCCGTTCACCAAGGGTTGAGCCCCCAGCTGCGGGCGGTCAACGGGACTTCAGGAACCGCGGGATTGATGGACTGACCTGGCTGGAACCGGGAGAGCAGTGGGCAGGTGGAAAAGAAATGTCCACAAACTGGCAGCAGATCAGGGCAGACAGCAATTGTGAAGTCGGAGTCAGGCAAGAGGTCAAGGCAGGCGGCTAGTAGAGGGGTCAAAGTCAGGCTAGAGGTCTAGGCAGGCAGCTAGGCAGGGATAACCAGGAAACAGTCCAAAATCCAGAAACAGCAATACCAGGGAAACGACGAGACACAGGAACCACGGAGAATGGCCTCGGGAACAGAACCTGAAGCAAAGTGCTAGCTCAGTTCCCTTCCTTAAATACAATACACTATCAGCCGCCCCGCCCCCGTAGGTAAAGCCGACCAATCCGGCCCTGGGTAACAAAATAAAATAAAAATAATATGAAACTCCCAGGTATTGCAGAGATCATCCCCACCAACATTAAATACAATTTTTTAAAAAATATTTTAAGCTGGGCACTAAGCCCACCCCCCACCCAGAAAGAAATCCACCAGCATTACATAAAACTAAAAAGCCTGGGACTGAACTGAGAGGGCCCAACTTCTTCAGCTGACACTCCATTAGGCACCGCAGGCAGCCATCACGCTGCAACACGTGCTCACCATCAATAAAATTAGTTCACAACAAAAGCCTTATAAAACTTCATCCCATCAATAAAATGCTTTAAACCAGCTACATTAAGAAAAATGCAACAATCATGAAATGAGGTAAATGGTCAGGAAAGACCATTATAGCGGGAGTTACGATTTAGAAGAAGACGAATAGAAGGGAAAAAAACAGCCTTGAAATATGAGAATGAAAGGACAGTTATCCAGGGTAACCCTGATATCCTGAAACAGTGTAGAAAAATGAGCACAAAATTCAGAGTTTACCCACCCCCACTCTCAACTCCCACTGCCAGTTAAACTTCAAAGTTTGGGGATATTACCTGGGCTCTGTCTTGTCGTCCTCTGGTCTCTCCTCCAACTGCAAGTCAAGTCTGCCACAAACTCTTTACTGATTGAAGGCCTTCTCTATTATGTCAACTGACCTGGGCTCAAAATCCTGCTTCCAAATGAAAGCATTCAAGTCCTTCTGTGCATATTTGTGCTCCCTCACTTCCAACTGAAAATCAAGTCTTCTGCCGAGTGCAGACGATGCGGGTGGCTCGGCGGGGGATGGAGTGCAGCACTGCAGCTGAAGAAGGCAGGAATCGTGGAGCATGGCGGTTGCACTGAAGACCAGAGGGCGGGCATACACACTGACATGCTGACGGCTGGCGCATAGGGTGCCACAGGGGGAGGAAGACGCGACGCCGTGACGTTTAGTCCAGATGGGCTGGACTGAAGACGGAGCAAACTCAGGAGAGAGGAGCCTTACAGTGGAGAACGCAGCGGAAATGTAAGTTGCGCGCCAGCGACACCCGCCCCCATTTTGTACTAACTCGCCTTTTTTGATAGCTCTACCTTCGAGAAGGTAATATACAACGAGCAAACTAGTTATTAGCTCTGTTGAATGTGATTAACTTTTTCTCTTTTTCACCAGGAATTAAATAAGCCACCGACCCTGAGGCAGTTAACGAAACGCTGGCCATCGTAGGTCATGGTTATATACGAAGGTGAAAGAGACATAAGAAGGCAGCCCAGAAAAAAAGCAAGACGCTATCTGAGCTAAGTACTTCATTAAATATATTTATGGTTTAAGTAGCTTTGGTAAAAAGAAAAAAAAGAATTAAGTAAAACTAGCTATATATATACAGAGGTTTTTGGCCCATGATGATGAAGCCCAGCCCCTAAGCTAAGATATAAATACTAGCAGGGGGTTTCTCGAGGCCTTTTCCTCTGAGTTAAAGAAACAAAAAATTATTTAAAGAAACAAAAAATCATTTATACATCAGACGAAGTATACTTTAGAAGGTCCCCTTCTCTTGTCTAAATATTTTGTTAAAAGGGAGATCACCTCTTGCTTGATGTTTAGCTAGATTATAATCAGAGCGACATTTACATAGAGTTTGAAACATGCTATTGGTTGAGCGAGAAGCATATTCAAGTTCTAAGGACCGAATTCTGATCTCCAGAATAACAAGCTCAGCTTTCTGTGTTCTGTACCACATTGCAGAGAAATTAATAATGATACCTCGTAAATATGCTTTTACAGCATCCCACCAGTTACATAACGAAGTATCTGCTATCTTATTAAAGAAACAATACTCCTCTATACCTTTAACAATGGTTTCCTTAAAACCTTTTTCATTAATTAATTTGGCATTAAATCTCCAAACTACAGGAGGTTTCTCAGGATCTGCACTTGATACTGTCAGGCTTATAGGTACATGGTCAGATATAGTCATCGGCAAGATACTTGCAGTCATAACGTCTGGAAGTAAATCACTAGATACTAAGAACATATCTATCCTTGAAAAGGAGTTATGAGATATTGAATAAAAAGTATAATATTCAGTTAGAGGATGTAATATTCTCCAATCATTCAAATTCAGATCCTCCATAATTTTCAACAAGAGTGGTCGACATTTAGACGAGGAAGCTTTGCACTTGGATTTCCTATCTAACATAGGGTTCAGAGTAACATTAAAGTCGCCACCTATCAAAACAGACATATGAGGATAATTAACTAAAGTATCAGCAATTTCTCCATAGAAGTGCGGATCATCATTGGTTGGAGAGTAGATATAGCCAAAAAAAAAATTGTTTAGTCCCCAGGGAGGTGATAACGTAGGACCATCTACCCTCTGAGTCTGAATTAGAGGAGATAATAGAGAAAGGTATTGAAGAGTTTAGAAAAATAGCAGTACCATTTTTCTTTCCCTTTGCCGGAGAGTATGACCCAAGGATATACTTATGATATGACAGTAACCGTATCGAATGTGAATCCAAATGAGTTTCCTGGACAAATAGTACCCCAGGCGACAGCTTAAGAATATAGGGCCAAAACTTATTTCTTTTAAACGGGTTATTTAGACCTTTTATGTTAATGGAAATAAAATTAAGAGGGCTGGCCATACTAAATCAGGAAATTCTTGGGCATTGAGTGTGGCTTGGTGTTACTTATATCATTTTCTCTCAATGCTCAATGGTAAGGACGGGACACAGAACTCAGCTTTTTAAACAAGAGCCACATACGTAGACTAACTAAGAGTATAAAAATTAAACAAAAATAGGTAACTTTCTAGGTGCCATCACAAGCCTAACTTGTCTGTACACTGTGGTACCATTTCATACAACTTCTGTGATTTGCCATGCAGTTTCTTGTTCATTTACTCAAGCGACATGCAAAGCCTGTCAATTTCTGTATACAAACTTGCACCAATTTCTAGTTTTTCCCCTATGGCTGTCAGAAACTACTTTTTGTCCCTCTACCACAGCGTCTGACGGCCAATTTTTTTTCTTCCTTCAACTATGAGTTGGTAATATACAACATCAGGATTTTGTTGTTGTTTTTCTTTTTGTGTGTGGTGTTTTCATAACCAAAACCACAATTCATTCACATCATCCTCGCTTTCTCTACTCCTGTGGGTCAGGTCTGCATCTCTATACTTTGCGCTCATCCTGCCACATGCAAGTCTTCCGGCCTTCTGTTGGGGTGCTGTCCGTGCTTTTTCCACCCACCGAGACCTTTTACTCCACAACATCGGTTGTGCCCTCCCTGTTATTCTTTTTAGATTGTAAGCTCCTTGAGCAGGGACTGTCCTTCCATGTTAAATTGTACAGCGCTGCGTAACCCTAGTAGCGCTTTAGAAATGTTAAGTAGTAGTAGTTTTACAGTCGCTTTTTTGGATTCTATTCGATCTGTGAGTTCGTTGTTCCTGGGTTGTTTCTTACAGTTTTACACATGTATTTTAAAATCTGGAAAGAGCTTCAGTTACAGATTTTGTTCTGTTGAAGTTTCTGTAATGGTGAGGAAGGTTTCCTGTTTGTATGGACCTATTTGGCTTTGTGATGAGACATATACTAAGGTACAGAGGGGCTGGTTGTCCAATACCACTCACTGAAGTCAGTGATCTCTATCTCCACCTTCTGTTGAAGCCACTGTTTAACCTGTACATGAAGCTTGCCATGAGTTGTTCGCACTAACCACATGCACAATCACCCATACATTGTTATCAGAGTAATACAGCCACTGTGTAAATATAGAGAGTAACAACTGGTGGATATGTTAACAGAGATCCTTTTATGTAAAGCAGGAAAGGCACCTGATACTGAGCAGAAGGCTAGGGATTTAATGTGATAATGAATGGTTTACTTTTCAGAAACAGCTGTAATTTGGATGGAGTTAATTTGTGATAAGTAGTGTATTTAGGAAAGCTATTTAGGAAGTGTCAATCCTGGGGTGGGTGGATGAGTGGCTTTAAACAACTTAGGGCTAGATGCACTAAAACAAACGAGCCAGTAACATGGGTTTTAAACTGGTTGTAGCCAGTTTAATGTGCAAGTAGTAAACCGGGACATGCAGAAAAGGGCATTGTCCTGTCACGGTAGCAGCTAACGAAAACAGAATGCAGATGAGCAAATTAGTATTATAATGTGTATAATTCGTATTACAATGAGATGCACTACCGTTTTCCGATCCCCTCACTGTGGAAAACCTAATGGGAGGTCTGCACCTCTCGTTGGGGCTGCTGTGAGGGAATCGGAAGGAAAAAAAAAAGAGAAACCCTCCTCCTCGGTCTGCTCTCTACTCTTTAAATCAACAAGTCAACTTACGTCCTCGGGGGGGGGGGGGCCATGGGCAGCACATCCACCGACTCCAACACCTCGATCTCTTCTGCTTCTGAGCTCACAGCCACTGCAGGGGAGGAACTGCCCGCCCGTCTCCCATTCTTGGAAGCCACCCCGGATCTTTAAACAAATTCAAAACTAACCGGTGCTTGGCAAACTTTCTGCTGCACAGCCTCCCCTGAGCTGCATGCTGACGAGCTGGCATCCAAATTGGGTGCACATTCTGCTCTCGCGCTGCCTGGGGAAGCGCGTTCGGAGCACAGATCTCAAGTCTGGAGGGTCAGCTTGGGAAAACATCCATTCGTCGATCAGGGGGCGTGGAAAGTGCAAACAGGGAGTAGCTGGGTGTGGAGGGAGGAGGGAGCATGGCTTCTCTGGGAAGCTTTGCTGACACTGCTCTTTGCAGCAGCCATGCTTGGCAGAACCACAGTGAAGCGATCCACTCGGCACTTCTTGTTGTTTTTTGAGTGGATGTCCTTGGCATGCGCAGAGCAGCCAGCATAACGCTTGGCTGCTCTTCGCATGCTCAGCTGGCGAGCTAGCAGCTCATTTGCATGCGATTTCCTTGATGCAAAGCACTTTTATCAACCAATGCATGAATAGAAAACACTTGAAAAAACAAAGGGCTAATTTTTTTTTTAATGCTTTTACTTTATTAAGAGCTACAAGAGACAGCAGAATCAGATAAATCTCTAAAGAATAACATGCTTCACGTGTTAGTAGAAATGAAGGAAGATCCCTTGTAATGACAGAGAGGAGCAGAGAGAGAGAGTTCAGCGGACTTTGCACATTCCATCGGCTGATATGGAGCTGCAGGCCAGGACCCTCAGCATTTAAAGCCCGACGGGCAGGACATTCGTAAGAGCACCAGAAACACCCAAAACTTGTTTCAGAAGAAGGACAATGTTAGGCACTCCAAGTTTACAGACAGCTGACAGCACTTTGTTAGCAACATTCAAATTAGCTATGTTATTCACTGTGTTCATGAGTATGTCCACAATTTTATCACAGTTCTCACCAATTGTACCCAGAAGGTTTCCCACTGAATCTACACCAGTGCCTTTCAAAAGTTCATCAACAATACAGCCACCATGTCTCAGAAGGTCCTCGACTGATTGGCAGAGCTCTGCATATGCACTATCAGCGTTGCTTTCCTGATAATTACAATGTGCCTGGACAACCTTTGCCAAAGCTAGAAGACTGCTGTCTACATCTTTGACCAGAATTTTATTCAGACAGCGAGTAAGACTTGACACATCAAGTGCTCCACTGCTACCACCGAGGAGACTAGCAGCTAGACCGCCACTGCCACCACCGAGGAGACCACCAGCTAGACTATCGACAAGGGCATTGGTATCCTGGTAGCAGCAGCTCAGGGCAACCAGCAGAAAGGCTACTGTGATCTTCATGGCTGGGTTGGTTGTAGATTGAGTTGAGCTCCAATACACAAAGGGATGTAGGTAGAGAGCTCTATGCTCAGAGCTCATATATATACTGTGAATGTCCCCCTCACTCTGCCCAGGATCTCAGGTGACATTTCACCTTTTACCATCATCTTTAAAGAAATTTCGGAAGCCTTCAGGACTAATTTTAAACGTACCATCAATGAACCAATGATTATTTTACTCAAGAATTTGCAAATTTTCCATTGTCCCAAACATCAATATTCGATTGTCATCACCAACACCTGAATCCCACAAAAGAAAATTTGACTTTCTAAAAGTAGAACAAAGTCCACTTGGAATATCAATTTCACCAACACATCGAGGATCAACATACAGATGACAAACACGTCTCCGTCTACACTCTACAGCCCGTTGCGAAGCAACATATGCTGGAAGATGAACAGCAGACTCCAAGGAAATCTCATTGGTACACTGTTGAATAATCTGCCTAGGCTTCTCCATTCCATATTCAGCATGTCTCCTCATCTCCACAACACTATGCAATGCTTCATTCTTCGAAACATCAGGAGCATGATTATGTTCAGAAACAATGAAAACTGTTTCACCTTGTAGTCTAATGCGCCCTTTACAAAAATTCACCAAACAAAGCCACAAAACACTCCCATCCACATTAATCCGTACTTTACGATAACGATAACTATCTTTCAACAAAATTGGTGTCCATTTTTGCGACTCCACAAACTCCATCATAAGAAACCTAGAAAAAAAAAAACAAAAACCCCACAAAATATTAATAAAAAAACAGAAAGAAAACAAAAAACCAACCAAAGTGACAATATAAACAAATTAAACCCACCAAATCAAATATCCAACACCAATTTAAAAAGTGCAACCCCCCCCAAAACACATAAGAAATACTATTAAATTTTATAATGCTGCAATTCTAAGATAACTTCATACCAAAAATATACATAAACAATAAACAACACATCATTAACTACCAAAATCTTACCAATGACGCCTTGTATCTAAACCTCCCCCCAAAACCTTATATTAAATAATAAAGAAATTATTCTACATCATAAACAATGAATAATAATACAACTTATTACATAAAAAGAAAAAATTAAACTATACAAAACCAATATAAACATATCATTACCATATTTTCACTAATTCATTTGGGTTACAAATCCAAAACAAAGCAAATACAAAACTACACCACAATGCCCTCAAGCCTTAATAAACAAATGCCCTCAAGCCTTAATAAACAAATTTCTCTAACGAACACCTACACAAATTTACATCTTCCCCTTCCCCTCACCACCACCCCCCCCAAAAAAAAACTTAATCATCCCTTTCAAAATTAACCACTCTACAAAACAAACCTCCTAATAAACACAAATAATACCAAAAACATAAAAAACCCAAAACATTTCAATTACCATATCCATAAAATCACACAAATAAAATAACCAAACAACCATAACAAATACATAAAAATACCAAAATAAATACCAAAATATACAAATGAAAACCACTACTTACACAACCTAGGCACCTCTTCCACACGAAAAAACAAGGCAAACAACTAAAAAACAAAACAGTCACATAATAAGCAACCATACCAAACACACACACATCTAATATAATAATTTGCACCTCCAACGTTCTGAAGCTGACTCCGTGGCAGCTTTTACATGGATATAGCATTCATAAGCAAAATGGAACTTTTACTTTTTATTATATTTTTATTTAATGTAAGAGATGTGTCTGTTCCATTTTTTAATTTAGATAAAAGTTTTATTGTTTATTTTCAACTTAGGTAAAAGTTCCATTTTGCTTTTGAATGCTATATCCATGTACATTTTAATGTGTTTGTAACAACAATTCTTTGGCTGAGATAAGAGTTCTATTCAGCTCTTGAATGTTGTTTCCATGGTCATTTATATGCGTTTGTAATATTTTATGGTCTTAAGTTATACATAGATATACCAGTTTGTGTCTTTTGTTTATTTATATTGTTATTATTATTATTATTATTACTTGCGTTGTATTATGTTATCTTTTGTATTAGTTAAGCTCAGTTATGATAATTTAATATGAACTGTTTTAGGGACTACACGATTCGTGTCGAGTCCATTTTTTTGAATAATAAACTCTTGCTGTGAACTGTTCTTGAGTCCAGTAGAAGTTTGATTGGCATAATCTATTATGTCGCCTTCGCTGTGCCCTTTTCTTGGATTTTCCATTGCGGAGGTCCGCCGCCTTCTGTGTTTGGCGTTGTAATGATCAGACCATGGTATGGGAGACCAATCAGTGTCGGATATAATGAAGTTTTGGTCGGTAGAGAATTTATAAGAGGTAACATCAAGTGAGTGATCCTTGATGTGAGTGGGTTGTGATGGAGGTAGGATGAGGTCACATAGGTAAAGAAGATCCATGCATTCTTGGGTGTGGACAGACTTGGAATCCTCTAAATGTAGGTTTAGGTCGCCTAATAAAATTACATTAGGTTCGTTGATGCACGAGTTAGATATAAAGTCCATGAAAGTAGAGTAGTTGTGGATCCAGGTACAGGGGGGTCTGTAAAATAGAATACAATTCAGGTGACCGCATAGCGTAGAGCTGTAGAGTTTGATTGAGGCGATTTCGAGTTGCGGGGTGATGCTTTCTGAGATGGGTAGAGGAGAAGTTGGATCTAAAGATTAATGCTATACCTCCTCCTATTTTCTCTTTTCTAGGCCATTGTAAGATTTTGTAGCCAGGAAGGTAGGGGTCGAGTATGATGGGGTCTTTAGAGTCACGGATCCAAGTTTCTGTGATGAAGAGCAGGTCAAGATTGTCAGACTTAATCCAATTTGTAATAATTTCAATAGCTATTATAAAATTGAAAAATAACTATCATTATTAAACCAAAGAAGAAATATAAAAATATATGCATAAAAAATGACAATACTGAATATAAAATAAAAACTAAATAATAAAAAGTGAAAAATAAAAACTACAAACTCATCCTAAAAAAAGGTGGCTAAAAAGAGGCGTGTCCTATCATTACTATGTTACCTCATAGAAAAGCAGACAAATCTGTTTCCATATTTAAGCCATTAGGATGTAAAGTCTGTAGGTCAAAAATGAATTGTTGTTCTTTTCTTAAAATGAAAGTATCAGTTGGACCACCTCAGTATTGTTTGTATACAAATAAAATACAAAAAAGTAGATCTTCAAATGTGTTTCCCAAAGTTATTGAATGCATAACTAATGGTTTCTCTAGTACCTTTCTTTTTAAAGCACTCTTATGTTCACTAATCCTGGTATTGAATTTCCTCATAGTTTTCCCTAAACCACACGGACACAAAACTGCATAAATCACATTCTTAGTTTTGCAATTCGAAAATTCTTTAAGTTGTACTTTTTTGTTTGAAGAGGGAACACAGAAGACCTTCATATAGAGGACATGAATTGAGGTTGCAGGAGGGCTGACCCAGGAATAATGTCAGGAAATACTTTTTCACAGAGAGGGTGGTAGATACCTTGAATGCCCTCCCCTGGGGAGGTGGTGGAGATGAAAACGGTAGCAGAATTAAAAACTGTGTGGAATCCTGTTTAGAAGGAATGGGTCCACAGTAGCTTAGCGGAGATTGAGTGGCAACACCAGTAATTGGGAAGCAAAGCCAGAGCAGGGCAAACTTCTACAGTCTGTGCCCTGTTCGTAGCAGGACAGATTTGGATGGGCTGGAGTGGGACTTCAATAACAAATTCAGAAGTATTAAAACAAGGACAGTGCCAGGCAGACTTCTACAGTCTATACCCTGAAAATGGCAAGGACAAATCCAGATCAGGTATAGATACGCCGAAGTATCACATCATACCTTATGCTATGTTTATCTTGTTGGGCAAACTGGATGGAGGGTACAGGCCTTTATCTGCCATCATCTACTATGTTACTATGTTTAGTTTAGCCACCCATTTATTTATCCCAACTGACTCTACCACGCATCTTGTCCCCATCTATATTTCTGCATTTAGCCCCCCCAGCTATATGGTAAGCTGTATTGTAGAAAAGCATTAGCATCGTAGCAATGTTATTTGAATGTTCTAATTGTGTGCTTATTAGACACTAGGCCACTCCTCCACTCTTATTAGAAAGCAGGCAACTAATAAAAATGAATACATCTACGTCCAGAACAGAACCCTACCATTCAATACAAATGGGATATGTAAACGCCAGATCTGTGGTAAACAAAACACAGACTATAATAGACTGGATCACTGCAGATAACCTTGACTTCCTATTCATCACAGAAACCTGGATACACGACCTTAAAGACCCAATCATCTTAGAATTATGCCCACCAGGATACAAAATTACCCATTGGACAAGAAATGGCAAAAGAGGAGGAGGAATAGCCATAATTTACAAATCTGAATTTACAATCACAAACACAGCTGAATCCATATTGCCACAACTCAAAATTGCCTCAATAAGAATCAATAACCCAAAACTGCAGGAACAACTTAACGCAGTCATACTTTATAGACCACCAGGCAATTGGCAAGACGCCCAAACACACTTCATGGACTTTATCTCGAGCACCTGCATCTCTTCCTCAAACCTCATCATAATAGGAGATATCAACCTACACCTTGAAAATATCACCACAACAAGTACACAAGAATGCAAAGAATTCTTACAACTATGGGATCTCCAAAAACCAAATTCACAACCTACCCACACCAAAGGACACACATTAGATATCATCAAACACAAATTTGATCACAATTTAAACCTTATACTAACAGATACTAAATGGACACCTGTACTATGGTCAGACCATTACAAAGCACATATCACCCTCCTATGAAGAATGAATGACACAACCAACAAACAAACACGAAAAACTTACACCACGAGAGGAAAAATAGATCCGGTAAAATTCTGGCAACATATCTACCATGACGGATGGACAATAAAGGCAGATACAATCCAATTCCTCTCAGAATGGGATAATAGATGCAAATCAATACTAGACAACATTGCCCCAATCCAAACCAGAACTTCGCATAGAAAGAACTCAATTCCATGGTTCAATGAAGAACTGAAAAAACTCAAAACACAGGTTCGGAAATTAGAACGTGCTTGGAATAAAAAGAAAGACGATCCCACACTTAACGCTTGGAAACAACTCCGAAGGAAATATAAATATACCATAAGACAATCCAAAAGACTATACTACAAAACTGCTGTTATTCGTGACTGGTGTGGTGTCTAACAATTTGTTCACGAGTTGGAAGAGTTTGTGTGTGTCTTTGTAATTTGGTCCAATTTCAAAGACGCACCAGGAGCTGATGACCTTGCGAAGTACTTCAAGGAGAAAATCATACAACTACGACTCAAAATTCCTGTTAGCCCCATCAAATACACCACACTCCTAGACTGCCTAGACCCAGACCCCGGAGTATACCCAGCAGATAGGATTTGGACTGAATTCGAAATATTATCAGAAGATCTCATCTCACAACGCTTAAAAGATTCACCAAATCTCACTGCAAATTAGATATATGCCCAAATAATCTTATGAAATCGGCCCCTCAACAATTCATAACAGACCTAATGAACCACGTGAACTTTATGCTACAAAATGGACTCTTCCCAAGTGAGAAAGGAAACATTCTACTCACCCCCATACCTAAAGATGCAAAGAAAAATGCCAATGAATTAACTAACTAACTATAGACCAGTAGCATCCATTCCCTTAATTACCAAAATAACAGAAGGGATGGTGACGAAACAGCTCACAGAATAGCTATACAAGTTCTCAATACTACATGACTCCAAGTCAGGATTTCGCTCTAATCACAGTACTGAAACCGTACTAGTTACGCTTATGACCAAATTCAAACAAATGATAGCAACCGGCAAGAACATACTACTCCTACAATTCGACATGTCAAGCGCCTTTGATATGGTTGATCATGGAATATTATTACACATCCTCGAATACTTCGGCATCAGAGGCAAAGTTCTCAATTGGTTCAAGGGGTTCCTAACTACACGCTCATATCAAGTGACAGCAAATTCGATAACATCAGCCACATGGATACCTGAATGCGGAGTTCCACAGGGATCCCCCCTCTCACCGACCATATTCAACCTAATGATGACACCCTTGGCCAAATTACTATCGAACCAAAACCTCAACCCATACATATACACTGATGATGTAACGATCTTCATCCCATTCAAACAAAACCTAAGTGAAATTTCCAACGAAATCAACCAAAGTCTACATATCATGCATTCTTGGGCAGATGCATTTCAGTTGAAACTCAATGCAGAAAAAAACACAATGCCTAGTACTTACCTCGCAACTGCCCCAACTTGACATTTTGTCCTTTAGATTGTAAGCTCCTTCGAGCAGGGACTGTCCTTATTTGTTAAACTGTACAGCGCTGTGTAACCCTAGTAGCGCTCTAGAAATGTTAAGTAGTAGTAGTAACACAACATGGACAAATTCACCACCGTCAACACACTAAAACTAAATCTACCAATCTCGGACTCCCTAAAAATTCTAGGAGTCACCATTAATCGGCACCTGAGAATCATACGAATAACATAACCAAAAAGATGTTCCACTCAATGTGGAAATTAAAAAGAGTAAGACCATTTTTTCCAAGGACCGTCTTCCGTAACTTGGTACAATCACTGGTACTCAGTCATTTGGACTACTGCAACTCACTCTACGCCGGCTGTAAAGAACAAATATTCAAAAAACTCCAAACAGCCCAGAACACGGCAGCCAGACTAATATTCGGAAAACCAAAATATGAAAGTGCGACACCCCTACGAGAGAAATTACACTGGCTCCCACTCAAAGAACGAATCATGTTCAAAGTATGCACCCTAGTTCATAAAATTATCCATGGAGATGCCCCAGCCTATATGTCAGACCTAATAGACCTGCCACCCAGGAATGCAAAAACATCTTCTCGAACATTCCTTAATCTTCATTTTCCCAACTGCAAAGGTCTGAAATACAAATTAATGCACGGCTCTACCTTCTCCTATTTGAGCACGCAACTCTGGAACGCGTTACCACGCAATTTGAAAGCGACCAACGAACTGGCCAACTTCCGTAAATTACTAAAGACTCATCTCTTTGAAAAGATATACCACAAAGATCAAAACATGTAAAAACCTCTGAATATACCTTAGAAGCTTCGTAACGCGTCTAATGTCTTATAATGTCTTCTGCTATACCACTATCTGTATTCCTAATGTATGTTAATGTGTTCTGACCATGTAACCCAAAATCCTTCTGTAAAACCAAATGTATATCCTCTTTTCATTTCCAGTATCCATGATGTATTGTAAGCCACATTGAGCCTGCAAAGAGGTGGGAAAACGTGGGATACAAATGCAACAAATAAATAAATAAATACTCCACTCTTATGCTTTCATCGTATTATGTCTCTGTTATTTGAATTTCAGTGCTGTTAAATGTGTATGTTTTTGATCCTGTTTCATGGGAGTCTTATTAGGTTTCAATTTGCTGTTTTCAAGTTTTCCTCTTTCACTGTATTTATGTTTATACTTGTACATTTTACTATTGTTATGCTATTAACAAAATTGTAAGTTTGATGTTAAACTGTAAATAAATGTTATTATGTTACTGTCTTTATGCAGTTCCCCATAGCCGGTTGAGAACTGAATATCGTACAGAACAGGCTATGTATTAGCCAGCGCCACAAACCCAGAAATTCAATGTCGGAGCTCAGACGTGGCTTGGCATTGAATCTACAGGTTTAATACCAGCATAGATCAACAAAACCCTGATTGCTGCCGGATGAATATCAGGCCTTTTGTTCCTAACTGGTGACCACAGACACAGGTCAGGAAAGCTAATAGATTTCTGTGCATAATGACCCTTAGCTGCTGATATTTCTAACATTTGGGAATTTTTTTAATTGCTTCTTATTTTGATATACTGCAGAAAGGTTAGGCAATTAATACTTTTCAAAAGGATATACGCCGGTACTGCTCAGAGCCTAGGAAATAAAAAGACCTCTGCATTTTTGTTTCTGTATGAAAATTTAATAACATTTCTGGAAAAAAAAGAAATGTTTAATTAAAGCTTCATATTATCTATAGTGCAATGTAGTATAGAAAATACAAAATACATGTACATATTGTGCAGAGGAAAGAATATTCTAATTCAGTGTGTGTGAATTGACTCTCCAGCTTATAATCGAAAGACAAAAAGAACACGGGCGTAATATGTTGGACCCGAAATAAAAGCGACCAGAGGGGAAATCATCTTTAGACCCATTAGCGATTGTGTGTAGTTGGAGAGTGGCGAGATTGTTGGTGGTTGCAGAGAGAAAGCCGAGCGTGTTGAGTAACTGTTACGTTCGTCTGTGTGCCCTGCCTCTTTTGTGTCTTACCCTTTGACCTTTCCCTACTCCTACTCCTTTGCTCCATCGCCCCCTCCCCCTATCCCTCCCCATTCACTGTTCCCACGTGTATACTCTATTCCCTGACCTCCGTTTGTCTCTGTGTTCTTGTACTGTTTGGCGAGTGAGTGGCAGCTGGAAGTGAGAGATCTGTGTGTGTTGGTGTTTGACTACTAGTACTAATACTTGCACTGGTGGTGGGGATATGGATGCAGTTAATGCACTTGTGGCATGCATGCTACAGGAAGAGGCCACCCACCGCAGGAGGTATTCATGGCCCCGAGTGTTTAGGCCCCGCACCACCTTCCTACAACTCACTGACCAGCAGTATCAAGGTTCAGGTTTGATAGGGCCACCATTCTTCAGCTGTGTGAGCAGCTGAAACCCCTCCTTCAGCCCCAGACACGTAGGAATAACCCCATCCCTGCCCACCTCAAAATCACTTCCTCTCTCTCTGTCCTGGCCACTGGGAGTTTTCAATCAGTATTAGCTGCTAACACAGGGCTCAACCAGGCTTCTATTTCACACTGTCTCACCCACTTCCTGGATGCCTTTCTAACTCACACCTCACACTACATCACTTTCCCCACCACCCCCCAGGCCCTGCACAACAACATGGCTGCCTTCTATGCTCTTGCTAGATTCCCCTCGGTCATCGGTGTAATAGACTGCACACATGTAGCCCTCAGACCCTACCCGGGCACACGAAGCCACCTACAGAAATAGGTAGGCATTTCATTCTATGAACATGCAAGTTGTATGTGATGCCCAGGGGGAGATATTAGACGTGTGTGCCAGGTACCCCGGGTCCACCCACGATGCCTACATCCTACAGCACTCGGGCATCTTCCGCAGGTTCGAGCGAGGGGAGTTCATTGGTGGATGGGTACTAGGTAAGTGCAACATGCATGTACCCATACTATACCTCCTCCACTGGGCAACCCTCCGCCCTGGCTTCCTCCACCTCACTCCACAACCCACTATCCAAATCCCCCCCCCACCCCTGTATCTGTTCCAAGCAATACACACTCATCTATCTCATTCTGCTTTTCTCCAAAGGTGACCGAGGCTAACCGCAGAGGACATGGCTCATGACCCCCCTGATCCACCCACAACCAGGGGCAGAAGAAACCTACAACAGGAGACATCGCAGCACCCGGGGGATCATTGAGCGGACCTTTAGTTTGTTGAAAAACCGGTTCCGCTGTCTGGACCGGTCTGGAGGAGAGCTGCTCTACAGTCCAGAAAAGGTGGCCAAGATCTTTGTGGCGTGCTGCATGTTGCACAATTTGGCCCAGCGCAGAGGACAGCCCCTCCCAGAGGAGCCACAGCCACCCCCAGCCCACAGAGCAGAGCTCAATGCTTACCAGCTTGGCGTAAGAGCAAGACAAAGACTCATTGAAACAAGTTTTCGGTGGAAAGTAAGTGCACATTTATTTATATTAATTGCATGTGTTCCTGTGTTCACCCCCATCCCCAGCACCCCCCTCCCACCCCCACCACCCCCCTCTCACCAACCCTCACCCTACAGCATGTACTATCACTTTCCCCTTCCCCAGTCCCCTCCTACCCCTCCCACGGCCTTCCTTTGCAGCTGGTGCTGCACGGGAAGTCTGTTCACACTCTTCTGAGGTGCTGCTCCCACTGTCCTCCTCCATATCCCCACAGCAGCCTGCGGCTTCGGCTGCGCTGTGGAAATCCGGCCACCTTGTTGGCTGTAGGCTGGCCACAGTACCCAGAATGGGAGCAGGTTTGGTGGGTGCTGCAGGAGTGGGTGCGGAGGTGGACGACCGCAACGCCCACCTCTTAGCTGGTGGTTGGTGGTCAGTGGAGGAGGAAGTGGATGGCAGGCCCTGCTCCAGCAGTACGGATGGAGTAGGTGATGTGACCTGAGGGCGCAGGTGTTCAATGCTCTGCTCCAGCCGTTTGAGTTGCTGGAGCACCTCCTGGTGGGCTAGGTGTTGTGCCTGGAGCACCTCCTGGTGGCCTTCGCGTTGCGCCTGGAGGAGTTCCTGGTGGGCTTGCTGCTGTGCCTCCAGTGCTTGCTGCTGCAGGTCTAGTTTCTGCTGCCGGTACTCCTCCAAGCGCACGTTGTGGCGTAGCAACTCTGTGGCCAGCCGCAGGAGTTGCCTCCTTTGGCTGGATGGCCTCTGGCGAGGAGCTGGCCTCCTATATGTATCCTCCTCCTCACCAAAGTCATCTGGTGCTGGAGGTGCGGCCTCTGCTGGTGTAGGATGAGCCTCTACTGCAGGTTCTGCTGCTGCAGGTGGAGGAGGCAGAGGCTGGACTGGTGCAGGTGGTGGAGGCAGAGGCTGGACTGCTGGTGCAGGTGGTGGAGGCAGAGGCTGGACTGCTGGTGCTGCAGGGGGTGGAGGCAGAGGCTGGACTGCTGCTACAGGCGATGGAGGTTGAGGCAGTCCTGCTGGTGTAGGGCGTTGGCCTTGCAGGCCACTAGGGCCAACCTCCTCTGAGTCATCACCTGTATAGCACAAGAGTGAGGAACTTTGTTGGTGCAAATAACCCACTTTTGTCTTTCAGCATTCATATACATTGGCATGGCCCCCAACCTGATGACCCAGCATAGAGATGGTGAGGAGGAATGGAATTGACACCGGTGCGAAAGAGAGAGCCCCACAGGCAGCTGGGTAGAGGTGGTGGACGATCAGCCAAGAGAAGGACACCGATCACAACTTTGTGGACAAGCTGTTTGTTGTATAATTGTTAAATTGAAGAACATTTCAGCATGTGTTGTGTTACTACTGACTTGCTAGACTGCGTAGAACTGCTTTATGACCCCCATTACAGGCTCCTTCAGTTGAATGCATGTGGCCCACACTCACTAGAGCACAGAGGTGACAGAAGGAAATAGGCACAGTTTGGTGATGGGAAAATAGGAGGGAATAGGCACAGTTTGGTGATGGGAAAATAGGAGGGAGTAGTAGGGAAGGAAGGCCCCCAAAGTTGTGCCACAGTAGTAACCTACACACACCCATAGGAGCCAACTGTAAAGTATTATTGGGGGTGCTAAGCCCAGTGCACAAAACTCCTCCCTGGACAGCTACATGATCTTTCCTCAATATTGGGGGTGCTCAAACACCCACAGCACCCACCGAGTCTGCTCCTATAACACACATGAACACTACCACTACTCAAATAGAGCTTACAATTAAATTAAGATGCGCACACAGGACAAGTAAGAGGAAAGCCAATGACAACGGTAGGGATAGGGAGTAAGGGTACAGAGCAAGTGAGTAGGGGTTAGCAGGTCACACCACCATCATAAAGGTGGCCTGTAATTGTACATAAAGACAGCCAGAGACACTCCCCCCCCACCTCCCTCCTCCTGCCCCCCACTCCTCACCTCCCTCCCCCTGGCCCCAACTTCTATAACACAAGTGTACTGCAGCACAACAGATACCCCAACTTCATAATGAAAAACCTACCTGAGTCCTCAGGCTGGGCCGAGGTGTCAAGGGAGCCAATCCAGTGGATGCCCTCCTGGGGTAGGAGGGAGTGAACCATCAGCTCCATGGGGGTGAGGTTGGCTGTGTCAAGTCCTGCGGGATTCGCCTCCGCCTTCCTCCTGACATCCCTCCTCAGCTTCCGCCACTTTCTCTTACAGTCCTCCACGTCTCTCCCACAATGGTACACAGCATTCAGGCTGTCATGTACTGCCTCCCATTCCCGCTGCTTGGTGGTTGCAGCCAGCCTCTGCCCTGTGGGAGCAAACAGATTTTGGTGCCATTGTTGTATCTCCTGCACCAGGGGCTCCACTTCACCGTCGGAAAAATTACCCTTCCGGGTTGGGGGCTGACGCGGCGGCATTGTACCAATGAGGTTTGGAAAATACGGAGTGGGCGTTTATATAGTCGCCAGGAACGCCCATTGAGACGGGGGATAGGTGTGTCTGATATGGGCGTTTTTTTTTCGATTATACACATAATTCCTAAGCGTGCCCAGGTCAGATAGCGATTTGGAGCACATGATTTCGATTATGGGTAGATAACTATGGGCGTCCCCACCTGCCTTCCCTTTCTTCATTGCCATTTACCCCGCCATTTCCTGCACTGGGACCTTGCCGGTTGTTCTTAAGAATCGTTTACAGGGTTTTACCCTCACTTATAATAAGGTTTGTGTTTGGCAATGTATGCTTGGGTACACCTGTGTATTGGGGGGGGGGGGGGGGGGGGGTTATTGCTGGCCCTCAGCCACCACGCCTTCCGTTTCCACTCTTCCACATCCCATGAGGCTCCCTTACTTTCTCCCATTCTCTCTGCCTGGTTGTAGCAGGCAGTCTGTGGGGCGACGAAATTGCTACACTCGCCCCAAATCAAGCACCCCTCGGTAAGGGACATTTCAATGAGAGAGATGTGCAGCCTTGAAACAGACGTTCATGGTAAGCTCTCATTTGTCTACCATCTCTTCTCTTTGTGCTCATAGGCAAGGAGTGTGCATTCACTGTATGTAGTCTGGAGTCAACTCTTAGCTAGCTCTCTTTTCACCAGGTTCCTGTGCACTGTACTGTGGGGTTGGCAGGTCCTCAGTGGTGTGGGCCAGCTGTTGTATTGGTTCCCGGTAGGTTCCATCTTCCTTGTTTATGTGGTGAACTCCAGTCCCCATTTATAAAGTGGCCACCCATTCTCAAGGTCCATAGGAGGGGGAGGGGGAATGATATATGCATTGGATGTGTTTAGCACATTATGGAACACCTTCCTAAATTCCTCCATAGGTAGGGAACAAGAACATTTTTTATAATTGGTAGCCTGGAAAGTAGGCTCAAGGTGGCTACAGGTACTGCCACTGAGGCCTTAAGACGTGGTGGTGAGGGAGAGGGTTCCAACCCAACCCAACCCAAAGTACCTGCAGATGGCTACAGCCTGGTGCCTGCTGTGGCCTAGTGGTTAGAGCACCAGCCTTGTAATCACAAGGTTGCCGGTTCAAATCCCACTCTGTTGCTCTGTGTGATCTAAGGCAAGTCACTTCACTGTTGGTTGGCTCAGGGACAAACTTTGAGACAGACCTGGAATACCTGAATGTAACACACCTTGATCTACTACTGGAAAAAGTGTGATCACAGCTGCAAATAATGAGCACCATTTTTATTTGTGCCCTTCTGTAACTCAAGTATTACATTGCAACTGTGATGAAGTAACCATCCATCTAATGGGTTTCCCATTGTTTTCCCTTTTCTCCTCAGCACTATATACCATAGCTGATGTATTGAATGTGAAAATATGAGCCAGCTGTTTGTAGGTCCTTCTTGGCCCCCCCCCCCCCCCCCACCACCAATGTGGCTTGTGGGTAAGGATGTCTGGCCATCAGACAGCAAACACTGTGTATGTGCTACCTGGGGTTATGTGGAAGTGTCTACTTGGCAGATCACACGTGCTACACAATTAATCTCTTATTGATGGCACTCTGTGTTGTGGGTCAGTATGGTGGAGGGGAGAGAGGGAGAGAGGCTGGCTGGCCATTTGTGTTCATGAACACTAATATCCATCCAGCCTCCCCAGCCCACCCCCCCCTGCACATATGGCCATGCAGGTTGGAATGAACAGGTGGCCTTCTGTATGGCCAACATTCTCACACATACATCAACTTTCTCATTCACACTGCATATTTCATGCTATGCATATTGCTGCCTCCTTCCTCTCAACTCAACAGCACCATTTGCTTATATGTAATGCACAAGGGAGAGAAACACACAGACACCCTGATAGTTAAAGTGTAATAAAAACATTTATTTCCCCCCCACCCCCAGCCCTACAGAACAACCCCCAACAATGCCCTCCTCCCCCCACAACTCCCCACAACCCCAACAATTCCCTCCCCCCCCCAACAATCCCCCCCCCCCAATGTAAGTCAAGGGCGGGCACGCCCTCTGAGTAAGGCCCTCTGTAGCAGGGCAATGAGCAGCCCCAGCAGTACCCTTAGTGGGCCCTGGAGCTGCTCATTGCCCTGCCGTAGGGCTCGGACCTCCTGCAGCAACTAGTGCTGGCCATCTACCAGCTGCTGCAGGAGGCGCATCATGGCACCTGCGCCTAGGGCTGCTGGAGGTGGCCCAGGGGTTGGAGCTGGCCCAGGGGTTGGAGCAGGCCCAGGGGATGGAGCAGACCCAGGGGATGGGGAGGGAGAGGGCTCTGCTGGTGGTACAGGTGGGGAGGGGGCCTCCATATAGTCCTCATCTATTACGAGGACCCCCTCCTCCGAGCCCGACGACTCCTCCTCCTCCTGTGCTGCCGCCTCCTCCTCCTCCAGGTGGGCCTCCTGGCCTGGATCCTGCTCCTGCTCCTCCTCTTCCTCCTCCAGGTGGCTTTCCTGGCCTGGCTCCTCCTCCTCCTGCAGGTGGTGGCCCTCCTCGTCAGCGCGCTCCGCTTGCTGGTGGTGGAGCCCTGTGTATGTAAAAGGAGTGTGATTGAGATCAGCACATACAAGATGGCTTGCATAGTGCAGTAGCTGGGTGGCCTGAGGCGGGGGATGGGCCACGGTGTGGTAAGGCGTGGCCTATGCCCATGGGGAATGAGATGCATCAGATGACATGACAAAGAACCCTGGAACCTCCTCTGACACATACCACACAGGACATGTTGTCATACCAAATTCATTGCTGACCAGCATGCTTGCATTGTGAGATGCGACGAGGGGTTGATGGGCAGTTGTTGTTGGTTTTATTTGGGGGGGGGGGGGGGCAGTGGGAAGGGTGTTGAGCACAAAACTTTTATGTGAGTTAGGCCATGACATCCACTAAAGGTAGGGCCTCAGGCAGGTCTACCAGGACACACTATTCAGCCACCCCAGAAAGGGGAATAGTAAAGTGAGGCATGTCATCTCATTCATCTCGGGGGGGATGGTCGTTGGAAGTTGCAGCCACACTCATGGGAGGAACCCTGCAACCTGCATCCTTGATCTGGGACAGATATGTTATTACTTACTAGTTGGCTATTAGCCACATGGGAATTGATATTGTACAGCACATTCGCATTATTCAAGAAGTGTATTTACAAATCTGTACAGGTGTCCTGTTTTTGAATACTTACGCGAGCCCTGAGGTGCCGTCGCACTGCCCGGATGAGCTTGGGCCTCTCCCGGCTCCTCAGGGACTCAAGGTCCCGGTGCACTCCGAAGCGTCTGTAAGATATGTTTGTAGAGCAGGGGTCAAGGGATGGTCCTTTTTGTCCTCTGCACACATTGATTTGTTATTCAAATAGCAGAGAGAGAGGGTCAACAGTGTTGGGGGGGGGGGGGACCACCTCCATTGGTACTGAATCATAGGAGCCATCTTTTTACCATTTTGGGGGGGTGCAACCCCCAGTGGAGATCACCCCTCCCTCCATACATACAAGGCATTTATTTTATATTGGGGGTGCTCAAGCAGCCACCGAGTTGGTTCCTATGCAGATGATGCCATAGAGGTGGCCATGAGGCCAGAAAGTACCGTTTGTATGCATTATAATTTATGCTTGTAAAACTACTTTATATGTGTTATCATTACCATGTTATAAAGTATGGTATACGTTTAATTGGTATCATGTTTCCACTACTCGGATGTGTTGTAAGCCACATAGAGTCTGCAAAGAGGGGTGGGAAAATGTGGGGTTCACAGGCAAGAAATAAATAACGAAATACATTCTTGTAGGGATGTGGGAATGGTCGTCCTTTCAAGAACATACATTTTATTAGTGATTGTGCATGTTCCTATATTACTCATTATCCTTGCATGCACACTCCAGTTACTGGTGGTAACATTGATGACGGAGCTGTTATATGTATAGGTACAGGAGGGGGGGGGGGGTGGCCCAAAACCTTACCTTTCAAGCCTGTCCCTAATGCGGGACCAGGCTCGTATGGCCTGGAGCCTGGGGGACAGGTGGTGATGCTGCACTAAGAGCCTGTGCCGGTGCCTTAGGCACATGCGCACCAGCAGCAGGCTCTCCTCCTGGCCGAAGTTCGGCTCACGTCGCTGCGCCATTTTTCCACGTGTTGGAAAACAAGTGTCTTATATAGACGTCCTTGCGTGAGGGACGTCGTTTCATGCACAGCTCCTTATATGGATGACCATCCCATATATGGCCCTATCAGCACGTGGACGCCTTCGTAAGCATAGACGTCTTTGACGTGCACATGCCTGGTTGTTATGCGTTTCGTAAGAATGTCCTAATTCATACTTGGACGATCTTTCAATTATGCCCCTCTCTGTCTTCTAATGCATGGGAGAGAATCTTCTTTATTGTGTTTCTGCTGATATATGAAAGTCATCAAAATGCTCTAATTAAAAATTTCTAAATTAACACTTTCCTCCCTGCTGTTCTACTGACGCGTCTTTTCTAAGCGTCTTTTCTTTGTGCACTTTGGGAAGGATTCAAGTACTTGATTTTCTAAACATGAAAGAAGATGACGACGCATAAGTATACTTGGCAAGGGAATTTCCATTCTCTTCTGTGGTCGCACTTGGCAATCTTGTATCTTCCAGATGGTTCACCTAGAAACATAAACACAAACGAGGTTGACCCAAAACCGCCCACAACCAAACTTCTTACCACCACCCACCCCATTGTCTGCAATACGCTAAACAAACTCACCTTTCATACCACCAATGGCATCTTCCGACGTGTCGACACCACCACACAGTCCGACCACCTGCTCACGACCAAGGGTGGGGAACACAGCCTCCTCCAGGGGAGTCAGCTCCAAGGCATATCGAAGGCCACCCCCTGTACCCTTTCCATGCTTCCACTTCTTCCGTGCTTTGGCTTTCACGATACCTCTGAAGTCTTGCCAACGATGCTTACACTGCTCCACAGTGCACATCTGCACACCGACAGCAGTCACATCATCTGCAATCATCCTCCATATTTTGTTTTGAGAGCCTGGACTTTTTAAAAAGCTAACCAATTCTTCGCATACACGATGCACCAAAACTTGTAGCTCATCCTCTGTGAATTTTGGCACACGCTTCCGTTTACCATTGCCATCAGGGCCCTCATGTTTCCTCATCCTCCTCACGCCGTGGCACATTATCCTCCAATGCTTGCAGAAAAATAAAATGGAGGAGATGTTAACATGTTGAAAATGCACACTTATCACCCTGCATAAGCTCATCTCTAAGCTTGAAACGGCACTTACTAATGAAAACTTGAAAGCAGAAAGGAAAAAACAACGTGGCACACACCACACACCTTAAAAAAATAAAATGGAGGAGAAGTTAACAGGAAAATGCAAGAAAAGTCACCATTTAACACCATTCATAAGCTCATGGAAACGTCTTACTTACCAATGAAAACTTGGAAGCAGAAAGGAAAAAAAACAACAGAAAATAACGCAGGGGTCAAGCAACGAGGCAGGACACAACTCGCCAGTAGCCGTTGTGATCGAAAAATCACTTATGCGCTTATAAGGTCCGCTTAGAGAGTGACTGTATCTTACACGCCCTGGACGCACGTCTATGATGTGTGACATGCGTACACTAGCCATGGTGATACCGTGGGTTTCCCGAATGAATATTGTGCGCATGCATTTCCTACAACCGCTAGCGGGATTTCACCAGATTAGCGATACTTTCATGCATCCGACCTTTTGAATACCGCGCCAAACATTTGCGCGTTGTTTTTTTAGAGCATCCATCGTTTTTTTAAATCGGTAAGTTTACTACGTGACTTTTACGTTTTCGGTTCTTTTACGTTTTGTTGATGCGTCTCCCCCTGAACAAAATCAGTAATCTAACACAGCAGGCAATAAAAGTCTTGCTTATCAGTAAGTCGTAAATACCAGACACCAATTTATTATTTATTTATTGCATTTGTATCCCACATTTTCCCACCTATTTGCAGGCTCGATGTGGCTTACAATATATCATGAATAGTGGAAATACATAAGAAAATATACATTTGGTATTACAGAATGATCTTGGGTGTCATGATAATAACAGAACATGGTAGAAGATTAACAATCAAATATTATAAGACAATTCTGGGTGAATGTATAGGAGTTCATATTTGTTGTTCTTTGTGGTATGTCTTGTTAAAGAGATGGGTCTTCTCAGGTAAGAAAATGTTGATGCATGCGTTGTTTTGTACTTTAGACCTTTGCAGTTGGGGAAATGCAGATTAAGGAATGTGCGGGATGACTTTTTAGCATTCCTGGTTGGTAGATCTATCAGGTCTGACATGTAGGTTGGGGCGTCTCCATGAATGATTTTATGAGTTAGGGTGCATATTTTGAACATGATGCGTTCTTTAAGTGGGAGCCAGTCTAACGTTTCTCGTAAGGGTTTAGCACTTTCATATTTGTTTTTTCCGAATATTAGTCTAGCTGCAGTGTTCTGAGCTGTTTGGAGTTTCTTGATTATTTGCTCTTTGCAACCAGCATAGAGTGCGTTGCAGTAGTCTAGGTGACTTAGAGGCATATTTTCAAAGCACTTTGGGAGGCTAAGTGCTTTGAAAATGAGCCTCTTAGTACTAATGATTGTACCTGGTTACGGAAGATGGTCCTTGGGAAATAAGGTCTTACTCTTTTTAATTTCCACATTGAGTGGAACTTCTTTTTGGTTGTGTTTTTTGCATGGTTCTCAAGTGTTAGGTGTCGATCAATAGTGACTCCAAGAATTTTTAGGGTGTCCGAGATTGGAAGAGTCAGTTTTGGTGTGTTCATGGTGGTGGGACTCGATATACTGCTTTTATCCAAAGCGGCTTACTTGGGGCAACGGAGGGTTAAGTGACTTTTACCCAGAGTCACAAGGAGCTGCAGTGGGAATCGATCCCAGTTCCCCAGGACCAAAGTCCACTGCACTAACCGCTAGGCTACTCCCTTCTCCTCCTCTTCATCCTATCACTCACTCCCTCAACCAATCAACCCAGGCCTCCTTCTCCTCTTTTCCTGATATCACGGAAGAGGAAACCGCCCATCTTTTGTCCTCCTCGAAATGCACCACCTGTTCCTCAGACCCCATCCCCACCAACTTACTTATCACCATCTCTCCTACTATCACCCCCCCCCCCCATCTGTCATATCCTCAACCTCTCTCTGTCCACCGCAACTGTCCCTGACGCCTTCAAGCATGCTGTAGTCGTACCTCTCCTCAAAAAACCTTCACTTGACCCTACCTGTCCCTCCAACTACCGTCCCATCTCCCTCCTACCCTTCCTCTCCAAAATACTTGAACTTGCCGTCACAGCCGTTGCATTGATTTTCCTCGCCTCTCATACCATCCTTGATCCGCTTCAATCTGGCTTTCGCCCACGTCACTCGACAGAAACGGCACTATCCAAAGTCTGTAATGACCTGTTCCTCGCCAAATCCAAAGGTCATTACTCCATCCTCATTCTCCTCGACCTATCCGCTGCTTTTGACACTCAATCACGACTTACTTCTTGACACTCTGTCCTCTTTTGGGTTCCGGGCTCTGTCCTCTCCTGGTTCTCCTCTTATCTCTCCCATCGTACCTTCAGAGTACACTCTCATGGTTCTTCCTCCACCCCTATCCCGCTCTCTGTTGGAGTCCCTCAGGGTTCTGTCCTTGGACGCCTTCTTTTCTCTATCTACACCTCTTCCCTGGGCTCCCTGACCCACTTCTCCTCTACCTCCTCTCTCTATTTTGGTTGATAACACCCTCATCGTCTCCGTCTCATCCACTCTCTCGTTACCTCTCGCCTTGACTACTGCAACCTACTCCTCACTGGCCTCCCACTTAGCCACCTATCCCCCCTTCAGTCCGTTCAGAACTCTGCTGCACTTCTTATCTTCCGCCTGAACCGATACACTCATATCACCCCTCTCCTCAAGTCACTTCATTGGCTTCCGATCAGGTACCGCATTCAATTCAAGCTTCTGCTACTAATCTACAAATGTACTCGATCTGCAGCCCCTCCTTACCTCTCAACCCTCATCTCCCCTTGCGTTCCTACCCGTAACCTCCGCTCTCAGACAAATTCCTCCTTTCAGTACCCTTCTCCACCACCGCCAACTCCAGGCAACGCCCTTTCTGCCTCGCCTCACCCCACGTGTGGAACAAAACTCCCGAGCCCATACGCCAGGGCCCCCTCCCTACCCATCTTCAATCCCTGCTTAAAGCCCACCTCTTCAATGTCGCCTTCGGCACCTAACCTCTACACCTCTACCCAGGAATCTTGACTGCCCCAACTTGACATTTCGTTCTTTAGATTGTAAGCTCCTTTGAGCAGGGACCGTCCTTCTTTGTGTATTTTGTACAGCGCTGCGTAACCCTAGTAGCGCTCTAGAAATGTTAAGTAGTAGTAGTAGTTCGTGGTGGTGAATTTGTTCGTTTTATATTGCAAGGTGAGTACTAGGCATTGGGCTTTTTCTGCATTGAGTTTCAATTGAAATGCATCCGCCCATGTGTGCATGATATGTAGGCTTTGGTTGATGTTGTTGGAAATTTCTTTTAGGTCTTGTTTAAATGGGATGTAGATCGTTATGTCGTCAGCGTAGATATATGGGTTGAGGTTATGGTTTGATAGAAGTTTGGAAAATGGTATCATCATTAAGTTGAATAAGGTCGGTGAGAGGGGGGATCCCTGTGGAACTCCGCATTCAGGTTTCCATGTAGCTGATGTAGTCAAGTTAGATGTCACTTGGTATGATCGTGTGGTTAGGAACCCCTTGAACCAATTGAGAACGTTGCTTCCAATTCCGAAGTATTCAAGGATATGTAGTAGTATCCCATGATCAACCATGTCGAAGGCGTTAGACATATCAAATTGTAGAAGTAGTATGTTCTTGCCATTTGCAATCATTTGTTTAAATTTGTTCATGAGGGTGACTAGTACTGTTTCCGTACTGTGGTTAGATCGGAATCCTGATTGGGAGTCGTGTAGTACTGAGAATTTGTCTAAATAGTTTGTGAGTTGTTTGGTTACCATCCCTTCTGTTAGTTTGGTTATTAAGGGAATGGATGCTACTGGTCTGTAGTTGGATAGTTCGCAAGCACTTTTCTTTACATCTTTGGGTATGGGGGTGAGTAGAATGTTTCCTTTCTCCTTTGGGAAGAGTCCAGTTTGTAACATATAATTCACATGATTCGTGAGGTCTGTTATAAATTGTTGAGGAGCTGATGTCATAAAATTGTTTGGGCATGTGTCTAATTTGCAATGGGATTTGGCGAATCTTTTCAGTGTTTGAGAGATAAGATCCTCCAAGAGTATCTCGAAGTTGGTCCAGGTTCTATCTGCTGGGTATACACCAGGGTCTGGATCTAGACAGTCAAGGAGTACGGCGGTACTGACTGGTATTTTAAGTCGCAATTGTATGATTTTCTCATTAAAGTATTTTGCAAGGTTGTCTGCTCCTGGTGTATCTTTGCTGTTGTTGGTTGTGATTTACAGCTAACAAGCAGGGCACACTTCAAACAGAAGCTTGAAATGGACAAGCTGCTCCTGCAGTTCTGTGGCAAGAACTTTTAAGTGAAAACACAGCAAGTTAAATCACTACAGATAACTTTACAGCATGGCCGCTCTCTCTCAAACAGAAAAACACAGGAATGCGTTCTCAAATAAATGAGATCCCGGGCGAGTGCCCCAATTATGTAGGTAGTATAAATAAGTCTTATAGGAAAACGACTCCCAACAGAATTATTTATGCCAAGGTCCAAGATTACAGAACTCTGCCTAAGCAAATATTCTGGACTCGTGCTAGGGGAAACAGGACCTTACTTTAGCACCTAACCAAAATTAGCTGAGCTACAGAGGATGCAACCAAAGCCACAGATAGTATATATTATTTATTTATAGATAAAGAAAATATACAAATATAGAATAGCTCTGCAGCAAGGCTTAGCAAAGCACAAATATATAACTTGCTGATAATAATAATAATAATAAAAAAATAGATTGTCACTAAATAAAGACTATACAAAATGATTCTTACTGGAACACTAGGTGATTATACAAACCTGATTTTGTAATCGTGAAAACTTATACTACACCTCTTATGCAAAATACAACTGTTAGCAGCTTATTCTCTGACCACAAGCTATGACCTAACCAGTCTTATCCCAGATAAACACCAATCACTAATTCCAGACTATAGAAAGTAAATCACTGTTATCTCACCACACTGTCTCTAAGGCAGTCTCCCGATGAGGTAGGAGCAGATTTCTTCTTAGACTCTAGCTGTCTCCACAGCGAGTCTCGGTCTCGGATTTAGTGCAAGGTCTCTCTGCAGAATGCATGTGTCACCATCACTCAGTGCCGTATTCCAGATGTAGCTGAACACAAATGTATTTCCACCAGAATATGTAGTTCACAAGGTTAGAACAACACAGTCTCTTGCTCCCTCCGAGCCTTCTAACCTTGCTTGTCTTCTTAGGTCCTTCTTGTCAGTACCAACTGTCTGATGGTTTCCGAACAACTCCCTTTTCTTAGTTCCCGCTTTCTTAGTACCTCTCCGTCAGATGATCCTCCGGACCAATCATAATCCTGTCCAGCTAACTCCATGAGCATGAAGAGTCCTTTGTTCGTGTCCCTGAAATGGATACTTTCGGGTCTGCATATCTGTTTCCAGCCAGGCTTGCTGGAGCCATGGGTCTCAATCCTCTTTCAGCTTCTCAGGGTGATTGTAACACAGAATGTCCTTGGCTGTGGCATGCCTGCCAGTGATTTTCCAAAAGCTGGATCTTGCTGACACAGATGTGCTCAGGTCAGAGGTTGTAGAATCCGTCTTGTTTTCAGGCTTGTATGAATCAAGACCAGCTCAGGTGAGATCTCAGGTAAATACCCCTACAAGTCTCAATATCTTTTAAAGTTTTACAAATAGCTTCTTTTTCTTCATAGATAATGACTTCATTCTGGAGCATTGAGCTAGCATCATAGTGACAGTGTTTTTTGTTGTAGTTTATATATATTTCTAGAAATTAGTAGTTTATAATATATTTCTGAAATTAGTGTTTTGCTCTAGTTGTTAACACAAAGATCTTTTTCTACTGAAGCCACATGAACTTCTTTACTGGATTCAATTTGAGGAATATATCTTCTTTTTGAGTATAATTGACAATATTCTTTAGGTTATTGGTCATGGTATATTTTATTTCAGAACTCCTAATTCCTTTCAGATCACATCTTGACTTTCTCTGGATGTAAATCATATCATCTTTGTAGTTACTACTCTGATGAGCATAGGTATCTTCCTGGTGATGCTTCATGAGAAAATCAAGTTCTTGACCAATGCTAAATATCTGGTCATCCTCCAACGTGTCATTTTGTTGAGAAATAATATTCTGAACCTCACTGATGATTTCTTTAGATTCAGTTATTAGAATTTCTTCCTGATCTTTATTTAGGTCATCTTCCTGATCTTGTATAATTGCAGGAGTTTCTTAAAAAATAGCATCTCTCTTTTTGATGGTAATAGTTTTTTCATGCTCATCCAAAGTAATTTCTCTTGTGCAGGGGCATAGCTAGACCTTTCATTTTGGGTGGCCTTCCAAAATCCACCCTCCATTTCCTGCATCTTTCTCCCTCTCCTCCACTCCCAGATCCTGCATTCTCCACTCCCCGAGGCCCAGCATCTCTCACCTCAGTACTTTCGACAACAGCAATGTACATCCACTGCCTGGCCAGCCCCTCAGGCTTCCCTCTGCCGCGTCCTGCCAGGTAGGAAGTGAGGGCAGGGCAAAAGAAAGCATCTAAATGTGACAGAGACATACATCGTGGCTGCTGCTGAGAAAGGTGCTGAGGTAGAACAGAGAAGGAAGGTGCTGTGGAGCTGCAAGCGGGAAGTAAATGGCAGATCCAGGGGTGGAGGAGAGGGAGAGAGGGGAATGAGGCAGCCACTGCTGAACTATTTTGGAGGCCAGACAAGGTGGGCCTGAGTCAAGAATGGGTGAGCATGTGCCCACCCAAGCCCACCCATAGCTACGCCACTGCTTTTGTGTAATCTCCATTTCTACAGCATCTTTTTGACACATCACTAGTCTGATGGAACATGATTTTGGCTTTGTAGCTGCTTAAGGTTTATCTGACAATATTTCTGATGTGTATCAATCTCAATATCTTCTAAATTTTGACTAAATCTTCTTTTATTTCACAGACAATGGCTTCAATCTGAAACACTGGGCCAACATCATGGTGGCTATGACTGTCAAACCTTATTTGATCGTACCTCAGTACATCTATCATGTCATTATTTAGAATCTGAATTTGATCATAATGTACATCCTTTTTATTTGAACTTTTGTGTTTTTGCTTGTCGCTTGTATGATATTTCTGGAAATCATAAGTCCAGATTGATAGCGTGACAATCTTTTTCTACTGATGTCTCAACAACCACTTTACCAGAGTCAAGTTGAGGAATACTCTTATCATATTTCTGAATATAACTGACAAAATCATTTACTTCATCATTCATGGTATATCTCTTCTCAGAATTCCTCACAACTTTCAGTTCACATATCGCCTCTTTCTGAATGTAATTGCATCTCTGATATGCAAAGGTGTCTTCCTGGTGATAATTCATAAGATGCTCTTGACCAATAGTAAACATTTGGTCATCCTCCAAAGTACTTCTCTGTTCAGGAATGATCTCCTTTACCTGAGAGATCATTGCTTTATATTCAGAAATTAGAATTTCTTCCTCATCTTTATTTAGATCATTTTTCTGATCTTGTGTAATTGCAAGAGTCTCTTGATAGTCTTTCTTGCGTGGGGGCCCAAAGCATTTTCCAGGTTCTTCGTGCTTCAGTCCAGCTTCTTCTCCCTTAATCTCACTTCAATCAAATAAAATGGAGGAAAAACCCTACCTCCTTAACCTTAAAAGTCATTGCACAAAGTGTCTTTAAATTTCTTTTTTCAAAATACTGGGCCCAATAACTCTTAGAAAATAAAAGTAATCAAACGATTTCTTTCTTTTAAAACCTATTCCGTACTTTGCTTCCCTGTTCTAATGAACTCACTCAAAATGTATACACTATTACCATCAATCCAGTCACATACACATTCAAGTAACACTCTTCCTCTCCTTTCCCAATTAATCTCACATTACCACCTTTTCACCCCCAGCACAACTATTCACACTGTTCCACACCACCTCTCTTCAAGCCACCCAGATCTGATTCCAAACCTTCAGTCTTCCTTCCAAATATTCCCAACTCACATTTCCCTTCTATCCTGACACACTCCCTTAGCACTGCACATCCCTTTCCAACTATTCCAATCACTCACCACTCACTAAAATTAGTTTCTCACTTCCCAATCTCTGCCACACAGTTTCACACTTCCACTCTCTTCCACAGTTAGCCAGCATTCTGCCAGTGTTTCCCCAAGCCGTTGCTAAGCCAACGGAAGCTTGACTGTACATTCCAACGTCCTTCGACCAATCAGGAGAACCTAAACAGTTTTTTTTTTCTACTCAGCCAGTTTAGAATTCCCAGTGAAAACTCTAAATCCCATTTTCTTTACTTTTTTCTCATAGAAATTAATAGGAAATTGCTATTTTTCACCAAAATTAAAGTACAGAATACCCCTACCGTCACCAAACATACCAACTAACATCTGCACTACATTCTCTACCATGCTATGTTTTTACTTTTCAAATTTAGCTATATTTAAACCCCTTTTTCAAACTTTCTGCTATAAAATCAAAAATAAAATTCCCAATTAAATTTAAACATACCTCAAAAATTACTTTAACCTCTCCCGCACCTGTGCCGTCGAATTCAAAAATTTAAGCGTAAAAATAAGCCCCTTTTTCAAAGCTCCCCCTAAAAATATTCAAATTTCAAAACTGACCCCCCAGAAAAATCAAGTAAAATTCCCCGATCCCAAATCCACAAAAAAAATTAAAATCACATCAACCCCTGAATTTTTAAAAATCTAGAACCCAATATTCGCATTTTAAAAACACACTAATTAAAATTCTGGGCCAAATGACCCCTTACCTCCCGATGACTTCCCTTGGATCCGGTCCCACTCATCCCGATGCCAAAACGGGGGCAAAATAAAAACGGCCCCCAAAATGGCCATTTTGCCTGGAGCTCTGGTTTAAAATTGAGGCCCAGGCTTCTAGGCCTCACTGGAGCTCCTCTGTAATGCGCGCCCCCGATTAGTGCATGAGCCGTGCACTAATCAGGCACGCGCACGCACGCCTTCTCCTTCCTTCACCACCATGCTCCCTTTAGTCCTTATCTTCTCCTGGTCTGCCGAAACCCCTTCTTCAGACACCACATATCCTAGAAATCTCACTTCTTGGCAAAATATTCTACATTTCGAGGGCTTCAGCTTCAGACCACAACTCTTCATCCTCAGGAACACCATTTCTAATCTTCTCAAATGCTCCTTGAAGGTTGGCGCGTGGACGAGGATGTCGTTGAGGTACAGGAATAGGACTTCAAAAACATACTCATTGAGAACTGACTCCATTAACCTTTGGAAACTGGCTGGTGCGTTACAGAGTCCAAACGCCATCTGGTCCATTCAAAGAGACCGAATGGTGTAGTCACGGCCGTCTTCTCCATATCCTCCGGAGCCATCCCCATTTGGAAGTAACCAGACGTCATATCTAGAGATGAAAACCAAACCATTTAGATGTTCCCAAGGCATCCAACGACTCGTCAATCCGGGGTAATGGATATGCATCACGGATTGTTACCGCATTTAATTTTCGGTAGTCACAACAAAATCGGAGGCTACCATCCTTCTTGATGACTACGGCGAGTGATGCCCACAGACTGTGACTCTTTTTAAGTATCCCTTGTCGAACCAGCTCATGAACATGTGACTTAAACTGTTCGAAGATGTGCGGGGATTCTCTTCTATAAGGCTGCTTGATGGGCCTAGCCTCTCCAGTGTCAATCCTATGCATCACCAAGTCGGTGTGTCCTATATCAGTATCTTCCAGGGAGAAGACAGACCTGTATTTCCACAGGAGCTCCTTAAGTTCTTCCCTTTGCTCTGGCAACAGTTTCTCCCATCCCTCTTCCATGACCTCAGGCAAGTCAGCCTCTTCTTCCGGAACTATCAATGCTGGCAGATGAACTTCCACGATCCTTGTCCGCCCCGGTATAGTGACATCCCGAACTCCGATATTTATCATCCTCACGGGAATGTTTCCTCATTCCAGCCGGACCAAGGTGTTTGCTACCATGATCTTATCTGGTAAGTTAATTTCTCGGGAAGCTGACACCAATAAAGGTCTGGTAGTCTTCCTCACTTGCTGGCATTTCCCGATTACAACTTTCTCAGACATGGCCGGAATGATTTGGCCCAGGCCACCCGCCTGTCTGAACTTGGACACCTGTTTTTGGGATATTTTGATAAGATTCCTGAGATCTTTCCTGGCTCGAGTGTAAAACAGGCGAGATCCTTGAACAAACACTCCAAATGTCTCAGGACGTTCATGCCCACGATTCCCTGTATGGACTGACTTTCCACCCGGCCATTGCAGAAGTTGTCTTTCACCACGAATATACACCTTTCTGGCACCAGTTGGCCCAGGCACTATACATCTGCGTCTACTACTACTTAACATTTGTAGAGCGCTACTAGGCTTACGCAGCGCTGTACAGTTTAACAAAGAAAGGACAGTCCCTGCTCAAAGGAGCTTACAATCTATGTAGCCCAGCACCGGAAGGTCTGTTCCATTCATGGCAACTAGTGTCAGTTTGATGGCGTCTTGAAGACAGTCAGTGTTTGCAAAGTTCTTATAAAAAAAACTCGCCAAAATTGTGGATACACTTGACCCTGTGTCCACTGTACATATGGTTTCTACCCCATTGATCTTCACTTTCAACGAGGGACTCGTTCCAATAGCCCTCTCACTAAATAGTTTGTCTTCCTTACATTCTTCATTATCCACAGGCTTTTGCAAACGAACAGTTGGTTTACTGTCTCTCCCCTGGGAAGAACCTGAAGATTCACCCTGAGAACTACCACTGTTCCTGATGAAATTAGTACTGGTACTGGGACTCTCCGGTTTTTCCTTATAGTTTCCCCGATAAGGACAATTTTTCCTCTCGCTTTTGCAGTTCCCTGCAATGTGTCCTGGCTCCTGACACCTATAACAGATGAGCTCTCCTGAGTTCTTGAGGGCCTCACGTTATATACTCCCTCTGTCCAACACGAGCATTGGCATAGATTCGGTTATCTCGTTCTCTCCTCTGACGGCCCCAACTCCTCCTCCTGCCTTCACACATCCGGGCCATGATGTTACCATAGAAAATCGAGATGTTTATTAACATCTCGCTTTTCTATGGTAACATTATGGTTATCCAAAGTTATTTTTTTGTCTGTAGTCTCCATTTGTACAGCATCTCTTAGAGTTATCACATCTACTTCAGAGTAATATAACTGCTTATGGTTTGTCCGACAATATTTTGGTTGCATGTCAATGCCAATATTGTTAAAGTTTTACTAATAGCATCTTTTGCTTCATAGAGGGTGACTTCATTCTGGAACATTAGATCAACATCATGATGGTCATAAATCTCAATACATTTTTGATTAGCACTGACATTGATTTGACTATACCTTAGTATATCTATCAGGTCATTATTTAAAATCTGAATTGCACTTTTGTCTTTTGCTTGTAGATTATATCATATTTCTGTAAATAAGTGTTGTGTTCTAAGGTCCTGTTCACTAAGCCGCGCTAGTGTTTTTAGCATGCGCTAAACATTGTGCGCTAACCCTGTAGATGCCCATAATATTCCTATGGGCATCTAGACGGTTAGCACATGCTAAAAACGCTAGTGCACCATAGTAAACAGGGCCCCTAGTTTGATAGCACCAAGATATTTTTCAATAGAAGCCTCAACAGCCTTTTTACCAGAATCAACTTGAGGAATACGTCTGTCATCTTTCTGAATATAACTGGCAATGTTCTTTATGTCATCAGAGCCCGACCGAATCCAGAATTTTTGGTTTCTGCTGAAACAATCTGCAACTGAAATTGACCATTCTGTTTAGCCACCCATTTATTTATCCCAACTGACTCTGTACTACGCATCTTGTCCCCCCATCTATATTTCTGCATTTAGCCCACCAGCTATATGGTAAGCTGTATTGTAGAAAAGCATTAGCATCGTAGCAGTGTTATTTGAATGTTCTAATTGTGTGCTTATTAGATACTCCATCACTCTTATGCTTTCTTTTTTTTTTTTTTTATATTTAAATTTGTTTATTGAATTTATATTACAAGTTAACATCCACTTGCAAAGGAAAAACAGATCCAATCATGCTAAAGTTACATAGCATTAATATGCATCACTATCTATTCAAAGAAACACATTTATATCTTCCTTAGACCTCAATTATATAATTGAAGGGGGGGGCGACAGGAAATTTAAATGGAGAAATTAACCTCAATCTTTAAAATAAATCAGCTTAACCTGGAGCCACTGCTATTATTCTTTAGTTGGTAAAGTTGTTCCTGTATTACTTTTACTTAGGTTCTTCAAGTCCAAGAATGTCCGCAGCTGTGATGGGTCATAAAACACATATTTAGTTCCTTGAAAATTGATCCTGCACTTACATGGGTATGCTAACATATAGGTTGCCCCTAAGGCTCTAGTCTCATTTCTTAAATCCAAAAATCGTTTCCTCCTCTCTTGCGTTGCTTTCGCAACATCAGGGTATACCCAAACTTTTTGTCCATGAAACAATTTTGATGAATTTTTAAAATAAAGCTTCAAAACCAGATTTAAGTCTTGTTCAAAGACAAATTGAACAATTAAGGTTCCACGATTAATTATTTCAACATCAGATTGTTCTAAGAAATCAGTTAAATTCTGAGGCTCCTGCTTTTCTCCTTGTACCTTCTTTACAGAATCTTTTAAAGGTAAATAATACATCTTGTTACATGGGGGTATATTAGAAGAATCTATCTGTAAGATTTCCTGAAGATACGTTCTAAGTAAATCACTTGATTTTAATAATGATGAAATGGGAAAATTCAGGAGCCTCAAGTTTAAACGACGATTATAGTTCTCCATTTGTTCAATTTTTCGCTGAGTTATTAGTTTATCTTTTATCAATGCATCCACTGAAGATTTTATTTCATTAACCACGATTTGGTTTTGCTGAACCTGTTCAGATGCATCTTTTTTAACTTTTTCAAGTGAGGCATCAATTTTTTCTAGTTTACTTACAACTGTTGAAATTTCATTAATAGACTTAGTCACTGCTACGGTCAAACCTTGAACCGCTTTCCAAACCTTCGCAAGAGTCACCTCTCCCGGATCTTCCCTCGATGTCGAATCTTCCCCGCTTGGGTCTTGGGGTGATCTGCCGAACGAAACGCAGCTAGCAGCGCCTTCCGCGTCAAGCGGGGTTCCCTCACCTCTGACCTTCGCTGGGCAGGGAGGCGGCACCAACTCCGGCGGCGTGAGTGAAATCTCTCGTCCTAGAAGCTCCGACGCTCCCTCGTCTCGGCTCAACAGCAGACTCACTAAGCCGGATTCCTGCATGGTTCGCTGTATAAAACGGTCGAGAGTCTGCTGGTCTGGAGTTGAAGTAAGTACCTTCGGCAGCTGGGGCCTCACCGCTCCCTTACGTTTAGTATGTGGCATTGTAGGAAAAAATTTTCTTCCAGCGCGTCTCAGACCGCTCTCAACAGCAGCGTTCAGGTCGCCATCTTGGAACGCCCACTCTTATGCTTTCATCGTATTATGTCTCTGTTATTTGAATTTCAGTGCTGTTAAATGTGTATGTTTTTGATCCTGTTTCATGGGAGTCTTATTAGGTTTCAATTTGCTGTTTTCAAGTTTTCCCTCTTTCACTGTATTTATGTTTATACTTGTACATTTTACTATTGTTATGCTATTAACAAAATTGTAAGTTTGATGTTAAACTGTAAATAAATATTATTATGTTACTGTCTTTATGCCGTTCCCCATAGCCGGTTGAGAACTGAATATCGTACAGAACAGGCTATGTATTAGCCAGCGCCACAAACCCAGAAATTCAATGTCGGAGCTCAGACGTGGCTTGGCATTGAATCTACAGGTTTAATACCAGCATAGATCAACAAAACCCTGATTGCTGCCGGATGAATATCAGGCCTTTTGTTCCTAACTGGTGACCACAGACACAGGTCAGGAAAGCTAATAGATTTCTGTGCATAATGACCCTTAGCTGCTGATATTTCTAACATTTGGGAATTTTTTTAATTGCTTCTTACTTTGATATACTGCAGAAAGGTTAGGCAATTAATACATTTCAAAAGGATATACGCCGGTACTGCTCAGAGCCTAGGAAATAAAAAGACCTCTTCTATTTGCACTATAGATAAGATGAACCTTTAAAATTTTCTAAATTAATATTTTCCTTTCTGCTGTCCTAGTGACGGGTCTTTTCTTGGCGCACTTCGGGAATGATTCGAGTACTCGATTCTCTAGACATGAAATAATGAAAATCCCCTTGTGAAATATGACGACAAACGTATGCGTCGACATCTTCTCTATCTTCAATTTCCTAATGAATTTGAAAAACTCCACTCTTGTTTTAAAAGCATTATATTTGGGTGTGGGTATAAAAGAAAGACCCTTACTCAGAACTTTATTCTCTACATCAGTTAATGTTTGATTGGAAATGTTATAGGCTGTATTCAATACCTCCAGTATTATCTCATTGAAACCTAACAGTGCACTTCACATATCATAGTAACATAGTAAATGACGGCAGAAAAAGACCTGCATGGTCCATCCAGTCTGCCCTACAAGATAAACTCATATGTGCTACTTTTTGTATATACCTTACCTTGATTTGTACCTGTCCTCTTCAGGGCACAGACAGTATAAGTCTGCCCAGCACTATCCCCGCCTTCCAACCACCAGTCCCGCTTCCCACCACCGGCTCTGGCACAGACCGTATAAGTCTGCCCAGCACTATCCCCTCCTCCCATCCACCAGCCCCGCCTCCCACCACCGGCTCTGGCACAGGCCGTATAAGTCTGCCCAGCACTATCCCCGCCTCCCAACCACCAGTCCCGCCTCCCACCACCGGCTCTGGCACAGGCCGTATAAGTCTGCCCAGCACTATCCCCGCCTCCCACCACCAGCTCTGCCACCCAATCTTATATGTTTTTTACCAGAGGAAAAAGCCTCAACAGACTCCTTATTTTTGGCTATACAGCTCAATAACTTGTTGGAGTTCTAACTGTCATCATAGGCAAAAAACCTCCCAGTGATAAAGTTTATATCCAGTCTTGCATAAACTTAGATCAAACACCACTTATCTTGTTGGTCAGATTTATCTCCCGTGATCTGTCGCCACTCCGTCATTTCCACTGCCGACACTGACCCAGGTTTCGGACACAAACACTCTTGTCCTGCTTCTGGGTCCGTGGTGACTCCAATCTATATCAGGTGACTCTAAATTCAAACATTAACACAATTAGTGGATGTTTCTCTAACTCTAAAATATGCAAAGCGTCTTTTCAATCCCTCACTTCACTACTGGCCATTCTCTCATCCGGAAGCAGCTCTCACTTCCTGCTTCCTGGTTAAATACACTGGCGTCTGACGTCATCCAGCCTTTTACATGGGTTGCCCAGACTTTCATTCAAAAAAAAAGTGGATCCACTCTATTCTAGTTTTAACCCTGCAGGGTGTACAGTTTTCAAATTAAAGATCCATCTTTGTTCTTGTTGGATTAGTACTAGTTTTTTGTCTCCTCCTCTGACATTAAACTTGACTTTCTGCAAAACCACACATCTCAAGGATTCAAAATCATGTTCTTTTTCAACGCATTGTGCTGCCAAGGGAGCTGTCAATTTCTTAATGTGTATGTTACTTTTATGTTCTCCAGGCGAATCGCTAATTTCCTTGTGGTTTGCCCCACATACAATTTCTCACAAGGGCATTGTATACAATAAACCACAAAGTTCGAGGCACATGACGTTTTAGATCTCAATTTATATTCATGTCCTGACTGCGGATCTTTAAACTTAGTAGTTTCCATCATCAACTCGCACATGCGGCAAGATCCACATTTCCTGTGTCCTGTCTCTCTGTTTTCCTGCCAGTCAAGAGGTCTTAAACAAGTTGGGGCCAGTATGTCTTTTAAATTTCTACCCATGCTGTATGCCATTCGTATTCTTACATCCTTAAAAACAGGTAATGTCTGCACTATATGCCAGTGTTTGTTAATTATGGCTGCTGCTTTCGTTGCCATATTGTTGTACCTCCAGACACATGTTGCCGTTCTCATCTCTGTCGTTTTCTCCACACTTTTTGGTGTTAACAACAGATCTCAATGATTAAATTTTGCCCTTTTGTAGGTTCTCTGAACTACACATTTCAGGTAACCCCTCACTTGTAATCTCCTACTCTGTTCTTTAGCTTTAATTCTAAAACCATTCTCCTATACACTGTAGCAAAGCAGCCAACAAACTTTCATATGGCATCTAAGGCGACCATTGCTCGATGGCTAAAGGAGGTCATTTCCTCCTCGTACCTTTTGATGGGAAAGCCTTCTCCGCTGAGCATTCGGGCACATTCCACAAGAGCTCAGGTGGCATCTTTTGCAGAGTCTCGGCTGGTTCCGTGGGAGGACATATCAAAGGCGGCGACTTGGTCGTCTCTGCATACATTCTCGAAGCATTATCGGATTGATGTAGCGGCGCGTAGGGAAGCGAATTTCGGGGCTTCATTGTTGGCAGCCGGAGTAGATCGGTCCCACCCTGATTGAAGTGTGCATTTGTACATCCCACAAGTCTCTGGATTGATCTGGGGATGCTATGGAAGGTAAAATTATATCTTACCTGATAATTTTCTTTCCATTAGTCCCTCAGATCAATCCAGAGCCCCCCCCCCTGTGGTTCGACTTCGTGATTTCAGATAAGATCAGTGCAATTAGCTAGTTCTGTTCACGTTCTTGTTTTGGTTGAAGTTACCGTGGCTGCACGTGCCCTCTAGAGGGAAATTTCTGAGTTTTCTCTATCTAACCTGCTAGAGGAGGCACCAGTTTATGGATTGATCTGCTTGATGATATGGAAATGCTATATTCAATTCTCGTACCTATCTGCATTTTAAAACTAAACTTGAACTGGGGCATCTTGTATACTGGATTCCCTCTTGCAACTGGTAGGCAAAGGCAAGAACATAGTAGCCTCACTCAGGTTGGTACTGTGATGTTCTCTGAGTCTGACGTCCTGCACGTACAACGTGCAGGACGTCAGCAGCATGCAACAGAAGGAAGAAGACTTTTTTCACTGCAGCAGCACGAAGAGGACGTCGGCTGGTGGGGATTGGGGTCCCCCGCCAGCAAAAGCAAAGGTAGGCGGTGGCGGGTTCGCCGGGAGGGGGGTCCCATGTAGCTACGCCACTGCTTCTAGAGGAGGAAAAGAAATCATATCCAAGGGAAAGGGACGTGAGTAAATGATGTGCCTCATCTCTTTTCAGCCAAGTCTCAGTAAGAAAAAGAAGTATTTGTATCTTAGCTTGTACAAGGAAATCTTTCAGGAGTGAGCTTTTTGAATGGAGAGAGCGGCAGTTTAACTAGGTGGCAGAGATGGGTTGGACAACAGCATGGGTAGACGGTATAAGTTTAATAGATTTGAGAGAACTTACCCTATGCGCTTGCTGGAAGCCATGAGAGTGAGGGAGACGGTGACTCCAAATGACTGGAACGGCACGAGCTTTGAGAAAATCTGTAGTATCTGAGAGCACATATGAGCCAGATAGCGCATAATGGAAAAGAAGCAATAGCAGAAAAGCCATTAGGCAATTAAAGGGAGGCCATGGTGACCAACCCTGAGGCAGTTGTCGAAACGCTGGCCATCGTTGGTTGTGGTCGCACACGAAGGTGTTTGAGAGACCCAGAAGGCAGCCAGGAAAGCTAGTAAAAAAACGCGACCTGAGCTAAGTACTTGTTTGATTTTTATGGCTGAAATAGCAAATGAGAAATAAAAAGAGTAAAAATTTTCAAAAATAATAAGTTATTTCAGTAGAGGTTTTTGGCCTATGATGATGAAGCCCAGCCCCTGAAGCTTAAATAGAATATAGCTGGGGGCTTCTCGAGGCCTTTTCCTCTTAAGCTGATTGCACCTAGAACTTTGGGTGACGGTTTGCCCGATCAGAGTAAACCATTGAAGATCTCCCTCTGTTTAAAGTATATGTTGCAGTTTGGAGGAAGGGAGACCACCTCTTGTTTGGTTTGTAGTTCAATATATAGCTCAAAGCCCACCTCTTCAATGTCGCCTTCAGCACCTAATCACTACACCTCTTCTCAGGAAATCTCAACTACCCCAACTTGACATTTCGTCCTTTAGATTGTAAGCTCTTCTGAGCAGGGACCGTCCTTATTCGTTAATTTGTACAGCGCTGCGTAACCCTAGTAGCGCTCTAGAAATGTTAAGTAGTAGTAGTAGTAATATAGTAGGTAAACTGTAGAAGAGCAGCTGAAAAGGAGGAGCGCATAGTTTTTGTCCAAAAAAGATAGATCCCACTCCTTACTGGACAGCAAGACATTTAGTTCATTTTCCCAAGCAGAAGTAAGGTCAGAACATATGTTAGGTTTTGACGATTGCATGAGTTTATACAATTTAGATGCAGACTTTGGGCTCATGAGGGATTGACATAGATTGCTGAAACAGGAGACTGCGCATTGACGATCTGGTGACGCAGGATAGAGATGTTCAATGATCTGAGTCAGATGTTCCCAAAAAGTTCTATGCGAGTGAGGAATGTTGTGACAAGCACTAAAATCCTGAAAAGGAATAACATTAACAGCTGACAATAAATGCATTGGTGACCAAATATTAGCGCAGTACCACCCGGAGTCGCCGCCGTCCCTTCTCCACCCGGGCCCTCTGTTCGCCATTGAAAACTTACAGCGCAGAAACCGCAGCAGGCAGATCAGCTCTCGTTGGCCTTCCTTCCCTGCCTGACGTAACGTCGGCGAGGGCGGGACGGAAGGCCGACGGGAGCTCAGCTGATCTGCCTGCTGCATTTTCGGTGCTGTAAGTTCAATAGCGAAGAGAGGGCCCGGACCGGGTGGAGGGGGGACGGCGGCGGCGACTCCAGGTGGGGGGAGCGGTAGCGTCCTCGGCGGTTCCCTCTCTGTCCCGCCCCCGTCATCACGTATTGACGCGGGGGCGGGACAGAGAGGGAAGTCTCTACTGCACATTTGCGGGTGAGTACGGTCACTCACAATTTATATGTTTAATTTAGCATTAGAACCCCTTGCAATCTCCATACGGGCCAATCAAACAATAGTGGAGAGAGGGGGCAATCCTTTTTAGGGTGAATTTTGATGAAGAAATGCCATTAGCACAGACAAATGTTTGGGGAGAGGTATAAAGCAACCTAATCATACTTTTAAAGGGATCATTAAAGCCGAACCAGGAGAGAAAGTTTTAAATAAGCCCATTCAATGCGATCAAATGCTTTTTCAGGATCTAAGGATAGTGCAATTAACGGGGAATCATTATCAATAGAATGTGCCAGTACATTCCAAAATAATCTAGAGTTATCAGAAGGTAATCTTCCAGTTACAAAACCGTTCTGATCACGATGTATAAGAGAAGGTAAAACCTTTTGTAATCGGTTCGCTAACACTTTGGCATAAATCTTATTATCCACATTTATTAAAGAAATAGGGCGATAGTTTGAAACAATTTCCTGCTCTCTTCCCGGCTTAGATATAACTACAATTTTTGATTCCAAAAGAGAACCCATCTCTCCGTTATGTTGAATCATACGCTCATATAACATTAGGAGTATGGGACTTAGATCTGGTGCCAAGGCATTATAGAATTCAACGGTAAAACCATCATTACCCGGGGATTTGTTTTTGGCCAAATGTAATATTTGCATCAAGAGATGCTCTTTGCTCAGGAGAGAGTGAAGGATGAGCAGTATTGTTTAAAAAGGTCTGGAAAAGTCAGTCACTTGGAGATATTTCAGAACTGTACAATTGCTAAAAAAAACTGCTGGGCAATCTCCATGTCAGTATAGTGTGCTACACCGTCAGCATCCTTGATACAAGAAATCTTGGAGCGATTTGTTTTACTTTTAAGATATTGTGCAAGCATATGCCCTGCTTTATTATGTTCTGTGTAATAAAAGGATTTTTGTAAAAAGATAGATGAAACTGCCTCTTTTTTAATAAAAAAAACCAACATGTACTATATTGCAATACAATAAAATACACTAAGCTGAGTTCAAACAGAAAAGTTCTATAAAGTTAAGCCGTAGATAAAAGAAAAAGGTCCAAGGTTTTCCATTTCTGAAGACCAGTATTGTGGCCAGGTATAAAGTTTATTGCAAGTTGCTCATATTTTTTGTATAGTAAAATCCAATTCCACCAAAGGACAACATTAACTGGAGAATTATCTTTCCAATGCGATATTAGTTTCAACGCAATAGAGACTAAGAAGTCAAACAGTAGTTTATCGTTCTCTGAAAATATAAATGGGATGCAAGTGGCCTTCCAGATTATATACTTTGGTAAAAAAGATTCCCGAAAATCCTTTTTAGCTTATCCCAAACATCTGACCAGAATAAGACTAGGTTAGGACATTCTTGCAAAAGAGGCATAAGAGTTCCTGTTGTTTTTTTTGCAAGACCAACATAAATCGCAATTAGAGGACCCAGACAATTTGCTCTTTCTAGGCGTCCAAAGGGCCCTGTGGCAGAGGCTTCCGCGACCTCCTGAGGCCTCCTCCTCCTGCTGCTGCCCTGTGTATGTAAAAGGATTGTCTTTGACATCAGCACTTCCAACATGGCTTGCATAATACAAGGAGCTGGCTGGCCTGAGGCGGGGTATGGGGAAAGGTGTGGTGTGACAAGGCTACATCCCCGATGTATAGAGTGAAGCAGCAGAACCATGAACTACATATCCCAGAATGCATTTCCAGTCCTAGCAGGGAGATCCCAGGGGATAGGCAAGCTGGCCATATACCGTCTCTGACCACAAGAGGGAGGGTGAATGAAGGAGCCAGTTCCCGGGATCAGCAATCTGTATATCATGCTGCCCACCTGTAATAGGGAGGGGTGGGCTGAGAAGCAGGAGGAGGATTGGATGGAAGAGGGAATTAATCAGCCTGAGCAGGGGAGGAAGGCAGCCCCTGAAGGTTTGGAACCTACATGGTTTTGGGAATTTATTTGGTTTAAACCCTGCTTAAGTAGAGAAGCCTGGTTTTCTCTGGGGAAACCCTGAGTGGTGGGGGAATTACTAACCTGTTTTGAAACCTGATTATTGTGAGAACCTCTGAAGTTGGAAGGCTTGTTTATGAAGGAGGGCTGCCTGGTGGGAAGAGGGGTTCAGTTCAGGAGGAGAGGAGCAGTACAGGCTGAAAATCCTTGGGCAAGACAGGTTCCTAAAGAACTGAAGCAGGCTGAAATACCTTGGGTGGGAGGAAGACCCAAAAGTATTGATCCTCCTGAAAGTAAAGGCTGTTTGGTGATTAACACTGTCTTGAGGGGAAATCCTGCTTGTGGGACAAGTACTATTTGTTTGCTACTGACTGGGACCAAAAAAGCAGGGATTTCCAAAGGACTATTGCATTCCCCTCCGGGAAGGGGGCAAAGTCTTTGTGTAATTGGTTGATGTACTAAGCAAGGCAGAACAGCCCTGCCTGAGAAGCAAGTCTCTACTCTGGAGGGAAGTTTTATTTATGAATCTGGAAAATAAAGGAATGTTTTTGAAGTATTTCCTGGTGGCAGTTTTGTGACGTTCTGGCTATTCAGGGGAGGCAGCTTCCTTCCCCATACTGGAGCAGCGGGCCCGTTTACAGTGGTGAGCCCTGGGCTAGTGAGATGCTCTGCCACCCAATCTCCGCTAAGCTTCTGAGGATCCATTCCTTCTGAACAGGATTCCTTTATGTTTATCCCACGCATTTTTGAATTCCATTACCGTTTAAAGGTAACTTTTGAATAAAGCTAACTTTTTTCATTTTTCTAGTTCTTCGAGATTTAATATTACGATTCATCGATGGAAAGACAAAACCTTGGGTGTAATCTTGTTCATCTCGTTTGAATTTGGAAATTTTTTGTGCTCTTCTCTCTAACCTATATTTTTCCATAATTTGAGTTTGCTCCTCATATTTTTTTCTCAAACTCTATTTGTGTACTTCTACTTTTAAGTTCTTGCATTTTCTTCTGTAACTTCTCCCGAGTAACTTTTATGATTTTATTCAATTTTTGTATAGTGATTAACACCAAATCTAGTGAACACTGAGAGATCAAATCATTCCACTGTTTAACGTAATCCTTATCATCCAAAAATCTCGGTTCTTTTTACAGTCTTAGTCCTCTTGGGATACGTTGCACACCAATAATCTGCACAGCTATGCAACACCTGAAAATTTAAGGGACTGTCAACATTGTCCAGGCAGGCGTGTCCATTTGCGGAGAACATGTACAGTGGTCATAAGTACATAAGTATTGCCATACTGGGAAAGACCAAAGGTCCATCAAGCCCAGCATCCTGTTTCCAACAGTGGCCAATCCAGGTCACAAATACCTGGCAAGATCTCAAAAAAGCACAAAACATTTTATACTGCTTATCCCAGAAATAGTGGATTTTCCCCAAGTCCATTTAATAATGGTCTATGGACTTTTCCTTTAGGAAGCCGTCCAAATCTTTTTTTAAACTCTGCTAAGCTAACCGCCTTTACCACATTCTCTGGCAACGAATTCCAGAGTTTAATTACACGTTGAGTGAAGAAAATGTTTCTCCAATTCGTTTTAATTTACTACATTGTAGCTTCATTGCATGCCCCCTAGTCCTAGTATTTTTGGAAAGCGTAAACAGACGCTTCATATCTACCCATTCCACTCTGCTCATTATTTTATAGACCTCTATCGTATCTCCCCTCAGCTGCCTTTTCATGGCCATAGGTTCTTGATTCATTGCAGATCTCACCGCTGTAGAATGTGTTACAACTGTGTGATAGCATCATTCTTCAATTTTGGACGTACATGCAAACCAGAACCACCTCTTACATGAATGTTTCCATATATCGTCCTGTTGCCTTACGCCACCTTCAGGACTGATTTCTATTGATGAAATCACGGAATCCCAATACCACGTAGTATTGGTATGTAATGGCAAAAGCAGGAACAGCCTCATTGTCACCTCCTCTGAAAAGGGAACCTTGGCAGCTCCACATCTAATGTTTGTCAACCTCTTTTGGAAACTTTGGAATAGATCAGAGGGTCACCAATAATCTGCGCAGCTAAGCGAGACCTGAACATTTAAGGGCCTGTCAACATTGTCCAAGCATGTGTGTCCGTTTGCAGAGAACATGTACAGTGGTCATTGGGTATACATGTCTTTCTGCATCTTCCCTGTAACATCATATTTGTTTGGGTGCCTCAGTAGTAAAGTGTTGTAAGGTCAATGATGCCAACCCATTGCTTCCTCTGTTGCTGTGTTCTCCACTCATAACCCCAGGGCCCACAATATGACCTCTGCACGTAACATAAGTAGGAGTTAAGCACGGCTAAATAGTTTAGTCTCTGATTGATGTTGGCCAATGTGAACATAACGTGTACGTACCCAAGGCAGTATCGTTTTCAGGATATCCACAATGATTACTCATGAAAGACATTTGCATGCACAGCTTCCACTGCACAGATATATCTCTAATTAATATTCATTGTGGATATCCAAAAAAACTGACAGGCTTGGGGGGAGGGGGTGCCTCTGGGAAATACTGACAGAATAGTCAGATGTTTACTCTTATATACACACTAACAGAACCACCGGCTCTGGCACAGACCGTATAAGTCTGCCCAGCACTACACCCGCCTCCCACCACCGGCTCTGGCACAGACCGTATAAGTCTGCCCAGCACTATCCCTGCCTCCCAACCACCAGCCCCGCCTCCCACCACCAGCTCTGGCACAGACCGTATAAGTCTGCCCAGCACTACACCCGCCTCCCACCACCGGCTCTGGCACAGACCGTATAAGTCTGCCCAGCACTATCCCCGTCTCCAAACCACCAGCCCCGCGTCCCACCACCGGCTCTGGCACAGACCGTATAAGTCTGCCCAGCACTATCCCCGTCTCCAAACCACCAGCCCCGCCTCCCACCACCAGCTCTGGCACAGACCGTATAAGTCTGCCCAGCACTACACCCGCCTCCCACCACCGGCTCTGGCACAGACCGTATAAGTCTGCCCAGCACTATCCCCATCTCCAAACCACCAGCCCCGCGTCCCACCACCGGCTCTGGCACAGACCGTATAAGTCTGCCCAGCACTATCCCTGCCTCCCATCCACCAGTCCCACCTCCCAGCACTGGCTCTGGCACAGACCTTATGAGTCTGCCCCGCCTCCCACCACCGGCTCTGGCACAGACCACATGTCTGCCCAGCACTATCCCCACCTCCCAACCACCAGCCCCGCCTCCTACCACCGGCTCTGGCACAGACCGTATAAGTCTGCCCAGCACTATCCCCACCTCCCAACCACCAGCCCCGCCTCCCACCACCGGCTCTGGCACAGACCGTATAAGTCTGCACAGCACTATCCCCGCTTTGTTTGCCAAAGTGTCCAAGTCGCTATTTTCAAAACCCATTTTGAAGACATTTTTCTATGTAGTTCATGTGCAGTGTGTCCAGATCACAAGGGGATGTGTCAGGGGCATGTTGGTGCAGGATTTGGGCATTCCCAGAACTTGGACGTTTTGCTGCCATAATGGAACAAAGCAAAATTGTCCAGGGCTATAAGTTAGACGTTGTGGCCTAGATCTGGTTCAATCGCAACTAAGTCACAAAAAGGTGCCCTATATGACCACTAGAGGGATTAAGGCTGACCTCCCCTTACTCCAACCGTGGTGACTGACCCTCTCCCACCCCCTAAAGATGTGAAAGAAACAGTATCTAGCAAACAAAAATAAGAAGGGGGGTAGACCAATGTGGCTAAAATGACTCGACGCAGTCCTGCGTTTCAACGCCACATACGCCTGCCTCAGGAGTCAAATATATTGATTCTGCAGAACAACATAACATACATACAGTAAAAATACAAACATAAGTTAAATCATAATTGATAAATAAAAAACAACCAAAAACTGTGCAGGAAATTAAATATAAGCAATAATAAGTATAAAAAGTTTTTTTTATATAAAACAATTGGAACATTTGAACTAAGCAAAGACTATGCAGGAAATAAAATGCAACTAATTAGAAGTGTAAAAAATATTAGTATAAAAAATTTTGAATATAACAAAGGTGCAACATGGTTAAAACTAATCCATATGCATTTGCCTTTTGGTATCATTCTAAATGTTTTTTTGATATAAAAGAGCAAACTTGTTACCGCCGGGTTACCACCACCTCAATGCTCTCCCCTGCATGGCCATGCAGTAAGAGTTACCTTACTGTATGGCCATTTTATTTTATTTCAGGGGCATTTTACCTGCTGCAGCAAAAAGGCCCTTTGTACGTGGGAAAAACAGCCCCCGCCCTACCGCAGGGCCCTTTTCCCCACAGCTTAGTAAAAGGATCCCTGAATGTTAAAAGTGCCTAGAAAAATCATATTATAAAAATAAAAAAATGGACTGAATATGCAAATTACTCTTTGCTCTCACAGAGAGCTTTTTTCTTTTACAATTAGTACATAAGTACATAAGTAGTGCCATACTGGGAAAGACCAAAGGTCCATCTAGCCCAGCATCCTGTCACCGACAGTGGCCAATCCAGGTCAAGGGCACCTGGCACGCTCCCCAAACGTAAAAACATTCCATACAAGTTATACCTAAAAATGAGGAATTTTTCCAGTCCATTTAATAGCGGTCTATGGACTTGTCCTTTAGGAATCTATCTAACCCCTTTTTAAACTCCGTCAAGCTAACCGCCCGTACCACGTTCTCCGGCAATGAATTCCAGAGTCTAATTACACGTTGGGTGAAGAAAAATTTTCTCCGATTCGTTTTAAATTTACCACACTGTAGCTTCAACTCATGCCCTCTAGTCCTAGTATTTTTGGATAGCGTGAACAGTCGCTTCACATCCACCCGATCCATTCCACTCATTATTTTATACACTTCTATCATATCTCCCCTCAGCCGTCTCTTCTCCAAGCTGAAAAGCCCTAGCCTTCTCAGCCTCTCTTCATAGGAAAGTCGTCCCATCCCCACTATCATTTTCGTCGCCCTTCGCTGTACCTTTTCCAATTCTACTATATCTTTTTTGAGATACGGAGACCAGTACTGAACACAATACTCCAGGTGCGGTCGCACCATGGAGCGATACAACGGCATTATAACATCCGCACACCTGGACTCCATACCCTTCCTAATAACACCCAACATTCTATTCGCTTTCCTAGCCGCAGCAGCACACTGAGCAGAAGGTTTCAGCGTATCATCGACGACGACACCCAGATCCCTTTCTTGATCCGTAACTCCTAACGCGGAACCTTGCAAGACGTAGCTATAATTCGGGTTCCTCTTACCCACATGCATCACTTTGCACTTGTCAACATTGAACTTCATCTGCCACTTGCACGCCCATTCTCCCAGTCTCGCAAGGTCCTCCTGTAATCGTTCACATTCCTCCTGCGACTTGACGACCCTGAATAATTTTGTGTCATCGGCGAATTTAATTACCTCACTAGTTATTCCCATCTCTAGGTCATTTATAAATACATTAAAAAGCAACGGACCCAGCACAGACCCCTGCGGGACCCCACTAACTACCCTCCTCCACTGAGAATACTGGCCACGCAATCCTACTCTCTGCTTCCTATCTTTCAACCAGTTCTTAATCCATAATAATACCCTACCTCCGATTCCATGACTCTGCAATTTCTTCAGGAGTCTTTCGTGCGGCACTTTGTCAAACGCCTTCTGAAAATCCAGATATACAATATCAACCGGCTCCCCATTGTCCACATGTTTGCTTACCCCCTCAAAAAAATGCATTAGATTGGTGAGGCAAGACTTCCCTTCACTAAATCCGTGCTGAATGGTTAACCTCCAGAACTTGTTGCCGGAGGATGCGGTAACAGCGGTTAGCGTATCTGGGTTTTAAAAAGTTTTGGACAAGTTTCCGGAGAAAAAGTCCATAGTCTGTTATTGAGTTCGACATGGGAGAAGCCACTGTTTGCCCTGGGAATGGTAGCATGGAATATTGTTACTCTCTGGGATTCCGCATGGAATGTTGCTGCTGTTCGGGTTTCTGCCAGGAACTTGTGGCCTGGATTGGCCACTGTTGGAAACAAGATACTGAGCTAGATAAGTACTAGACTTCTACAAATCTAAATTTTGTAACCACCCTTTTAGCAATATGTAAGCCACATTGAACCTGCCATACGGTGGGAAAATGTGGGATACAAATGCAATAAATAAATAAACACAAGCATAATTGATCAGCTTTCTCTGGATCTCGGCTAAAGTGCAAACACACCAGGGTCTGTCATCTCAACATTGTGCTCTAATTGTATAACCACAAGAAGGACACATTACACTGTAGATAGTGTGCTCATATATACATATTTATAGTGATAAAAAATAAATGTAACAAAAATAGGTTAACTTCATCATCAAAAACAAAAAAATAAACTTCAACACAACAAAAAGAAACATAACTTTAAATAGTGCCCACAGCCTCCTTTAAGGATCCAGTTTTTGAATCTTTCTGGGCCATCCGCAGGGTTGGCGCTGGAGGTGGTGGGAGTGGTGCTGATGCCGCAGGCCTCACTTCTCTTGCCAATACGGCCTCAATTCCCTGCTGCAGTGTTTCATTTAGAGGACTGAAGCCAGTTGAAATGGCCTTCTGGTTTCAGATGTCAACCAAGTGGCCCTGTAAACCCTCCTGCTGCTGGTCCTGCCTTGTCTCTATATTCTGTAGGATTTCTACAAACCTTGGAGCTGGGACCCGTTCTCCCCCTACCACCCCCCCCTCCCTTCCCTATCCCCTTCAATAACTCTCTAGAAACCAATATTGGGTAAACCTAGGCCGCAGCTTGCTTTATTAACAATTCAACATTGATAAACTTGTACAATATGCCCCCCCTCACCCTGAGCTACATGGGTCCGGGCTTGTCATCATCTGGTACCCCCCCCCCCCCCCCCGGCCGCTCGCCATGTCAGCAGACCGGCTATCTCTTCTTCCTGCCACTACTGTCCAGGCCCCGCCCTCACAGCAAGGGCCCCGCTCCGTGTAGACCTCCACACCTGTCTCCCCGGGTCATCCGACCCGCCTTCCATGCTCTGGCTCAGTCCCCCCATGAGCCATATCTTTTGTAGCTCGAGGTTTGTTGTGTTCTTTATTTTTGCCACAGGAGGAGAGCCTTGGACCTGCAAGGACCCTCCTCCCCCCAAAGAAGCTGAGGCCTACTTCACCCTTGCCCCTACATAAACTCCAAACAGTTTTGAATATCCTACTACTACTACTACTACTATTTAGCATTTCTATAGCACAAAAACAAGTCGAGTCCCACATTGGACAAGTGCACTCGGTCTCTTGCAAATAGTCCTGCACATGACGTGTCCACCCACTCAAGCTTTATTTGAAAACCCCCCCGTTGCCGCGACCCAAACGCCCACCTGCCTGTTTATCTTGCTCAGACCTTGCCGCCACTTGTGGGCCGGCAGGCAAGCTGGCCTGGGAATGATATCCGACCAAATCACTTTTGTATCCGGGTACCAAACCATTACCAGGCGTAAGTCATCCTTCACCGTATCGATGAGCTTCTTGCCAGTCAGGCTGTCCACATTGTTGCCCCCTAAATGGATCAGCAACACTCGAGGGTGGCGATGCCTTCCTCGCAGCCAATACAGCAATGACGTGAGCTGACTCCACCTCATTCTGTGCTCACCCCACCACGATATTCGCATGCCCCGCTCCACCATTCTGAGATGCAGTCCTCCTGGGCACCTTACTGCTCGATTGCCGGCCCAGTGGACAAAGGAATGCCCGACAATCCACACTGAGTAGGTAACCCCGCCACCTACAAAGAGGAGTCAACCAGCATCATGTAGACCAGCAACAGTGCCAGACAACAACTAACCCGCCAACCCCCCCCCCCCCCCCTCGAACTGATCCCCACATGCTCTGCCCCAATCACCCCATCAGTCGGGCCTAATATAACCTCGATATGCTCCTGACACCCATCTGCTTATGCGTCTGATAGTGTCTGCCCCTAAACCCGCCTGATTTGCGCTGGTCGCTGCTCCAATTCGGAACGAATGCGTACCAAACATCCCCGGGTCTTCCCCCACTGCCTTGAGGCATTGGTTTATCACCGCCGAAAATTGGTATCTCATCAACACCTCCCCGTCCGCATGCACGAACAAGAATTGTGACCCTGCTGGGCAGACCTCTAAGTAGGCTTCTAACAATGCCACCGGACAATAGTCCGCCCGCGGAGGTCCTCTCAACACTATCATGCTGCCAACTCCTCTTTGGTCCGTCTTTGACCGCAGCAATTTGATGCGCAACTGCCTGTCCTGTATGTGGAGATTATCTGCAATAGGCATGAACACACCTTCACAGCCCTGCGTTGTTCTACTAGCTCTCCCACCCGGAGTGCCCCATAGAATGCCAACGCATAAGCAATGCGGAAAAGCTTAGCTTCAAAACCCGACTGGGCCACCTGACCCACCACTTGTAACAGCCGCACTAATAGCCCGTCCGTGATAGGCCATCGCGCATCCACCACCGGGGGCACAGCCCTTCATCGCACTACCAACCAGAAACTGGGATTCAGGCACACTCCATCCAGACGCCTTGCTGAAAAACAGGAAACCCACTAAATGCCTTCTGACCGTGCTGCGTGAGCTACCCCGCTGTTTGGCAAGTGCAATGTAAGCTGCCAGCAACTCATCGGAAACCTGCCCCTCTACCCAACCCTGGCTCTGGAGTAAACCCATCACCCTGTCAAAACCACCTACATAGGCGCAACTGAAGCCTTGAACATCTGCCACACTTCGGGTCTCCGAGTTGCCAAAGCTGCTCCGGCATCAGCTGCCCGTACCGATCCGCCCCTGGTGCTAATGTCCTGAACACCTGAAATTGAAAGCGAGTCAGCACATCAGCTATCCGATTATCCACCCCCGGAACATGCTGCGCCTGCAAATGCACATTCAAGCATAAACAGCGCAGCACCAATTCCCTCATTAGGGAGTGGACTAATAAACAACGCACTGACTGCTTGTTCACCACCTCAACTACCCCTAAATTGTCGCACCATACAACAATGCTCTTATTCCTCAGTCGTGCTGGCCACAACTCGCATGCTACGACGAATGGAAACAGCTCCAGGAATGTTATGTTTTTTACGATTCCGGCCGTCACCCACCATTCCGGCAACGGAGCCGCGCACCAGGCCCCCTGCACAATACACCCCAAAACCATAACCCCCCGCCGCATCGGTGAACAACTCAAGATCGGCCTGTGCCACCACCGCGCTCTGCAGCGCCAGCGTGCCGTTGAACTCAGCTAGGAATTCGAGCCACATCCGTAAGTCTCTGCGCACTCCCGCCGACAGGCGGATATGGTGATGCGGATGCAATTGCTGTTGCCGCCGCCGCCAGGCGCCTCAAAAAGGCACGCCCCATGGGAGCACTCTACAAGTGAAATTTAAACTGCCCACTAATGACTGAATGGCCTCTAATGTGGCCTTTTTGGCCTGTAACACCCCCACAATCTGCGCCTCTAGCTGCTCTACCTTCCGCCACGATAAACGCGTCACCATCCTCTCAGCATCAATTTCGATACCCAGAAATGTCAGAACTGAAACCGGACCCTCCGTCTTATCGGAGGCCAATGGAATCTCAAACTCCGCCACCATCGCCATATATGTTGTTAATAACCGACCGCAAGTCCCCTTATCAGGCGCCCCGATGAACGAAAAATCGTCCAGATAATGCCCCGCCCTCTGCGCTGTCACCCAGTGCATGAAGGAACTGAAACGCTCAAAATAGCCACAAGACACCGAACATCCCCATCGGCATGCAACGGTTATAATAAAAGGCCTCCTCAAAATGAAAACCGAGCAATGGAAAAGCAGAAGGGTGCACCGGAAGCAGCCGAAATGCCGGCTCAATATCCACCTTCGCCAACTGTGCGCCTACTCCGCACTGGAGGACTAGCCGCACCGCACAATCAAAATGTACTGTACTGAACAGCAGTCCTTCGGGATACCCGCATTCACTGAACTGCCTTCCGGATAAGAAAGGTTATGGATGAGGTGAAATTTACCCGGCGTTTTCTTAGGGATCACCGCCAGCGGGGAAATCATGAAAGGAGAAAAAGGGGTATCCTCGAACGGCCCCGCAATCCGTCCCAAACTCAGTTCCTCGTCCAATTTGGTTCGTACAGCATCCCTCAGTCTCAAAACTGACACAGAGTTCCGCACCCATTTTGACTCTACCCGTCCTTGATAAGGAATAATAAAACCCTCCTGAAAACCTGTCTCTAGTGATTTAGCCGCCTTCCGTGCTGGATATCGATGGAACCATGACAGCATCGCATCGACCCGCACTGGCGTGGGGGCTCGCTCCACCCCCTCACTTGGCAAGAGGGATACCCCCACCCCTTTTTTGGTACACTTAACCGCTGCGTGTCCCTGTCTGCATGTGGAACATGCGTGTCGGAATTTACAGTCGGGAAAAAGACATGCCACTCTATTCAACCGCCAGCAAACATCTGCGGGTGCACCAAGTCCAACCCCAACAGCGCCCCCCTTCCCGTGGAGCAAAAGGACCGACTACTCGCGGGCTGAGTCACACCCTCTCTTCCAACTCCTCCCACCCCCACTGTACGGGGAGCCATGTGGACTAGCCATAAATTTATATCTTGGGTCCCCACGTCATTTGCAAGTTCTCCTCCATCTTATCCCGAAAGGCTTCATCATAATTTAACCAAGCCCAACCCCCAAAACGCTGAAACGCGTCCAAAACCGAATCAGCATATGCCAACAATAGTCCGTACTGGCCCTGGTCCCGCTGCCCCCAAACGCTAGCCAATCATAAAAATGCCACCTTGCGCTCCTTCCCTGCCTCCGCCTTCTTGTCCCGCTTCTTACCCCGCCTAGGCTTTCTATCTTCCAACAGTCGGAATATGTCCATGCACTTTCATTGCCGAATCCTCCTTCGCAACGATCGTGGTACTTGTTCCCACAACTCCGACAGCACTAATAAGGCCGGTGGTCCTCTCTCACCCGCCCCCAAGGTCGCTGTCGCAGCCCCACCTGACTTCCCGCCCTCAGACTTTGAAGTTGAGGAAGGAGGATGTAGAAACAGTAGAGGAGGAGTCTGAAGACGACCTGTCCCTCTTCCCCGCCCCCTCCTCCCCTTCTCCGTCTGTGAGCGCCCACTATTACCGGGTCTGGATGCTCTCGCACTTGAGAGTGTTGTCCTCTCCATTGCTGCCGGGCCACTTCCTGACACGCCTTCCGCCTGTCCTGCACTCTCCACACTCGCTGCGGGTTGCTCTTGTCCTGCCGACCTCCCGGACTCAAGTCGTCCCGCTCTTGTCATCCCGGGGTGCTCAGGCTCCTGGCCAGGTCGTCCTGTCGTGTGTTCCCTGGCACCTGCCACGTCCCTTTGCACCTGAGAAGAGAAAGGGGGGGGAGCAGCAGTACCAGCCCACGTAGCGCCCCATCCAGCTTCCCGAACACCCAAATCGCTGCTTCCTGGCCCCGCTCACCTGTCCACCGATGAGGGTGCCCCATACCAAGGGGCCATTCACTGGCACGCGGCTTGCGCCGCCTACGGGGACATCCCGAACGTGGGCCATGTGCCCCATTGGTACAGGCCTCATCCCATCATAGCCCCACTCCCACTCGGGGGAACCCCCTCCCTGAATCCACCCATCCCCGAACCCGCTACTACGGACGGGCTGGAGCTCATAGCACTCCACGCCCCGCCCGCACTCCCAGCCTGTTCGTGCGCTCGTTGTAACGAGGCCCCTCCCCTGCTCCCTGTATATCCTACCCCAACATTCTCCTCCCTTCCGCCTCTCCTCACCGAACCTCCCACACAGAGCGTGCTCACCCCCGCCTCTGCGCACTCCCTGTCCGGCCCGCATTGATGTGCCGGGTCTCCTTCTGGCGATTTTTACCAGTCACCGCTGCATCTGCTTCTATTGCGGTTCACGCTATTTCCTTAGACCTCCGCGGGCCAACTGTACCCCCCCACCCCCATAACTCACTGCCTCTGGGCTTCTCTCCAAAGAGTCACTGAAGGACACCTCTGCTCCCCTGTCTTCCTTTCCCACCTCCACCAGTCTGTCCGCCATTTTGCCTGCACAAGCCTCGCTCCGCAAACCACCTCCGAGGATCGCCGACACCCTGGCATCCATCGCCGCCCCCTCTTTTATCTCCTCACCCCGCCCCACCCCCTCGCTCCTCCCTTGACCAATAGGCAGCTTATCCACTCATTAGGACAGCTGCCTCTTTCAATTTCTCCAATCACAGCAGGGCCTGTGTTCTCTCCCAGCATGCCCAGAGCCGACTCGAACGGGCCCAGCCCTCGTTTAACTGGGTCCGTCGAGACCAGCTCTCAGGCCACCTATTACAGCTGCAGCTGATGCAGGTTGCTGGGGTCCCTGTTTCCCATCTACTGGTACCTGGGACTCTGCAGTCTTTGGCCTCCCAGATAGTGGTGCCTCCGACTTCTCCTCAGCCTCCTCCTGTGTTCCCAGGGACATAGAGTTGACAGACACGCTCCTCTCACGTCTGCTTTTCTCTTCTGTAGTGAGGTGGAGAATTATAGGCTCCCCCTCCTCCAGCTCTTCTTTTCTCTCTTCTTCATGATACTCCGCCTCCTGGTGGGCCTGCAGGTAGGCTGGCCCTTGATGCCACAGATGATTCACCACTGGGTCCTGTAAAGGAGAATGTAAAACACAACTCTCAGGCCTCAAAACATCAACCACTTTGGATGATTGATTGCATAACATATTTCTACTACTACACATATGCAGCTCTGTACACGTTATATACTGGTACTTTTCTCTGTCCCTGGAGGGGGGGGGGAGGGTCAAATCTAACTTTTTTGTATCTGGGGGAATGTGACTTACCCTAGGTGGGGAGGAGCTGCAGTGGGAATTGAACCCAGGTTGCCAGGATCAAAGACTGCTGCACTAACCATTATGCTACTCCTCCACTTAGGTACTGCTCATATATAATTAAGGTAACATGATATGGTCTGTCATCACAGGGCTAGCAGGTAGGGACGGAGTCACTGATAATGTCTCCAAAAAGAAAATGCAAGTGCAAGGTTAGCCGAGTTGCCATTACACAGAAAGGGCAGCAGGGGGGATTGAACCCACTTTGCCAAGGTCAGAAGATGTTGCTCTGGTCACTGTGCTTTGCCTGCAGTCCCTTTGGGTCAATGCTCCAAGTGGCCATCTGGAACAGTCATTCTATATGCTACAAGCAGGGAAGACCCTGGAGTCTGGGTTCATTCATCAGAATGGCAAGCATCCCCCATCTACCTTGTAAAGTAACCCTAGTAGCGCTCTAGAAATGTTAAGTAGTAGTAGTAGTAAAGTGCTATTTCATGCTTTATATCTGAGCCAGAGGCGTAGCCAGGTTTTGATCTCAGGGGGAGCAGACTTTTATAAAATAGGCACCGGTTGGTGTCAGCTAGACAGCAGTGTCTGTGTTGTTGCTCAGGTGCTGTGGCGGGCAGTGATTAATACAGGCTGTCTCTGTTGCGTCCTGCCTACAAGGAAACAGTAAGTTACATCAGGAGGCAGGATCCAAAAGAGGTCCCTGGACTGGCCAGAGCAGGCAACCTGTCTTCTTAACTACAAAGTAAAAATATTCAAATCGTGACTATCACTTTGGGAATAGCACACACATTCCTTCCACACACTAGGCAGGCCATAGCCATACCACAGTAGAGAAGGTGCAACTAGACATTCTTGGAAAAGTCAAGGCACTGCTAACGTGCCCCAAGCCTAGGGGACACTGGTGGCTGCTTTGGAGTCTCATACGGATTTGCACATCTTCCAAGGGGAATGTACCTAGGATCTGACTCTTCTGTAAAGGTAACAACCAAACATGGTCTTCTCTGACCTGCCAAGTGCAAACACTCATATATTTTTTCACGGAGAGTGGTGGATGCTTGGAATGCCCTCCCGCGGGAGGTGGTGGAGAGGAAAACGGTAACGGAATTCAAACATGCGTGGGATAAACATGAAGGAATCCTGCTCAGAAGGAAGGGATCCCCAGAAGCTTAGCCGGCGGTGGGAGGTGGGGCTGGTGGTTGGGAGGCGGGGATGGTGCTGGGCAGACTTATACGGTCTGTGCCAGAGGCGGGGATAGTGCTGGGCAGACTTATACGGTCTGTGCCCTGAAAAAGACAGGTACAAATCAAGGTAAGGTATACACAAAAGAATGGCACATGTGAGTTTATCTTGTTGGGCAGACTGGGTGGAACGTGCAGGTCTTTTTCTGCCGTCATCTACTATGTTACTATCCTGCTTATAATCGAACGAGAAAAACGCCCAAGAGCCGACCTAAATCGGGAGATGGACGTTAATCTCACAAAAACGAGTAAATCCATATAATCGAAAGCAATGTTTCAGTGCGTCCGTGTCGCTCGTACGTGGACGTAAAAACGCCCAAATAAGAGGCGTGTCGGGGGCGTGTTAGGGGCGGTGATACGACGTGGACGGGTACAACGTATAACGAATAGCGAAAGGGCTCTGGTTGAGCGGGAAGATGGGCGTAATATGATGGACCCGAAATAAAAGCGACCAGAGCAAGGGGGAAAGCGTCTTTAGACTCATTAGCGATTGTGTGTAGTTGGAGAGTGGCGATATTGTTGGTGGAAGAGCTGAAGTGGTGGTTGCAGAGAGAAAGCCGAGCGTGTTCAGTACCTGTGACGGTCGTCTGTGTGCCCTGCCTCTTTTTGTGTCTTACCCTTTCACCGTTCCTTACTCCTACTCCTTTGCTCTATCGCCCCTTCCCCTCCCCCTCCCCCTCCCCCTATCCCTCCCCATTCACTCTTCCCACGTGTATACTGTATTCCCTGACCTCCGTTTGTCTCTGTGTGCCTGTACTGTTTGGCGAGTGAGTGGCCAGAGGGGCGTAGTGCCTGGAAGTGACAGATCTGTGTGTGTTGCTGTTTGTTTGACTACTAGTCCTAATACTTGCACTGGTGGTGGGGATATGGATGCACTTAATGCACTTGTGGCATTCATGCTACACGAAGAGGCCACCCACCGCAGGAGGTATTCACGGCCCCGAGTGTTTAGGCCCCGCACCACCTTCCTACACTCACTGACCAGCAGTGTCTAACAAGGTTCAGGTTTGATAGGGCCACCATTCGTCAGCTGTGTGAGCAGCTGAAACCCCTCCTTCAGCCCCAGACACGTAGGAATAACCCCATCCCTGCCCACCTCAAAATCACTTCCGCTCTCTCTGTCCTGGCCACTGGCAGTTTTCAATCCGTATTAGCTGCTAACACAGGCCTCACCCAGGCTTCTATTTCACACTGTCTCACCCAGTTCCTGGATGCCTTCATAACTCACACCTCACACTACATCACTTTCCCCACCACCCCCCAGGCTCTGCACAACAACATGGCCGCCTTCTATGCTGTTGCTAGATTCCCCTCGGTGATCGGTGTGATAGACTGCACACACGTAGCCCTCAGACCCCCCCGGGCACACGAAGCCACCTACAGAAATAGGAAGGCATTTCATTCTATGAACATGCAAGTTGTATGTGATGCCCAGGGGGAGATATTAGACGTGTGTGCCAGGTACCCCGGCTCCAGCCACGATGCCTACATCCTACAGCACTCGGGCATCTTCCGCAGGTTCGAGCAAGGGGAGTTCATTGGTGGATGGCTACTAGGTAAGTGCAACATGCATGTACCACCCATACTAGACCTCCTCCACTGGGCAACCCTCCGCCCTGGCTTCCTCCACCACAACCCACTATCCTAATCCCCCCGCCCCCCCTGTACCTGCTCCAAGCGATACACACTCATCTATCTCATTCTGCTTTTCTGCAAAGGTGACCGAGGCTACCCGCAGAGGACATGGCTCATGACCCCCCTGATCCACCCACAACCAGGGCCAGAAGAAACCTACAACAGGAAACATCGCAGCACCCGGGGGATCATTGAGCGCACCTTTGGTTTATTGAAAAACCGCTTCCGCTGTCTGGACCGGTCTGGAGGAGAGCTGCTCTACAGTCCAGAAAAGGTGGCCAAGATCTTTGTGGCGTGCTGTATGTTACACAATTTGGCCCAGCGCAGAGGACAGCCTCTCCCAGAGGAGCCACAGCCACCACCAGAAGAGGCCCCAGATGAGCTGGAAGAGGAGCCCCCTCCACCCCCAGCCCACAGAGCAGAGCTCAATGCCTACCAGCTTGGCGTAAGAGCAAGACAAAGACTCATTGAAACAAGTTTTAGGTGAATGTAAGTGAGCATTTATTTTTTACATACAGTGCATATGTGTTTGGTCAACCCCACCACCACCACCACCACCCCCCCCTCCCACACCCACCCCCCTCCCACCAACCCTCACATAAGTACATAAGTACATAAGTAGTGCCATACTGGGAAAGACCAAAGGTCCATCTAGCCCAGCATCCTGTCACCGACAGTGGCCAATCCAGGTCAAGGGCACCTGGCACGCTCCCCAAACGTAAAAACATTCCAGACAAGTTATACCTAAAAATGCGGAATTTTTCCAAGTCCATTTAATAGCGGTCTATGGACTTGTCTTTTAGGAATCTATCTAACCCCTTTTTAAACTCCGTCAAGCTAACCGCCCGTACCACGTTCTCCGGCAATGAATTCCAGAGTCTAATTACACGTTGGGTGAAGAAAAATTTTCTCCGATTCGTTTTAAATTTACCACACTGTAGCTTCAACTCATGCCCTCTAGTCCTAGTATTTTTGGATAGCGTGAACAGTCGCTTCACATCCACCCGATCCATTCCACTCATTATTTTATACACTTCTATCATATCTCCCCTCAGCCGTCTCTTCTCCAAGCTGAAAAGCCCTAGCCTTCTCAGCCTCTCTTCATAGGAAAGTCGTCCCATCCCCACTATCATTTTCGTCGCCCTTTGCTGTACCTTTTCCAATTCTACTATATCTTTTTTGAGATACGGAGACCAGTACTGAACACAATACTCCAGGTGCGGTCGCACCATGGAGCGATACAACGGCATTATAACATCCGCACACCTGGACTCCATACCCTTCCTAATAACACCCAACATTCTATTCGCTTTCCTAGCCGCAGCAGCACACTGAGCAGAAGGTTTCAGCGTATCATCGACGACGACACCCAGATCCCTTTCTTGATCCGTAACTCCTAACGCGGAACCTTGCAAGACGTAGCTATAATTCGGGTTCCTCTTACCCACATGCATCACTTTGCACTTGTCAACATTGAACTTCATCTGCCACTTGCACGCCCATTCTCCCAGTCTCGCAAGGTCCTCCTGTAATCGTTCACATTCCTCCTGCGACTTGACGACCCTGAATAATTTTGTGTCATCGGCGAATTTAATTACCTCACTAGTTATTCCCATCTCTAGGTCATTTATAAATACATTAAAAAGCAACGGACCCAGCACAGACCCCTGCGGGACCCCACTAACTACCCTCCTCCACTGAGAATACTGGCCACGCAATCCTACTCTCTGCTTCCTATCTTTCAACCAGTTCTTAATCCATAATAATACCCTACCTCCGATTCCATGACTCTGCAATTTCTTCAGGAGTCTTTCGTGCGGCACTTTGTCAAACGCCTTCTGAAAATCCAGATATACAATATCAACCGGCTCCCCATTGTCCACATGTTTGCTTACCCCCTCACCCTACAGCATGTCCCATCATTTTCCCCTTCCCTTCCCCCGTCCCCTCCTACCCCTCCCACGCCCTTCCTTTGCAGCTGGTGCTGCACGGGAAGTCTCTTCCCCCTCTTCGGAGCTGCTGCTCCCAGTGTCCTCCTCCCTATCCCCACGGCAGCCTGCGGCTTCGGCTGCACCGTGGAAATCGGGCCACCTTCTTGGTTGTAGTGGTCTGGCCACAGGACCCAGAATGGGAGAAGCAGGAGTGGGTGCGGAGGCTGAGGAGCGCAATGCCCACCTCTTAGCTGGTGGTTGCTGGTGGTCAGTGGAGGAGGAGGTTGATGGCAGGGGCTGCTCCAGCAGCACGGGGGCTGGAGTAGGCGCGGTGCCCTGAGGGTGCAGGTGTTGGATGCTCTGCTCCAGCCGTCTCAGTTGCTGGAGCACCTCCTGGTGGCCTTCACGTTGCGCCTGGAGGAGTTCTTGGTGTGCTCGCTGCTGTGCCTCCAGTGCTTGGCGCTGCAGCTCCAGTTTCTGCTGGCGGTACTCCTCCAAGCGCACGTTGTGGCGGAGTAGTTCCGTGGCCAGCCGCAGGAGTTGCCTCCTTTGGGCGGATGGCCTCTGGCGGGGAGCTGGGCCCTCCTCCTCCTCACCAAAGTCCTCCGGTGCTGGAGGTGCGGCCTCTGCTGGTGCAGGTGGTGGTGGTGGTGGCAGAGCCTGGACAGCTGGTGCAGGTGGTGGTGGTGGTGCTGGCAGAGGCTGGACAGCCGGTGCAGGTGGTGGTGGTGGTGCTGGCAGAGGCTGGACAGCTGGTGGTGGTAGAGGCTGGACAGCTGGTGCAGGTGGTGGTGGACGCGGAGGATGCACAGCTGGTGCAGGTGGTGGAGGCTGGACTGCAGGCTGTGGAGGTTGAGGCTGGACGGATGGTGTAGGGCGTTGGCCTTGCAGGCCACTAGGGCCAGCCTCCTCTGAGTCTTCACCTGTATAGCACAAGAGTGAGGAATAGTGTTGGTGCAAATAACCCACTTGTCTTTCAGCATTCATATACATTGGTATGTCCCCCAACCTGATGACCCAGCAAAGAGATGGTGAGGAGAAATGGAATTGACACGGGTACAAAAGAGAGAGGCCCGCAGGCAGCTGGGTAGAGGTGGAGGATGAGCAGCCAAGAGAAGGACACCACTCACAACGTTGTGCACAAGCTGTTAGTTGTATAATTGTTAAATTGAACAACATTGCAGCATGTGTTGTGTTACTACTGACTTGCTAAACTGCATAGAACTGCTTTATGACCCCCATTACAGGCTTCTTCAGTTGAATGCATGTGTCCCACACTCAGTAGAGCACAGAGGTCACAGGAGGAATTAGGCACAGTTTGGTAAAATGGGAAAATAGGAGGGAGTAGTAGGGAAGGACGGCCCCCAGAGTTCTGCCACAGTAGTAACCTACACACACCCATAGGAGCCAACTGGAAAGTAGTATTGGGGGTGCTAAGCCCAGTGACCAACACTCCTCCCTGCACAGCTACATGATCTTTCCTCAATATTGGGGGTGCTCACACACACACACAGCACCCACCCTGTCTGCTTGCTCCTATAACACACATGACCACTACCACTACTCAAATAGAGCTTACAATTAATTCTATAAATATGGGCACACAGGACAAGTAAGAGGAAACCCAATGACAATGGTAGGGATAGGGAGTAAGGGTAGAGAGCTAGTGAGTAGGGGTTACCAGGTCACAACAGCATCATAAAGGTGGCCTGTTAATATACAGAAAGACAGCCAGAGATACTCCCCCCCCCACCCCCACCCCCACCTACCTCCCTCCTCCTGCCCCCCACTCCTCACCTCCCTCCCCCTGACCCCAACTTCTATAACACAAGTGTACTGCAGCACAACAGATACCCCAACTGCATAATGAAACACCTACCCGAGTCCTCAGCCTGGCCCGAGGTGTCCATGGAGCCAATCCCGTGGATGCCCTCCTGGGGTAGGAGGGAGTACACCATCAGCTCGATGGGTGTAAGGTTGGCAGTATCATTGCCTGGGGGATTGGCCCCTGCCTTCCTCCGAACATCCCTCCTCAGCTTCCGCCACTTCCTCTTGCAGTCCTCCACGTCTCTCCCAGCATGGAAGACAGCATTCAGGCTGTCCCGTACTGCCTCCCATTCCCGCTGCTTTACTGTTGCTGCCAGCCTCTGCCCTGTAGGAGCAAACAGACTCCGGTGCCGCTGTACAATTTCTTGTACCAGGAGCTCCACCTCTGCCTCGAGAAAATTACCCTTCCGGGTCGGCGGCATGCGTGGTGGCATTGTACCAATGGTGTTTTCGAAAATACGGAGTGGGCGTTTATATAGGCGCCAAGAACGCCCATTGAGACGGGGGAATAGGCGTTTCTGATTTGGGCGCTACTTTTTCAATTATACACATAATTCCTAAGCGTGCCCAGCTCAGATAGCGATTAGGAACACATGCTTTCGATTATGAGTAGATAAGTATGGGCGTCTCCACCTGCCTTCCCTTTCTTCATTGCCATTTTACCTGCCATTTCCTGCACTGAGACCTTGCCCGATGTTCGTAATAATCAGTTACAGGGTTTTACCCTCACTTAGCATGCTTGGGTACACCTGTGTATTTAGGGGGGGGGGGAATTATTGTTGGCCCTCAGCCACCACGCCTTCCGTTTCCTGTCTTCCACATCGCCTGATGCTCCCTTCCTTTCTCCCATTCTCTCTGCCTGGTTGTAGCAGGCAGTGTGTGGGGGCCACGAATTTGCTACACTCACCCCAAATCAAGCACCCCTCGGTAAGGGTCATTTCAATCAGGGAGATGTGCAGCTAATGTTCCAGAAGATAAAAGGCGCACTACACAGTCTTGAAACAGACGTTCATGGTAAGCTCTCATTTGTCTGCCACCTCTTCTCTTTGTGCTCATAGTCAAGGAGTGTGCATTCACTGTATGTATGTAGTCTGGAGTCAGATGTTAGGTAGCTCTCTTTTCACCAGGTTCCTGTGCACTGTACTGTGGGGTTGGCAGGTCCTCAGTGGTGTGGGCCAGCTGTTGGAGGTGCTGTATTGGTTCCCGGTAGGTTCCATCTTCCTTGTTTATGTGGTGTACCCCAGTCCCCATTTATGAAGTGGCCACCCATTCTCAAGGTCCATAGGCGGGGGAGGGGAGAATGATTAATGCAATGGATGTGTATAGCACATTATGGACCACCTTCCTAAATTGCTCCATAGGTAGTAGGGTAGGGAACATGCACATTACATTGTTTTTAATCGGTAGCCTGGACAAAATGATCGAGGTGGCTACAGGTAGTGCCACTGAGGCCTATGACGTGGTGGTGAGGGAAAGGGGTGTGTGTACAGGTACCAACCCAAAGTAACTGGTGGTGGCTAAAGCCTGATGGCTGCTGTGGCCTAGTGGTTAGAGCACCAGCCTTATAATCATAAGGTTGCTGGTTCAAATCCCACCTAAGGCAAGTCAGTTCAGCGACAAAACACCTTGATCGACTACTGGAGAAAGTGTGATCACACCTGCAAATAATGAGCACCATTTTTATTTGTGGCCTTCCCTAACACAAGTATTACATTGCAACTGTGATGAAGTAACCATCCATCTATTGGGTTTCCCATTGTTTCCCTTTTGCTCCTCAGCATTATATACCATAGCTGATGTATTCAATGTGAAAATATGAGCCAGCTGTTTGTATTGTAGGTCCTTCTTGCCCCCCCCCCCCCACCCCACCAATGTGGCTTGTGGGTAAGGATATGTGTCCATCAGACAGCAAACACTTTGTATGTGGTACCTGGAGTTATGTGGAAGTGTGTACCTGGCAGATCACACGTGGTACACTATTAATCTCTTATTGATGGCACTCTGTATTGTGGGTCAGTATGGTGGAGGGAGGGGAGGGAGGGAGGAAGGAAGGGAGAGAGAGATGCTGGCTGGCCATTTTTATTAATGAACACAAATATCCATCCAGCCTCCCCGGCCCAACCCCCCTGCACATATGGGCCATGCAGGTTGGAATGAACAGGTGGCGTTCTGTCTGGCCAACATTCTCAGACATACATCACCTTCTCATTCACACAGCACATTTAATGCTATGCATATTGCTGCCTCCTTCCTCTCAACTCAACAGCACCATTTGGTGATATGTAATGCACAAGGGAGACAAACACACACACACACACACCCTGATAGTTATATTATAACAAAAATTTATTTGGCCCCCATCCCCACCCCCACCCCTACAAAATAACCCCAACAATGCCATCCTCCCCCCCACAACTCCCCACACACCCCAACAATTCCCTCCCCCACCCCCCACAGAACCCCCAACATTTCCCTCCCCCCACACACACAACCCCAACAATTCCCTCCCTCTCTCCCCCCACACACACAACACCAACAGGCCCCCCTATTTAAATTAAGGGCGGCCACGCCCTCTTAGTAAGGCCCTCTGTAGCAGGGCAATGAGCAGCCCCAGCAGTACCCTTAGTGGGCCCTGGAGCTGCTCATTGCCCTGCCGTAGGGCTGTCACCTCCTGCAGCAGCTGGTGCTGGCCAACTAGAAGTTGCTGCTGGCCAACTATAATTTGCTGCTGGCCATCTACCAGCTGCTGCAGGAGGCGCACCACAGTGGCAGGCCCAAAGGCTGGAGGTGGGCCAGGGGACACGGAAGAAGATGGCCCAGGGGATGGAGGTGGGCCAGGGGACACAGAAGCTGGCCCAGGGGATGGAGGTGGGCCAGGGGACACAGAAGCTGGCCCAGGGGATGGAGGTGGGCCAGGGGACACAGAAGCTGGCCCAGGGGATGGAGGTGGGCCAGGCGATGGTGCTGCAGGTGGGGAGGGGTCCTCATGCAGGTCTATAATGAGGACTCCCTCCTCCGAGTCCTCCTCCTCCTCTTCTTGCTGGTGGCCCGCCTCCTGGCCTGGCTCCTGCTCCTCCTCTTCCTCCATGTGCCCCTCCTCCTGCTCTTCCTCCTCCTCCTCCTCCTCCTCCTGGGGGTGGTGGCCCTCCTCATCCTGGCGCTCACTTTCCTGCTGGTGGAGCCCTGTGTATGTAAAAGGAGTGTGATTGAGATCAGTGCATACACCATGGCTTGCATAGTGCAGTAGCTGGGTGGCATGGGGCAGGGTGTGGTAAGGCGTAGCCTATGCCCATGGGGAATGAGCTGCATCAGATGACATGAAACAGAACCCTGGACCCTCCTCTGACACACACCACGCAGGACATGTGGCCATACCAAATTCATTGCTGACCAGCATGTTTGCATTGTGAAATGCAACGAGGGGTTGATGGGCAGTTGTTGTAGGAGTTATTGGGGGGGGGGGGGCAGTGGGAAGGGTGTTGAGCACAATTCTTTTATGTGATTTAGGCCATAACATGCAGTAAAAGTAGGGCCTCAGGCAGCTGTACCAGGACACAGTAATCAGCCACCACAATAAGGGGAATAGTAAAGTGTGGCATATCATCTCATTCATCTCGGGAGGATGGTCGGACGTTGCAAGCATGCTCATGGGAGAACCCCTGCAACCTGCATCCTTGATCTGGGACAGATATGGTATTACTTACTAGGTGGCTATTAGGCACATGGGAAGTGATATTGTACAACACATTTGCTTTATTCATGAAATGTATGTAGTAATGTGTACAGGTGTCCTGTTTTTGAATACTTACGGCGAGCCCTGAGGTGCCTTCGCACCGCCCGGATGAGCTCAGGCCTCTCCCGCCTCACCCGCCGGAACCGCCTCCTTAAGGACTCGAGGTCCCGGTGGACTCCAAAGCGTCTGTAAGATATAAGTTTGTAGAGCAGGGGTCAGGGGTGTTGGTCCTTTTTGTCCTCTGCACACATTAATTTGCTATTCACATACCAGAGAGAGAGGGTCTACAGTGTTGGGGGGGGGGGGGGCACCTCCATTGGTAGTGAATCATAGGAGCCACCTTTTTAACATTTTGGGGGGTGGAACCCCCAGTGGAGATGACCCCTCCCTCCATACATATTTGATATTGGGGGTGGGGTGGTGAAGCACCCACAGCAGCCACCGAGTTGGTTCCTATGCAGATGATGGCAGAGAGGTGGGCATGAGGCCAGACAGTACCGTTTGTATACATTCTAATGTATGCTTGTTAAACTACTTTATATGTGTTATCATGACCATGTTATACAGTATGGTATAGGTTTCATTGGTCTCATGCTTGCACTATTTGGAGGCGTTGTAACCCACTGGCTGCAAAGAGGGGTTGGAAAATGTGGCCTTCACATAACTAACGAAATTTTCACATAACACTAATAGCATAGTGACGATAGTAACCTAACGAAATACATTCTTGTAGGGATGTGGGAATGGTGGTCGTTTAAATAACATACAAATTATTAGTGATTGTGCATGTTCCTATATTACTCATGATCCTTGCATGGACACTCCAGTTACTGCTGGTAACATTGATGACGGAGCTGTTATATGTGTAGGTACAGGAGGGGAGGGGGGTTGGGCCATAACCTTACCTTTCCAATCGTTCCCGGATGCGGGACCAGGCTCGCATGGCCTGCAGCCTGGGGGGCAGGTGGTGATGTTGTATAAATAGTCGGTGCCGGTGCCTTAGGCACAGCCTAACGAGGAGCAAACTTTCTTCTTCTCCAAAATTGGGCTCTCGCCGCTGTGCCATTTTTCCACGTGTTGGAAAAGAAGTGCCTTATATAGACGACCTTGCGTGAGGGACGTCGTTTCATGCACAGCTCCATATATGGATGACCATTCCATATATGGCCCCTATCAGCACGTGGACGCCCTCGTAAGCATAGACGTCTTTGACGTGCACATGCCTGCAGGAGTGTGAAACGTGCCTTATATAGATGACGCACCCCACCCGACCCTTTTCACATATACACAATATGCATTTACTGCATGTTTAGTAGGTGTACAGTGCATGCAGATCCGGACATTCAGATGGGCACATATGATGGAAGATTTGGTGGAGCAGTAGGTGTACAGTGCATGCAGATCCGGATATTCAGATGGGCACATATGATGGAAGTATGGGTGGAGCAGCATGATATGTCTGTAGTTGACACATATATGCGTTCCTCATATATTTCCGTACCCAGATGGCATGAACAACATGTATTGTACTTGCGATACACCTATGTACATTATTTTTCACACCACGTGATTTGGTCGTTTGCACCTGCAATAGTCGACCGTGTTAGGGCGCCCAATTTAGTCACGCTTATGCGCTCGTCATTTGATTGTTTTCTTACAGGGATAATCGATTGTCGAAAAACGCCCACACTATTTTTCCATTATACAGGTCTATTTTTGGACGTTATCGTAAGAACGCCCTAATTCGTACTTGGACGATCTTTCCATTTTGCCCCTCTATGTAAATATTTTATTTTACACTTGCAGCCTATATTATTTACCATGGCAGGATGTTGGCATTTGTGTACTGTGAAGTGGAATTTCATACAATAAACAGCAGTTAGGAAAATGCTGAGGTGGATTTAGTGACCGCACTGAATCTGGATGCATATAGAAATACGGGTTAATAAATACAAAGCAAATTCAGTGCAATCCGTTTAAGTGCAAGGGTCTAGGACCAAAGAAATACATGCAGTTAACCGGATCGTGCACTTAACCGTTGTGACCCAAAGAAGCTTGACATCTGATAAACATCTGTGCAGTACTGTTTATTATATGTACAGTATACAGCCTCCGTTAACTGACGTTAGGCTTACTTGAAGTAATCAGTCATAGTCCTCTGTACACCATAGGAGCCAACTTTTCAAAATGATTGGGGGTGCTGAATGAACGCAACCAAATAATCTCTTTCTCCCTCCACTTGCCACCACCAAAAATAGTCTTAGACTACATTCACCTTTTGTTTTGGTTTTTAAAAATATATTTTATTGCAACATTCAGATAAAACAATAACAACAGAGCAATACCAAATCGAAAATGAATGGTGTGCAAATTGAGTCTACTGTCTAGGAAATACTCAGCTTATCTGGAGACCGTATCTTGTTAAGGATGTAAAAAGAATTGAAGCGGTGCAAAGAAAAGCTAAGAGAATGGTATGGGATTTGCGTTACAAGACGTATGAAGGGAGACTTGCGGACCTGAACATGTACACTCTGGAGGAAAGGAGAAACAGGGGTGATATGATACAGACGTTCAAATATTTGAAAGGTATTAATCTGCAAATGAACCTTTTCCGGAGATGCGAAGGCAGTAGAACGAGAGGACATGAAATGAGATTGAAGGGGGGCAGACTCAAGAAAAATGTCAGGAAGTATTTTTTCACGGGGAGAGTAGTGGATGCTTGGAATGCCCTCCCGCGAGAGGTGGTGGAAACGAAAACGGTAACGGAATTCAAACATGCGTGGGATAAACATAAAGGAATTCTGCTCAGAAGGAATGGATCCTAAGGAGCTTAGACGAGATTGGGTGGTGGGAGACGGAGCTGGTGCTGGGCAGACTTATACGGTCTGTGCCAGAGCCGATGGTGGGAGGCGGGACTGGTGGTTTGGAGGCGGGGATAGTGCTGGGCAGACTTATACGGTCTGTGCCCGGAAAAGGACAGGTACAAATCAAGGTAAGGTATACACAAAAAAGTAGCACATGTGAGTTTATCTTGTTGGGCAGACTGGATGGACCGCGCAGGTCTTTTTCTGCCGTCATCTACTATGTTACTATGTGTGAGCAAAATCTAAATAAGTAGTTTGCAGGGTACAAGTGTAAAAACTTGGGCCACAGCATTTCTTATCATCAGCTGTGGGAGACGGTGAGACTGCCAGCTGTGCTGGTAGGTCCTAAGTTCAAAACAGGCCATTTCCCTCCTATTGACTAACCATAGCTGCAGATAGTGGTGGTGAATCTTCTGTCAGGACAGAATCAATTTCTTGATGAGCAAAAGAGGAAGATACCCTGCTCCACCAAGTGTTCCCTGGATGCGTATTCGCCAACATCCAAGACTGCTACTACGTTATCACAAAACAAAACCACAAAAGGTGAAGAAATCCGTATTTTTATGTTGTCAAGATGAAGAATGTGTTCCTTCGTACAGCAGTTCTGCTGATGAATTCATTTACCACCGTCTCAATGTCAACAAAATCTGACTCTTTGTGACCCTGGAGAACATCAATGCTGTTCAGTCTTGTTTGACCCATTGTTGACCGGAGAAACGTTTTTAGACGGCGTAGTGCAGAGAAAGATCGCTCGCTGGAGCAGGTTGTGACTGGGATTGTTAGAATTAGTCGAATAAGCTTAAACATTTCAGGAAACATAATGGGAAATGTTGGATCAGATTTGAAAAATATCACAGCGTCCTGTATATTTTTCATGCCACTGAGAGATTGACTAGCAGTAGCTCGTATTATATCCAGTATCAATTGCGTTGTGAGGTTAATCTACTACTGTCAATATCACTTCCATAGAACTGAAACCCTCTTTCTCCTGAATCTTCTTCAATCACAAATTTCTCAACTTGCATAAGTAAATGCAAGCCTTCTTTGTCAAATCTGTATTGGCACCTGTAAAAGTCTTCTACTGTGGAAAATGTATATTGCTCACTGACTCCTGAATCCAACCGCTTTGGTACTTTGTGCTTCCGGGGCAGGACTGGCTCTTCAATATTCGGACTGTTTGCCACTTCTGTTTCTGACCAGAACATATCAAAATTATTCCTTAGGTACTGAAGAGTGGTTTTCAATTTTTCAATAACAGATGATGCTTGCTGGATGCAGAGAGTACTTGCTTGTACTGCAGTGTTTGCTACATCAATATGAGAGAATAACTTCAGAAGTAGGCGTAGCATGAAGCAGTGGCGTAGCTATGTGGGGCCTGGGCCCCCATAGATTTGGCCTTGGCCCCCTGCCCTACAATCCCCTTGAACCCCCCCTCCCGCCACCAACTCTCCCCTGCCGTCGCCGCCCGCCCCGCCACCGCATCTGCTACCTTTTTTGAAGAGAGCGACTTTCTTCCGTGCTCCAGTAGCGCCTTTCTTCTATGAAGTTCCGGCAATCAGCTGTTTCGATGGGGCAGGCCGGCGGCTAAACAGTGCCCCCCCCCCACCTCGGGCACTGGCCTCCCCCCCTCCCGGCAAGGTCTGGCTATGCCCCTGGCATGAAGTACACAGAAAATGTCTGTAGTCTGCAACAAAATCCATTTGCTTTTGCCCCAGCTTCAGTGCGATCTTCCTCAGCTGTCATGTGGAAAAATTCATGCAGCTCACTGTAATTGTCAATAACTGATTTTAAACTAGCTGCATGAAGTGTCCATCTGGTGGGTGCAAATGGTCGCAGGTTATGTGCATCAGATAAATGTTTCAGATTTTTAAATTTTGCTACTCGTTTAGGAGATGCACTCACAAAATTAATCAGTTCCCTGATTTCATTGAGCACATTCCTACAGTCTAATACATGTACTACACAGTCCTGAACAACCAAATTGAGGGAGTGTGCCAAACAATGAACAAAAATAGCACGAGGCTCCAGTTCCCGAATCTTAGCTTGCACACCATTTCTTATTCCTGAGACATTACTGGCACCATCAAAGCACTTGTCCCCTGCACGTTTTAAAATCCAAACCACACCTTGTTAAGACATCTTTAACAATATTAAAAAGGTTTTCTGCTGTTGTTTCACCTGTTTCCTAAAATCCGATGAAGTCTTCATGAGCCTCTAAATCATCACTAACCCAGCGAATGCAAACTGAAACTTGTTCATGCACGCTTAAGCTGTTTCATCAATCATGATAGAAAAAAATCACAATTTTGAACGTTCACAAGCACTTTTCTCAACACATCCTGATATATGATCATAAGCATTTCATTGGTCACGTCATGTGACAGCCATTTGTAGTTAGTTCATTGTAGCCATTGGTTTATTTCCGGAACATCTTCACCCCTTAACTTTAGCAAATTCAAAAAATTAAACCTGTCATCTCTATGACCACGTATAGCCTGGCCTTGCTGAGCAAGATATCTCAGTGATGTAAAGGCTTTTGTCAGCACCAGGCGTGCAATCAGCATGTCATTTTTCTTGGCTTTACTCATAATGGCAAATATATTTTGTGTACTTGCTAATTTGCTTGTTCCTTCCCGGTGGCACTCAGATTTTTCATGCTTACGGAATCTTTCCAACAGGGCCAGTCTTAGCAAGTGTGGGGCCCTGGGCAGACCAATTTGGTGGGGCCATAGCCCCACCCCCACCCTAGCTCCACCCCATTGATAAGATTATTCAATTTTTATGAAATTTCAAATAAAGACAAATGAAGCTAAACTTGTACAGGAAAACTGATTGAAATAAGAAACACAATGCTATCATGAAACCTCCCCTCCCCAGAAATTATTCAGTTCAAGTCCACTACAATTAGTAGTTCCAATTCTAATAACAAAGGAGAATAAAGGAAAAATATTAATTAAGAAAAGATCCAGTACTTTCAAATTCCCCATTATATCTTTTTTGGCTACTTGGGGTTGGGGATCTCTGTGTTGCCTCTCTGGTTTGATGGGTTACAGAGTAAGTAAGTGCATAGGTTCCCATTAAAGACAAAACCACAACACATTTACAGTACCAAATGTTTCCATAAATCAGCTATATTAAATCTAGTCCTCCTGCTCCTGAGTGTGCTGCTTTGAAATCAGCTCCCCCTGCTGTCGCAAATCTTCCATGAAGAAGGAAAAATTGACTTTTGTGCTTCCATTTCCTCAACCAGCATATGACCATGTAAACTGACCAACATCTGAAGAAAAGGACTGTTATTGAAAAAAAAAATACCCATTAGTGTGTCTAGTGAAAAAAGGACTACCATGGATGGTTCTCGCTGGCCTTCAGCCAGAGAGCTATGTGCTCCATGGGTTAGGAGAACTCGAGGCCCGCAACTGCAAGGGTGAGGGCCTTGGGTCAGGGCTCCATATTATCTTTGGTCCCTCCAGGCACTGCTCCTGTCCCATCCTGTCTCTGCACACTGCTCCTTAGAAGAAGAGAGTCAAAAGGGTTCACTGTCTGCTCAGAGGTCTAACAGGGGCTGTCCTCCCTTCCGATTCCCAAATCCCAATTGTGAGAGGAAATATACCAGCTGAAACAGAAGTCTCTCTGCTGACCTACAAAATGTTAAAACAACAAAACAATACTTAAAAAGTAACCTTTCTTGCTCTGTCTTCTGCAAAGGCTCTCAATATTTTGTTGAACTTTAATTTTTTTAGCTTCTTCACTTTCTACGGATAATATTGCAAGGCTGTTCAGTCTATCTTGGAGCATGTTTGACCTTAGATATGATTTGATCAATTTTAATTTGGAAAAGCTCCTTTCCTCTGATGCCACTGTGACTGGAATAATCAAAAATACGCGTAGACCAATAAAAAAGTGTGGAAATCCAGTTGCTCTCTCATTCACTGCAAGGAATTCCAATATTTTCAATGGCTTTCCAAAAGACGAAGAAGGAAGAATTGGCTTTGGTGCTTCCATTTCCTCAACCAGCATATGACCATCTAAATCTGAATTGACATCATCATCATTTTCCTGAATGAGGTTGACATCAGTTAGCGCAGTTTCCAATTCTGCAGCATATTTTTGTAATTCCTGTTTTGGAATTTGTTGAAATGTACTTAAAAAGCCAAATAAATCGACATTTTTTTTCAGTTGCTTAAACCGTGGCTCCAAAGACTGCATAGCTTTGTCTAAGACTTGGTTGAAGCAATTTACCTTGTAAGCTTCCTTGGGATCGGTAATGGGATTAACAGCAGACTCATAAATACTGTCGTTTTCTTTTTCGCAGTTGATTTGTTTGGAATTCTGGAGTTACCTCCAAGTCATTTGCAATCAGTTGCACTAACCAAGACTTGTTCAAAGCCAGTTTCTCTATACTGTTTCAGCCATTGCAAGAGCTTTTCAAATGAAGAAAGAGCTTGACAAGATCTACTGTTTTACTCTGTAGCTCTTTGCTGACAAAATTAACTTGAAACAACAAGTCATACCAGAAAACCCAAAGAAACAATGAATTTGTAATCTTTCATTTGGTTAGCTAATGATTCAGCTTCACTCCTTGCCTATGCGTCCTCTGATGTTTCAGCTATTTCTATCAGTGCATCATAGAAATTGCCAGCTTGATACCTTACAGCCCTTATACTTTGTATTCGACACTCCCACCTTGTGTCAGAGAGAGGTTTTGCAGTAAGACTCCTCACATGCTTGCGAAAAACTGCCCACCTCTTCGTGGATGCACAGAAAAATCACATAAAGACGCTGCAGTGTTCCAAAAAAAGTGATTGCATCAGACAGGTTTTAGCCATATCTCCTAGGACTAGTAACATAGGCAGCCGAGACCCCTTGGGACTGCCGGGTTTTTGTGATAACGAAATAACATGACACACAGGATTTCTTAAACATGGCACAACTCGGCCGCAACTTTATTTTAAATACAAACACTATAACCCTGGGTATACCCATGCCAATCAAGCTTCCGGCTTACTAGCCAACCCAGTCCGCCGCTTACTCACTCAGGCTTGGGTACCCCGCCACCAGCCCGGGGTAGCAAGGCTTGCCCCGGGCCACCCCCACCAACAGCTGCGGCCTGTTGTGCCAACATGACGGTTTCTAACACGTTCTGTAAATCGTTGTTGAATAGGTCATTTCCAATTTCAGATAGGTGGGTCCCATCTCTCCAAAAAAGACCTTCACACATCTCGTCGACCCAACGCTGCTGCGCAAGTGGCGGCTCCTATCCTGAACGAATGCGTTCCGAAATTTCCTGGGTCATGCCCTACTCCCAGCAAACATCTGCGCACTACCGCTGAGAATTGGAATAAGGCCAAAGGGGAGCTATCCTGGTGTACTAATAGGGTTTCACTGCCCGTGGGCCTCCCTGCCAGGTAGTCCTTGATGTTCGCTACCGGGCAAGTCTGGAGCGCATCTACTTGTACTAGAGTGATTGTCTGTCCCCTGCCCAACTGGTCCGTCTTGGATCTATGAATTACAAACCGGAGGGTGTTACCTGCCACCGAAACCTGGCTGAGCAGGAGTCCGCACCCCGCCAGGGATTTTTTGGAGGAGACTACCAATTCGCCTATCCTCAGTGCCCCAAAGAAGGCCAGTGTGAATGCTGCCTGGAATAATCTGATCTTGTATTTTGATTTGCATATGATCGCCAGTGCGTGTCAAATTCCTAGCAGCATGTCATGTGTTATTGGCAGTCTCCTATCTGGCCTAGCTCCGCGCTTACGCCGCCACCCTTCTAATAACTTCTTGACCAAAAACCTATTCTTTCGGTCCCCCCACCCCGTGATTTTCATAAAAAAGGAGAATGCTGTCAGGTGCCTGGTTACTGAAGGTGTGACCCTCCCTCATTCCTCACGTGCATGATATATTCCCCTACTGCACTGTCTGGCACTGGGCCTCCGTGCCATCCTTGTGTATACAGGAAGGCGCTGACTCTCTTGTAGCCGGCTTTGTAGGTCGTCCATGTTCGAGGCGCAAGTGAATGCCTCAACAATCGCCAGGCGTCGGGGCTGTGAAACTCCAAAGGTATTTGGGGACCGTCTCTCCTTCCGTTTCAGCATGCGGGGCCAATTTCCGGAACTCTTCCCACTTAGAACAAGAAAGAGTGTCAGCAATTTGGTTGCTTATGCCTGGAACATGCTTTGCGCGGAACAAAATATTGTTGAATAAACAAAACAGTACCAGCTCGCGCATCAAGCCTACTACCCTGGGACAGCGCAGTTTGCCTATTTATAACGTCTACCACTGCTCTGTTGTCTGACCAAAAAACTACTCTCCTGTTGCTTAGCCTCTCCTTCCATATGGCCACTGCTACTACTATCGGGAAGAGTTCCAGCAATGCGATGTTTCTCGTGATGGGACCTCCTTTCCAACTCTGTGGCCAAACCCCAGCGCACCAGGCTCCCTGGAAATAAATTCTAAAGCCAATGCCGCCGGCTGCATCGGTAAATAGCTGCAAGTCGGCATTGGTTATCGGGGCGTCTAGCCATACTACTCTGCCATTGAAATTTCTGAGGAACATGTCCCATACCCTGAGGTCGTCCTTCATGGACCGAGTCACTCTGATATGATGGAAAGGGTTTTGAACCCCTGGCAGTGAGCTGAATAACCTGCGCAAGAATGTCCTGCCTATGATGATCACCCGGCACGCAAAATTCAGGTTACCCACCAATGATTGCATTTCTCGCAGCGTGACCTTTTCTTTCGCTAGGGCCCCCGCTAAGAGAGTTTTTAGCTTATTAATTTTATCAAGTGGAAGCCTTGACACCATGTTGCGGGAATCCAGCTCAATGCCCAGGAATTGCAGTCACGTGACAGGGCCCCAAGTTTTCTCTTTTGCTAGGGGAATACTGAATGCCTCTGCTATTGCGCAGAAATGGTTGAGCGTGGACTGGCATGTGTGACTGGTTGCCGGACCCACTGACCAGGCGTGTCCGATCTTAGCAGGTGCGGGAAACTCTCCGGATTGTCTGCTGAGTTACTTGTCGACTCTGTCTGTCGTTCTCCAGCTGTTGCCTGCTGGGGTACTGCCTGCGCCTGCAGTCCAATGGTCTTTTTCCTTTGTCCTTTCTTCGTAGTCGCTCTTGCCTCCGGTGCTGTAAACACTGCTTGTGCTACTGTGTTAGTTTTTGCCTTCTTTTTCTGGCCCTTTGCTTTGCTGGGGACCAGCGGTCGGGCCGACGCTGGCGTAATGTCGCTTGCGTTCTCTGTGTCTGGCAATGTTTCATCTCGCAGCAGCTGAGTTGCGCTCCGTTCATCCTCGATTCTCCGTTCGGCCGCTGTTGCGTTGTCTGGTCGTTGCCGCTTCCATTCTGCCCAAGGAAGGGAATGGAGGGGGGGGGGGGTGGTGGTGGTATGAGATCAAAGATAAGGGGGATCTACAGACAGAAACAAGAAATCATGTTACAACCACATCCCCACAATACTTTTAATTACATGTGGTTTTTATCCTATTTTATTTATATATATATATATATATATATATATTTTTTTTTTTGCTCCTGGTAATCCCAAGTCTAGCAGCAACCTCACTTTCTGCCCTCTCCAATATGGCCGCCCTGTGCTAATCCCAAAACACCTTGTCTGACCCCCAAGATGGCCGCCGCCTGTTCGATCTTACAAACATGGCTGTCCTGTACATACCCCCACTCCTCTTCTGACCTCCCAATATGGCCGCTACCAAGGTTTCCCCTGCCCACATGGCTACCGTGGAAGTTTTTTTTTTTTTTCTGCCCTGGGAAGGAAGCATTACAAGGGTGAGGCAATAGGAGGAATGGATACAGTTACGCGTCCCTCGCCGCAGCGGAGGGCCTCTCATCATTTATTTTATTGATTTATTTATTTTTTTAAGGCAACGACCCTACCCCCGATTCGCTGACCGCGTGGCCTCTAACAGTTGTCCCCCCCCCCCCCCCCCGCGGCACAGGGGCCGTCTGCTCCGTTTGTTTGTTTTTTTAACTTACGAGGGAGCCTCCACAGGCCCGTTAGATGATGCCTCCACTGCTCGTCAGTGCTGCCTCCGCCGCACGATCGATGATGTCTGCGCCGCTCCGCTGCTACACAGGAGCAGGAACCTGTGAAGCGCACCACCATGAACAAAACTCGACTTGGGGCAGGAGATAATGGCCACTGGCGGGATTTACAAGTACTGGCCGGCCAACGGAATTCAGGGCCCGATCTTCGCTGCAGGGTGTCCTCACGGTCGTTGGCAGGGCTTGGTCTGGAGATGCGCGAGGTTCTCGTGCAGGCTGATGCCCAGATGCCCGAAGAGGTCACCTGGGCTCCGCCCAAAGGTTATAAACTCCCCTTTTTCTTCCCCACCCACCTTGGCGGGGTGCTGCTGTGCGGCGGGAAAATTCCCCGCCGCTCCCAGCTCGTTGAGGCTTTGCACACGTCCATCGGGTCACGGCGGCTCTGTGCACCCGGGGGGGGGGGGGGGCACTGCGCCTTGTTTATTGTAATTGTGACAAGCACATGGTGTAAAAAATGCGGTTGGATTTTCTTGTAAAAGTCGAGCCTGAACACCCGATTCCTTTCCTCTCATTTTAGCTCCATTATCATATCCCTGACCGGGGATATTACTAATGTCTAATCCTAATTTTTCAAGTTCATTCTTTAGTACATTGTACAAATTTTCTCCAGTGCTGCTGTTCACATCTAAAAACTTTATGAAGTGTTCGTATACACCGGCTGGTGGTGCACTGGGTAATTTACCATTGGACACGTATCTAATTATCGAGGACATTTGCTCTTGATGGCTGATATCTGGAGTGCAATCAAGAATTACAGCAAAATACTTTGCTGCTTTTGTTCGATGAATTATGTTAACCAGAACACCATTTCCCATTGGCTCATTTTGAAAATGTTTGCCAAGGTAGTGATCATGAATTTCTTTACAGGAAATTCTTTGAAGATGTTCTTGAATTACTGGGTCAAATTTTCCCAACAATTCTATACATCCCAGAAAGTTGCCATTGTGTGAACTTCCTAACTGTTCAACAGAGCCACGAAATGCCAAATTACGCTCTGATAAAAACTGAACTAGAGCTACTAGTCTTTCCATAACTTGGTGCCATCGCCTTTTCTCTTTATTCTTCAGTTTCTGTTGAACCTTGTCAATATAGTTTCTTCAGCACTGAGTCGACTCTGAAGTTCAGTGCAGTTTAGCATTGCCACTAAATGTCCTTTTGATTTTTTCTGTTCTGCCAATCTTTTTTTTTTTTAATTTTCTTTATTCAATTTCACTTATACATTTACATAAAATAAATGCCAGAAAAATAAAATATCATACCATAATTACTCCAATTAAATAGCAGGAAAAATAACATTTAAATTCGTCCACAATATAACTCCAAGATATAAGGAAATTATTTAAAGAGACACATATTATCTCATTCTTTAACAAGAGAAAAATATTATAAGAGGCTAGAATTCGTTACCCAGCCAGCGGTTTCAGCTGCCTGTTGGAGCAGTCAAGGACCGCTCAGCTGTGCAACCTTCATTATGAGAAATAAGTTGCGCCAATTTACCGGGGTCAAAGAAGACATAATTAACTGAATTCAAAGAAATTAAGCATCTACAGGAAAATTTTAAGGTAAAAGTACCTCCCAGTGCTAAAATACGTGGTCTCAGCACTAGGAATTCCTTTCTCCGCCTCTGTGTAGCTTTACTTAAGTCCGGAAAAACTTGTATCTTTGACCCAAGAAATTGCTGAGAAATGTTTCTGAAGTAGAGTCTCAACGCGTTATTTCTGTCAGACTCAAAGGCAAAGGTAACCAATAAGGTTGTGCGTTCTGTAATTACCTCTAAAGAGGTTTGCAGTAACTCTGTTAAATTATGTGATACATTTGGGACAGATGGTAGTCTCAGTCCTGTAATATAGTATGCCTTAATTATAGGTGGAAATAAGCTGGTATTCCCAAAACTTCCAGGAAATATTTTCTCAACATCTCTATTGCAGGTAACATTGGTGACTTTGGAAAGTTCAGGAATCTAAGATTGTTTCTTCTTAATTGATTTTCTAAATATTCAGTCTTCTTCTGAACCTTATCAGTATCAACAATCAAAGTTTCAGAGCACATTTTTCTTCTTGTGTCTTCACCCTTTCGTCTAACTTCTGGTATTGAAGTTTCCTTTCAGCTACTTCAGCTTTAAGTAACTCATTGGTTTGTTGCACAGTCGAACGCAGAGCCTGGATTGCTTCCAACAGGGTTTCCAATGTAACGACGGCAGGGCTTACCAATCCTCCAGGTCTCATTGCTGGAGTCGCCAGGATAGGAGAAGCCTGAAGAGACACTCCACTCGGGCTACCCTCAGTTGACAAATTTCCCGGCGTGGACTTTCCCGCGGGGCCTCCTGTAGATGCTGACAATATCTGCTCAATCGCTCCAGCAGGCCTGGGAGGTGCCATTTGTTGAGGCGGGCTCAGTGAGACCGTCTCAGAGCTAAGGTCTCCAGAGAGCACCCCAACCAAGGTCGGTAACTGCAATCCTTGTGTCGGGACGTAAAATGTCTCCATCGTAGTCTGTCGCACAGCTGGGATAGAACTCGGGCTAGAGGAGGCTTTAGCCACTGTTTTCCCCTTTCGTTTCCCCATTAGTTGGGGGGTTAGAAAGAAAGCTTGTGTTCTGCCAATCTTATATTGACATTGGACCACTGGTTGAATCCAGTACTAGTCAAAGCACTTTTCACATCATTTCCAAAAATACGACAATAAAAACAAAATATCTTGTGTGCTGACACGGAGTATATCGTCCATGGGCGATGAATGATTTCACCATTTGGAAGCTTTCTTTTGCAATGGGCTTTTGAGAAATGTCTTCCATTTTTGTTGCAAGGAAATTCTTCCAAAAGAATTTTAGGTGGTCCTTTTTTCACTAAACAGTCCTTCAGATGATGGCCAATTCTTTCTGGCCAGGTGGCTGGATCATCTGATATGGTTAGACTTTCAAGGCTTTTAGGGTTTTCATAATCTGCCACTGAAATGTTCAAACTTTCATTTTCCTGAAAGTGTTCTTGTTCTGGACTATTTTGATCCTTCATGTCATGGGTTTCTTTGGTCTCTCTGCTTTGACTAGTAGTTGCATATCCCTGGCCTGCTGCCTCTTCAAATGTCTCCAAGTTGGCTCTTCTGAAATACTTATTTAGAGCACCTTTTTGCTTTTCTTCAGCAGTCTTTTTTGATTTGTTTATTTTTCTTTTCATAAATCCACTCAGGTATTTCTTGCCGGCATCTCAAGCTCGCTTTGTTTGACTCATAATATGCTGAACATCAAGTGCCACTCAGTAGAACCAGCCCGTCAATTTACTATGGCCCGAAATATTGACCTCTTATTTGCTGAAGGACGTAAGGAGGCAGGGTTGGTTCTAATTTTTAACTAAACAGAAAATTTGATATAGTAGTCTAGTCAATGTAAAATTAAATGTTTACCCAGCAGCATAAAAGCAAAAATAATATAGATAAATGCAATAAAATAAAAATGAAATGAAAAGATATACAATAAAATAAAGTGTTGTGTATAATATAATGTGCAATATAAAAATATATAGACCACCAAGGTATTAAAATTGTTTAAAAATATATACCACAACTCTCTGACTCAAGAAGACTCCGACTCTGTCTCTGACTGGTTGTGGCTGGAAGCTCAAGCTGAAACTGGAACTCTCAACTCTCTCTGCCCGTCCCGTGCGGCCCGCCCTTGAAGAAGGAAGTTGTCGCGGGGGTGGGCCGCATCATCAGTGGCAGTCCAGGACTGTCTGTCAGGAGGACCGAGCAGGACAGATCTACTGCTCTGCTGCAGTCTGCGGCGCTCACGCATGCAGCACGCGTCGCGACTATCACGCCATGCGGCCCGGGGGGTCAGAGGTGCGGACACACAATCTCTCCACTGCAAAACACTATACACAAACTTGTGCAAAAACACACTCAGAACCTTACCAAACCATAACAGCACTAATTCCAAGGACAGGACGAGCTACAACCTTATGCGTGGAAAGGCAGCTCTATAATTACACCAGGCTCTAAAACACCAGTACACAACCTAGTGAAACAAAAAAAACAAAAAGGGCTGCAAATACTACACGCTAGCAGAATACTGCATCTTGATCACACATGAAAAACACATGACACAACAGATATGAAGGCAAAGTTACCTCAAGAAGTCAGACTCAGCATGCCGCAATACTAGAAAAATTGAAACTTACATGCAAAATATCACAGATGCACATTTCCAAAAGCTGACATATTCCAATTAATAAATTCTTAATAAAATACTTTTTTCTACCTTTGTTGTCTGATCATTTAGTTTTTCTATTCGCTTTGGTCCCAGTGTCTTCCTGTTTTATGCAGTGTCTTCTTTCCGTTTGATATTTTTTCTCTCACCATGTCCACCATCCTCCTGTGTCCTTATGCGTTCTGTCTACCATATGTAGCCCTGTCCCTATCCTTTCTCCAGTTTCAGCATCTGCCCTCAAAGTGTTCCGATCCAGCCCTTAAATTCAGCAATTTCCCCTCCATCCATGTCCAGCATTTCTCCTCACTCCCCTCCATCCATGTGCATCTACTTTCCTCTCCTCCCCTACATCCATGTCCAGCATTTCTCCTTTCTCCCTTCCCCTCCATCCATGTGCATCTACTTTCCTCCCCTCCCCTACATCCATGTCCAGCATTTCTCCTTTCTCCCTTCCCCTCCATCCATGTGCATCTCCTTCCTTTGTCTTTCCTTTCGGAAGGGTGGGAAGTTAAATCTCAGAGCTCAGGCTGTTAAAGACACAGGCCAAGTCAGAAATCTGATGGCTAGCATAGCTAGGAGCTTGCTAGAAAAGCATGGCCTAGTTTTTAGCCCAGATTGAGGCCTAAATGATATAAATTAGAAAAGTTAGGTCAAGAAAGTATGAAACAAAATGGAAGATCAGAAAACAAAATGGAAACTCTAAAGTGTCAGTTACAAAGTGGATTTTCCCCAATTTCCCCATCTGAGTTAGAAAAAAAAAGTGTTTGTCTAAAAACACCATGCCAGGTGCAGGAGTGGGGAAATTTCTGTTGAAATAGAGGCGGTACCGGAGGTTGTGGTTAAGCGAGTTTGGAATAAACTACTCTTAACATTAAAGTCAATGTAAATGCATTGGTTCTGTATGTACTCAGAATTGTATAAAGACAGAGCGAATCTGGGTGGAGCTGGAGAAGGGGACAAAAGAACACTAACCTCGTCTCTTGTTCTCAGAGAGGAATAATAACTAATTTAGGATTTTCCCTTACTTTAGGATAAGAGATGAAACTTTACAATTTAGGATTTATAAGTAATACATATTTTAATGTTGAGATTTAATTCCTAAGTTACTTTCAAATAACACAGAAACCCTCTGGCTCTTAAAACACAACTGACAATAAATATAACAATGTTTTTTTTTTTTGTTTCAAGATATAATTACATACAAATATCATTAAGTTTTTTTTTCCCTTGTATTTTAGCAAGATACTTCAACCATTACTTCAATCAACTTTCATCAGATACGTATTCTCTTTTCTTTCCCTTACTCATAAACCCCTTTCAAAACTGTAACATTGGTTGTTTTTATTTAAATGTTTTCTGAGATGTAAAGAATTTGATTCTTTGTGTAACACTTGTTTTCACAGGACTTCCTACTCACTCCTCATGGATTCAGGACTCAGCTTATTATAAACCGTGGAGCCAGGACCCGCTCGACCCCATCAACCCCCCCACCCCCTCCCCCTTCCCAAAGTCCTCTGTAGTAACTCTCTTGATAACCATTATGGTAGAACATAGGCCACAGCTTACAGTATTAAACAATTCAACTCCAATGTACTTAAACAACCAACACTTTGTCCCGAGCTACATATGTCCAAGTTTAATGCCAACTGTGCCCCCCCCCCCCCCCCCCCCACTTTCCACCGTTCACCAAGTCATCAAAACGGCCATCATCCAGGCTCCACCTTAGCAGCAAGAACCCTTCGCCGTGTGGACCTCCACACATCTCCCGGGTCGCCCGACCCACTTTTCAAGCTCTGGCTCGGCCCCCCCCGTGAACCACGCCTCCTGTAACTCGGGCTTGCTGTGTTCTTTTTGCCACAGGAGGAAGGCCTCGTGCCTACAAGGACCCTCCCCCCCAAAGAAAGCTGCGGCCTACCCATGTCCAGCCCCCCCATAGGACTCCAAACATTCCTGAATATCCAACAGAAACAAATCCAACCCCACCACCAACAAGTGCACCCTGCCCTTTGCAAAGAGTCCCGCACACAGAGTATCCACCCATTCGTGCTTGACTTGAATTCCCCCTCTGGCCATAACCCATACCCCCACCTGCTGGTTTATCTTGCTCAGTCCCCGCTGTCACTTGCGGGCCGGGAGGCAGGCAGGCCTGGGAATGATACCAGGCCATTACCAGTTGTAAGTCCTCTTTCACATTATCGATCAGCCTCTTCCCTGTCCATTCATCCACATCGTTACCCCCCAACTGAAGCAGCAACAACTGAGGGTGGCGATGTCCGCTCCGCAGCCAATATAACAGGGGCGTGAGCTGGCTGCACCGCATTCCTCGTTGGCCCTATCAAGATATTCTGATCCCTGGTTGGGCCAATCCCAGGTGTATCCCTACAGGCCTCTGCGCCGCCCGGACACCCGCCCAGTGTACAAAGGAATGCCCGATGATCCACACCGAACAGGCAGCACCACCTGCACCTACGAAGGGAAGGGCCAACCGACACACACAAACAAGCCAAATTGGCACCCAAACACCTCCCCCAAAAATCCCCCCTCCCCCAAATGTCTCTCGACAGCAGCTGTTCACCCCCACACACCCCCCCCCCCCCCACTAGGGCCTTATGTATCCCTGATACGCCCCGGACGCCCATCAGCCAGTACCTCTAATGGCATCCAGTCCCAGCCCCGCCTGACTAGCACTGGTCGCTGCCCCAATTCAGAAGGAATACATGCCGAATTGACCCGGCTGTTCTCCGGCCTCGACGAGACACATGCGTAACACTGCCGCAAATTGATATCCCTTCAAAGCCATACTGTCCGAGTGCACCAGCAAGGATAGGGAACCCATGGGCCGGACCTCCAAGTAGGCCTCCAACAGAGCGACTGGACAGTAGTCCATGCCCGGCACCCCCCGTTGGTCCGTTTTTGAACGCAGCAACTTAATACGTAGGACCCCCCCCCCCCCCCCCCGCATGTCCACATTCATGTGCAACAAGCCGAAACACTCCGCCGCAGCTCTATGGCGCTCCACCAGTTCTCCTACCTGAAAAGCCCCATAAAATGCCAGTGCGAACGCCGCTTTAAAAAGCTTTGCTTCGAAGTCTGACGAAGTCACCCGCTCGGCCGCCTGAAGCAATCGCACCAGCAGGCTATGAGTGATAGGACAACACGCATCTACACCCGGCGGAGCGGTCCTACCCCACCCTTTCAACGCACACCCCACCAAAAATGGGAATCAGGATGCCCCCACCCAAATGCCCTGCAAAAGAACATGAAACCCGCTAGGTGCCGCTGCATTGCGCGAGCTCCCTCGCACCTTGTCATCTGCGATATAAGCAGCTAAGAGCTCATCTGACGCCTGTCCTTCGGACCAGCCCTCAGCCCATAGGAAGCCCACCAGTCTATTGTAACCTGCTACGTAGGCTATCCACGTGGCTGGCACTACCGAGGCCTTCAGCATCTGCCACACCCCTGGTCTCCGAGTCGCCAAAGCTGTTCCGGCATCTGTTGCCCGTCCGGGTCCGCCCCCCCCCCCCCCCCCCCCCCCCCGGTGCCAAGGCCCGGAAAGTCTGAAATTGAAAGCGAGAGAGCGCATCAGCTATCCGATTCTCCAGCCCTGGCACATGTCGCGCCTGTAGATGTATATTCAGACGTAGACAATGCAGCACCAATTCCCGCAGCAAAGAGTTCACCAACAAACAACGCGCTGTCTGTTTATTCACCACCTCCACTACTCCTAGGTTATCGCACCATACCAGAATGTTCTTATTCCGCAGCCGACTAGGCCATAGCTCCGAGGCCACCACAAAAGGGAACAGCTCCAAGAAGGTGATATTTCTCGTGAGTCCTGCTGCCACCTATCTATCTGGCCATGGAGCTGCACACCAGGCGCCCGCACAGTAGCCACCAAAACCGGAGCTCCCCGCCGCATCTGTAAAGAGTTTGAGGTCAACATTAGATACCACCTCTCTCTGAAGCGCTAGCGTGCCATTAAATGCCGCTAAGAATTCCAGCCACATCCTTAGATCACTACGCACCCCCGCCGATAAGCGGACATGGTGATGCGGCTGTGTTATTTCTGATGTTGCTGCCGCCAGGTGCCTAGAAAACATCCGCCTCATCGGGATCACCCGGCATGCAAAATTCAAACTGCCGACTAACGCTTGAATGTCCACCAACGTGGACTTGCGAGCCTGCAGCACCCCCACAATCTGCCCCTCCAGCTGTATCACCTTCTCCTGCGGCAACCGGATCACAATCTGCTCTGCATCAATCTCAGTTCCTAAGAATGTCAGGACTGACACGGGGCCCTCCATTTTGTCTGAGGCCAATGGTATGCCAAAGTCCGCTGCCACTTTCATAAACACGTCTAGCAACCGGCCACAGACCCCTGTTCCCTGTGCCCCGATAAACAATGTAAACGGGCCCGCTGTTCCAGTATGTGGGGGGAAAGAAGTCTCCTCCCCACGAATAGCCAGATCTCCACAAATTGCCACCAGTGGATACTTTCAAATATTCTTTTATTTGTTTTCCAAGTTAATGACAAACACTTCAGTCCAGAGCCCTGGGTTAGGGCTTCCCCAGGCAGGGCTGTTCTGCCTAGGGTTACCATTTTGTGTCCTCTGAAAAAGAGGACATGTCACGCCCCCTGCCCCGCCCCTTTTGGGTCCTCGTTCTGCCTCCCATACCCCCCCCCCCCCCCCCCACTTACTATCTAGCCCTGGTGGTCTAGTGACGTCTTCGGGGCAGGAAAGAGCCCCCTCTTTCCTGCCCGGAGCGCTGCCTGCCCTTGCCTGCATCCTCCTCGGTGTCGGCTGGGGATTCAGAATGGCCGCCGAGAGTTGAAGCAGCCTCGCGAGACTTCAACTCTCAGTGGCCATTTTGAATCCCCAGCCGAGACCGAGAAGGATGATGGACAAGGGAGGCAGCGCTCCGGGCAGGAAAGAGGGGCTCTTTCCTGCCCCGAAGATGTCACTAGACGACCAGGGAACATGGTACGGAAGGGGAGACGAGACCAGACCAGACCCACGGCGCCGATCACCCGCCCGCGCCCACATTTGTCCAGAAATCTGGACAAACGTGCGTGCGGGCAAAATCCGCCCCACGCCCCGGACATGCCCTCAAAAAGAGGACATGTCCGGGGAAATCCGGACGAATGGTAACCCTAGTTCTGCCTCTCTTAGGGTACAGGCCAGCAACACAAAGTCTCTGCCCTTTCTTGAAAGGCTTCAATGGTCCCTTTGAAAATCCCTCCTTTTCAAAGTCAGTAGCAAAATCAGTGCTTGCCTCCAAGCAGGATTTCCCCCTCCTGCCCAAACAAGGTTTTCAGTTTCAACATAGTCTTTCCACAGTAATCAGGGAGCAGCTTGGGGGAACCAGGCTTGTAACTCTTCCAGCCACCTCCCCCACAGTCAAGGTTTCCCCCACAGCAAACAGGTCTAACCAAAAGAACTACTACTACTACTACTATTTAGCATTTCTATAGCGCTACAAGGCATACGCAGCGCTGTACAAACATAGAAGAAAGACAGTCCCTGCTCAAAGAGCTTACAATCTAATAGACAAAAAATAAATAAAGTAAGCAAATCAAATCAATTAATGTGAACGGGAAGGAAGAGAGGAGGGTAGGTGGAGGCGAGTGGTTACAAGTGGTTACGAGTCAAAAGCAATGTTAAAGAGGTGGGTTTTCAGTCTAGATTTAAAGGTGGCCAAGGATGGGGCAAGACGTAGGGGCTCAGGAAGTTTATTCCAGGCGTAGGGTGCAGCGAGACAGAAGGCGCGAAGTCTGGAGTTGGCAGTACTGGAGAAGGGAACAGATAAGAAGGATTTATCCATGGAGCGGAGTGCACGGGAAGGGGTGTAGGGAAGGACGAGTGTGGAGAGATACTGGGGAGCAGCAGAGTGAGTACATTTATAGGTTAGTAGAAGAAGTTTGAACAGGATGCGAAAACGGATAGGGAGCCAGTGAAGGGTCTTGAGGAGAGGGGTAGTATGAGTAAAGCGACCCTGGCGGAAGATGAGACGGGCAGCAGAGTTTTGAACCGACTGGAGAGGGGAGAGGTGACTAAGTGGGAGGCCAGCAAGAAGCAGATTGCAGTAGTCTAAACGAGAGGTGACAAGGGTGTGGATGAGGGTTTTGGTAGAGTGCTCGGAAAGAAAGGGGCGGATTTTACGGATGTTGTAAAGAAAGAAACGACAGGTCTTGGCGGTCTGCTGGATATGAGCAGAGAAGGAGAGAGAAGAGTCAAAGGCTTCTTTCTTAAAGCAGGTTTTAAATCAAAATAACTTCCAAACAACATAGATTTTCACCTTCAGGTGCTGCCTTCCTCAGGGCTCTACAGCTCCCATTCCATTTTCATTCTTCTCCCTGCTCAGCCTGATTAACCCCCTCTTCCACCCAATCCATCCAATCCTCCTCCTGCTTCTCACCCCACCCTTCCCTATTACAGGTGGGAGGCATGATATACTGATTGCAGGTCCAGGGGAACTGGGCTTCTTCCTTCTCCCTCCCTCTTGTGGTCAGAGACGGTATATGGCCAGCTTGCCTATCCCCTGGGCTCCCCCGGCTGGGACTGGAAATGCATTCTGGGAGATGTAGTTTAGGGTTTTGCTGCTTCATTTCGTACATCTGGGCTGTAGCCTTGTCACAACAAGAAATCATCCAAATAATGCACTACCGTGTCCATTCCCACCCTCTGAACGGTCACCCAGTGCACAAAGGAGCTGAAACTCTCGAAATAGGCGCAGGAGAACGAACATCCCATAGGCAAGCAACGGTCAAAGTAAAAAGCCTCGTCAAAATGGAAGCCTAGCAGTGGAAAGGCAGACGGATGTACCGGAAGCAGCCTGAAGGCCGCCTCAGTATCCACTTTCGCCAGCTGCGCTCCCGCTCCACACTGACACACTAGCCGCACTGCATAGTCAAAAGACGTATGCTGCACTGAACAGCAGTCTTTTGGTATGCCCGCATTCACCGAACTGCCCTCCGGGTAGGATAAATTGTGTATCAGTCGAAATTTCCCCGGCGCTTTCTTATGTATCACCGCCAATGGGGATAGCTTGAACGGGCAGAAGGGGGGATCTACAAAAGGAACGGCTATCCTACCCAACCGCAACTCTTCATTTAATTTACTCCGCACCACCTCCCTCTCTCGCGCGACTGACGCCGAGTTCCGAACCCACGTCATCACTACCTGCCCCTTGGTAAGGAATAATAAACCTCTCTCTAAAACCGCGCTCGATCGGAATTCTGCCAAGCACAACTGAATCTCCATTTTTATTTAGCTTTTCCCATAGGAAATAATGGAGAATATGAATTTCTCTTTAAAAAAACAATTTATTTATGTAGATTTTGCTCACACTTTTTTCAGTAGTAGCTCAAGGTGAGTTACATTCAGGTACCCTGGATATTTCTCTGTCCCAGGAGGGCTCACAATCTAAGTTTGTACCTGAGGCAATGGAGGGTTAAGTGACTTGCCCAAGATCACAAGGAGCAGCAGTGGGATTTGAACCGGCCACCTCTGGATTGCAAGACCAGTGCTATAACCACTAGGCCACTCCTCCACTTGTGCCAAAATGTTAGCCACAATTAAACCCTTCATTTCCTTCAGAATCAGGTTTCATTTTTCAAAAATAACCATTTTTAATGTCCGCCCCATAATAAACTCCCATAAACCCCCTTAAAAAATCCCCAAATTAATTAAACATCAAAATTAAATTAACCCATCCTCTACCTACAGCGTCGAATTTAAAACTTTAAACCCCAATTTAGACCCCTTTTTAGCCCCCTCACTTAAAACCCTAATTAAAAACTTATTTCCCAATTTTAACCCCCCCCCCCAGAAAATATTATTAAAATTCCCCGACCTCAAATCTACAACAAAAATTCAAATTCCATTAACCCTATATTTTTTAAAAATAAAAATCCCAACTTTCACAATTTTAAAAAGAACCAATCAAAATTTTGGGCAAGAAAACCCCTTAACTTGTTCCTGAATTTCCTCTCACCTGACGACCACCACTGGATCCTGTCCCGAGGGTCTTTTTTCCAAAACTGCAAAATCCCTGTAGCTCCGGCTGGGCCCGCTTAAAAATCGAGCCCCAGGCCTCTGTGAGGCCTACTGGAGTTCCCGGGATATATGCTAGACCGCGCTCGTGAACACGCGTTATCTTCTTCCCGCCCCTCCGGCAGTCAGGCCACACGCCGGCCATTCCTCCTTCCGGGAGCCGGTCTCTCTCTCTCGCTTGCTTGCTCCCCTGCGTCCCTGTGCGATCGCTGCGGACACTGAACAACGGCGCTCCCTCCATTGGAACGTCAGAGCGTCCCGGACGGTTCTTCCCTTCTGGCTGCCCTCTGCCCAAAACGCCTCCCCGAGAATGCCCCAAAGTCCCGGATCACCACTTCCACCGGCCCCGAACGGGCCCAAAGACAACGGTGGTGCCCGGTCCATCACGCTGCGCCCGGGGATGTGCCCAGCCATCCCCAGGCCCCAGAAAATTGCGGTAGTCTCCCACAGCACCTCTCCCAGCACCCAGCAACTTCGCACTTGCTGGGGAGTCGCTGCTGCCCCCTTCCCACTCTGCCACAGCTCCCGCTGCATCTTTCTCGGACCAGCTACCTCGCCGACCGACCTGGAGGCCCCTGAACCCCCCCCCCCAGGTAAATAAAAACCTCTTACCCCCGATTACAATAAAGTAGCAGTTGGGAGCTTGGTATGGGAGCTGGGTGAAAAAAGGAAGAAGGGGGTTTTCTCCAAAAGGGACCTGAGAAGCTGTTTTTCCTGGAGGGTCCAATGGGGAGAGGTGGCTGGAAGATAGTGCTGGCCCAGTGGGTGGTGATTTTGAACCCTTTGGAAACTGCTTTACATGATCTAAACTGATAAGGAGGGGGGCATTTTAGAGCCCACTGAGAACCGCGGGGTTTGGGAAGTATTTTGTTTGGGAGAACTGCTTTAGAAGAACTGTGGGTGTTTTGAACCTTTTGTTTTTTGTTTTGTTTTGGTTGGATTATTGTGGTTGCAGAGGGGCTGAGGTACATAAACTGATATATATTGCCCGGACTGAGTTGTTGAGTCATTATTTTGAGTCGGGGCGTAGAGGATCCTAGGAGAGTGGAGCAGTGAATTAGCTTCCGCTGGATTTCCTGGAAAAATCCCTGGACGTCCGCAGGGGAGGAGGCGTTCCTAAATGATCCAGAGTGCAAAGCCTTTACAGTGTGCACACCTAAAAGACATAAAGTAATTCAAAAATAATTGATTTTTGAGACACACACTATAAATGAAATTTATAGATTGAGAGAGAACAAATAAGATACTTTGGTTAATATTTGCACCTGTTAGGAAAATTTATGTTATTAGTTTATGTTTAAATGTATTTTTATGTTACAAAAGAACCTAATGTGTTATGAACATCACATTTTCCATACCCCAAATTGGGTTTAAATAAACCACTAGTAACTTGTACTTACCATCTGTCTGGTTACTGGGTCCTAAAATCCTTTTAGTTTTCTTTCCTCTCCTCTCCATGGTCTAGGACTTTGGAGGCGAGGTTCGATTAATTGTCTCCGACCTCCGAGGTGAACTGCAGTCTTGAGGTATTCGGCCATGGGTAAAAGTAGAGCTTACAGGGCCTTCTGAGACGAGGAAGTTACAGTAAGATGCCTTGAATGTTCTTTTTGAAGGTTATGTATATGGTAACATCGTCAGCATATATGAATGTTTTGAATCCTGCTGTTTCTAGTTTGTTGCTTAGTGGCGACATCATTACATTAAACAGAATGGGCGATAATGGAGAACCCTGAGGGACGCCACAGTCCGGTGACCAAGGAGAGGATAAGGTTCCTTTCATTTTCACTTTGTAAGGTCTTGATTTCAGGAATCCTTGAAACCATTTGTGGACTGTGAGGCAGATGCAGCAACCAAACGTAAAAAAATCTAAATCGTTAAAGTCCATAACGATTTTAAAATAACGAAAAATGCACCAAAAAAAAAGGCACACATGCTGAGATCGGTATTGAAACGTACAATGTATCAAAGAATCACAATACACATCGTTAATCGGCCCCCAAATCATGCGCAGAGCAGCCAAGCGTTATGTTAGCTGCTCTGCGCATGCCACAAACAGTCAAAACACAGTCAAATCACAAGCACATGGCTCTCAAATCAAAACAAAAATAAAAAAAAAGGGTCGGGAGGGGGCAAAGGCACTGGTCAGGAGCGTCCTGTATGGCCGTCCTTGCCCCCCCCCCCAACCCGTGGTCGCCGTCCCCCCCGCCCCACTTCCCCCTGCATTCTAAATTAAAAGCAAGAAGAAAAGCAAACGTTCCTTTAGCAGCCCCGGCCCCCCTCCCTTCCTCACTACTCTGTCTCCCCTCAGCTCCGCCTCCCGACATCCTCCGCCCTGTGCCCCGCCCCCTCTTGGGGCCGTCGCCGCCATTCCCCTCCTCCATCGGGCCCCCCTCCCTCTTACCGGGCCCGTGCAGCGCCTCTCTCCTCTGTCCGAAGGCGCTGCACGGGCAAGAAGAAAGCTGATGCCTGCCTTCGCCCAGCTTCGGTCGCGCGTCTCTCTCCTCCTGGGCCCGCCCCCATCTGACGTCGGTAACCTACGTAGGTTACCGACGTCAGACAGGGGCGGGCCCAGGAGGAGAGAGACGCACGACAGAAGCTGGGCGAAGGCAGGCATCAGCTTTCTTCTTGCCCGTGCAGTGCCTTCGGACAGAGGAGAGAGGCGCTGCACGGGCCCGGTAAGAGGGAGGGGGGCCCGATGGAGGAGGGGAATGGCGGTGACGACCCCAAGAGGGGGCGGGGCACAGGGTGGAGGATGTCGGGAGGCGGAGCTGAGGGGAGACAGAGTAGTGAGGAAGGGAGGGGGGCCGGGGCTGCTAGAATTTTGCTTTTTCGGGGGGGGGGAGCGGCGGAAAGTGGGGAGCAGCGGGGGGGGGGGGGGCAAGGCCGTCCATACAGGGACGCTCCTGGTGAGCGCCCTTGCCCCCTCCCGATCCTTTTTTTATTTTTTTTATTTGATGTGTTTTCTGACGTCCTTTGGACCAATCACAGCGCTTTTAGCTCTGCTAATGCGCTGGGATTGGCTCAAAGTTTGTTTATTTTTTCACTTAATGATTTTTCCTGGCACAGAGCTGTCCTAACGAGAGGTCCAGACCTCTCGTTAGATTTCCTGCCTTTTTCCTGCGTAAAGGCAATCGGAAAAGGTTAGTGCATGTCGTTTCAATGGGGTTTTCACACTAATTGCTCATCTCCATTCCGTTTTCGTTAGCTGTTGGCTTCCTCGGTAAAAGCCCTTTGATGCATGCAACGGATCAAATTTTCCTCGTTGGAGGGTCATTAAAGGCTCATTTAGCTTTAGTGCATCTGCCTCTGTGTCAGGAAATGGTAGCTTTTGAAGGGGTAGGGAATGGAGGGAGAGAAATGGGAGTGTGGAGGATGACATGATAGTCCTTACATAGGGGCTCAGGGCCCTGCTACGCAGACAATGATAGTTTGCTGCATAAGGATAGGGATGTACCAGCCACATTCCTAGGGTGAGGCTCTGCGTCTAGACTTTGGAAATCCGGTCATTTGTTTAGGAAGCCACAGAGGCCATTTGACCCTCAGCCAACCACACCGATAGCAGATCGTTGCTGGTTAGTTAAAGACATTTCTTTAGCAAGGTATCAATCAAGTACGTGGGAGGAGCAATCCACGTTTCACATTCATCGCTGAGTGATACAGAGAAGTTTTTTACCCAGCTCCCAACTTGAGGGACAATTTTTTGGCCAGTCCTGGATTTCTGCCACTGTGGTGCACAATGGGATCTTCAGCACCGATTTACACGGAGATAATCTAGAACTACACATCCCACACTGCTTTGGGAGGTATGTTTAAATCCTAGACTAGACCAAGTTTCCCTCATGGAATGGTTAACTTGGCAACATTATTTTCTTTTATGCAAAGCACAGGCTCTGTCCTAATCCTTCCCCATGGGAGGGAGTCAGTTTGGGATGAGGTGGATGCAGGACCCCGTACATTAATGCCAACACTAGAAAAAAATGACATTATGGGAATGGGTGTTTCTATACATATGGAGGTGAATGGGGTTGTGTTCCGTTAAGGCAGGTGCACATCACAGACTAACACCCCTCTCCATGTCAATACAGCACCAAGATTGTGTGCCTGCTTTGAAAGTAAGCAGCAACAGACCCAGGAGGAGCTTCAAACCCATCACTGATCAGCTATGTAAAAACAGGGAAAGGAAGGGAAAAAAAACCTACCCAGTACAAAAATGCTCATGATATAGGCCAGTTCAAACATCACTGGTTTTCAGCTAAAATTAAACATCATAATACAGATCAGCTAAATATGGCCTCAGGCCAGTGGCTGTGGATGGATGGACCTGCAAGGCTTTGCTTTTCATGTAAAGTTAATGTTAGTTTAGTGTAAGTGCCTGAAAGATCAAAGAGTAGTAAGCACCTTCTGTACTCATTAACTCTAGAACTTGTCACATAAATCACTCCATGGTGTTTTAAAGAACACACTGAAAATGTGTTGGATTGGGTGAAAAAGGTGCTTGGGGCAGAAAGGAAATCAAGCATAATACACTCACTTCATTGGAATCTTTATTACACAGCTCAGCTAGGCAGAGTGGAAGGCTGATCACCACCAACAGCTAATCACTCCAAATAACTGTTCCATTGGCAGTGAACGAGGAGGGGGTAAGACCACCTGTACTCCAGTTACCTGTTCCATTGACTATTACTTAAAAAAGGTTCACCACTGCTCCTTGCCTCTCCCCCCTGCATTATTATCTTCCTCCAGATAGTAGTCATTTTTCATTAAGCCACTTGATTTCCTTAATGGCAAATCTATAAACAGACATAAGTGAAACATTGTGTTGAAGACATTATGGAGTTTGTACGTTAGAAGTGAGAAAGAAGAGAGGGGGGTCGAATAGATAGGGTAGATGGGTAAGGGTATAAGAGGGATAGTAGGGGTGATTAGTGGGTGGGAGGGTAGCTTTGGACAAAAGGAAAGTATGGATGGGAGAACAATGTTATATAGGTCAAGGTCAATTAAACTGGGAAAGTACAGTTGGAGGCAGGTGCCTCAGGACAGTCTAATGGCTAACATAAGTATGGATGCAAGCGTGACTGGATATATGTGGATGGATCTCAGGCATCAAGAGATGTATGCCCCTGGGGAGGCGGGGCGCCTGGGGGGACCTACTGATGTACAAAAGGAATTGATGATAGATTATTTGGAGACATCTAGAAGGGGACCCCCCCCCCCCCCCCCGGCTTCGGATAATATGTTGGAACGTGTCAGGCATATCCACACCAATGAAGCGAACCAAGATCCTAAATACGTTGAAATGTCATAGAGCAGACATTGCACGCTTACAAGAGACGAAACTAACCGATGAGGAACATATGAACTCAAACAAAATGGAGGCTTTCTATTCATATTTTAAAAAAACTATTCCAAGATGACCCAAAGGCTGTAAATCCGTCAGTATTAGATTATTTAGAGGACGCGGGGATACCGAGCCTACAACATGAGGTGCAAGCACACTTGGCACAACCACTAAAGATCACTGAAGTCCAGAAAGTAATCAAGGTCACTTCCACTGGGCACTTCCCCAGACCCAGATGGATTCACACACGAATATTATAAAATTTTAGAATTACAGGTCAGTGCCCCTCTGGTAGCTTATTTGATGTTGTAGTAGAGCGAGGTCAATTTTCTACTGGAGAAAACAAAGCGTTAGTTACTCTCATCCCCAAACCCAATAAACCTTGTGATAGGGTGGAATCATATCGTCCGATCTCTTTACTAAACATGGATTTGAAGATCCTATCCCGGTATTAACGGAAACGCCTGGCCCCCCATATTCCAACAGTGATAGGCGACCATCAGGTGGGCTTTGTGAGAGGTAGGGACCTCGGTGCTGAACATTCGGAAGGTGCTCCTCTCCATTGCTCACTGTCAGACGAGTAAAGACCAGCTCCTGTTGGTCAGCTTAGACGCAGAAAAAGCCTTCGACAAGGTAAAATGGCAGTATCTGTTTCAGGTACTGGAGTATGTGGGCTTGGGGGTGGTGGTCCATGCAGGCGATAAAGACTCTATACACCCGGCCTTCAGCCCGATTATTAGTAAATAATGTTCAGACCCCTAGCTTAGAAGTACAGAGAGGGACGGAAAACACCAGCTGGTGGGAGATGAACTATAAGTTTCTGCTGAGGGCTCCACATTTCACCATACAAAGCATTCCGAGCCACCTTAAGAAACAATAGTGAGTGTCCCCGCTGTGGGACCGAGGGCGCTCACCTGGGGCACATGTTTGGACCTGCCCCCTAATCAAGATCTTTTGGAGAAATTTGGCTGGACAAGCTTGAGGCTATGGAATGTTACATGGAGGCCGCGGCCCGGACAACTATTTGACATTTTCCACATTGTGCCCTCGATGCCAAGGGGATTAAAAGGCTTTCTCAAAAGGGCAATGCTGATGGCAAAGAGAGTGACTCTTCAACTGTGGCTGGACCATGAGGATCCCTCGATACCTCATTGGAGGTCATCCATGATACAACTCTGCTCACTGGAGCGCTCAGGGATCCCTGACTTAGCCTACCAGAGAGGAGACCTGTTTTGTACAATCTGGATGCCATTTTGTCTAATACCAAATTAAATATATAATAAGGGAAAGGGATAGGAGAAGTGAAAAAAGATGGAAGGGAAAGAGAGAGAAGAGGAGAACAAGGGGGGGGGGGGGGTAAAAATAAAAAAAATATATGGAATTTTTTAAATTATTTCTTTGATTTTATTATGTTTTATGATGGTGATTATAATCTGAGTAATTTGTACGAATATTACTAATTTGCTGTGCTTTTCTATCAGAAATGGATTTCAAAGTGTGTTTTTATAGTATTTTAAGATTGATTTCACTGTTATATTGTATATAAAGTTTATAAATTTTATAAACAGAAGTGCGGAGTCGCCATGGGGGATACTGTAGCGCCCTCCCTCGCATGTTTGTATATGACCAAATTCGAGCAGGATCATGTACATACCGCTCCACATTTTAAACAGGTAGTAATGTGGAAGAGATATATTGATGACATCATCATGTTCTGGCAGGGTCCAGAGAATAGTTTGGTCCAGTTCTTGGATGGCCTCAGTAATGCCGATCCACACATCAAATTTACATCTAGAATAGAAAAAAAGCAAATTGACTTTTTAGAGCATTTGAATTATTAAGACAGAAAATGTGGGATTCGAAACCACCATTTTTAGGAAACAGACCGACAAAAATACCCTTTTACATTACTCTCTAGTTACCATCATCGCGCTTTGCGCAACCGGTATTCCTGTCGGTCAATTCCTTAGATTGAGGCGTCTGTGTTCCACCATTACAGAATTTAAGAAACAATCTAGAGATATGATGGATTGGGTTTTGTCTAGAGGCTACCCAAGAAAGGTCGTTAAGCGGGCATATGGGAGGGCGCTACATGCCAATCGGACATGGCTATTTCTCAAAGATGTGCTGCTATTGGGAAAATCTGGTTGGCATGTGTATTACTGTTTCGTGTCACGCACCCAATGTGGGACATTTAATTCATAAGCACTGGCGAGTGTTGTCTGTGCATCCTGTGTTCAGCCAGCATCCCAAAATAGCCTACCGCCAGGAAGCCAATCTAGGGGAACTTTTGAAAAGATCTAGTACCTATGAATATGATGGTAGTCATGGTCCCTGCGGAGGTGTAGTTTTGTAAGTATTCAGTGAATGTTAAATGGATAGCGATTCCTGGCTCTACTCAGAGGTTTTATTTTAAACATCATACCACATGTAGGAGTGCACGCGTGATATATTGTGTGTTTTGCCCATGCGGCCTTTACTATATTGGACACACTAGGGAGGCAGCTAAGGAATAGACTCGCTGAGCATACCAGCAATTTAAGGCTGTGTGAAAAAGAGGCGACATTAGTGGCCCATTGGATGGAGGTGGGTCATTCCTTGGCTGATCTTCAGTGTGTAGTGTTGACTCAGATGGAGGCTCCTCATAGAGCAGGAGACGTCAGTACCCAGTTGTTTAATTTGTAACAAAGGTTCATTTATATTGGGGTACGGTAGCCCTGAGGGGGCGTAACCTCAAGGTCGAATGGTTATAGGCTGAGTTTAGAACGAGGGGAGGAGACAGCAGTGTATTTAACGTGCTCTCTTGCATGATTGGGTAATCATAGCTGGAGGCGGTGCTTGGGACGCCTCGCTTGGACAAGGAGCCCTGAGGGTGAGTAGCCATTACTATGCATAATCAACTTAATATAATATATTGAGTATATAAGCATTAAGGATTGTTTTGACACTGGTTTATATGATTGGGAAGTGAAAGAAACACGTGTTGATTTTGTAGGGTTCAAGAGTAAGTTCCTCCTGATGAAGGATCACCGAAATGCGGACTCACTTTGAGGAACGCTGATATTAAAGCCCTTGATTTGTTTCACCTTAGATTGGGATAATGTTTGTCTCCCTTGACCAAGACACAAAGCCCAGCATGATAAGACCTGAATTGTGAACAGATTGAGAACATTTATATCCGAAATATGGAGGAGTGATCTTGCTTTGCGATGACAAAGCCTTGATTTCTGGTTGTCTCGGGTACACGTGCTATAACCAGGTGCTGAGAGAGGAAAAAGCGCACCGCTATAAAGGATTGAACAGATAAAAAGGACAAAAAGATTTAGACATATGTTTACCCAATGACATCTTGTATAGGGAGTTATAAATATTTATATTATGGTGTATGTATGTGCAGGGAAAGGTGAAGATATGTTTAAGCACTTCAGTGTTTGTTATTAGTTTTTATGTTATATATGTTTTGTATTAAATCAACAATATTGAGATATAATCAGAGTGCATTTGCTACTGGATATTATATTGTAAACCGTTCTGATTTACATTTTGTAATAAGTGACGGTCTAGTAAATAAATAAACAATAAACGTCACGCAGTAGAATATTGAACTCATAAAGAAGACCGGACCTATCCTGACATGTAATAGGGAGGGGGAGAGGGTGGATAGGGTGGGAGAGGGTGGATAGGTACATAAGGGAGGGAGGGAGGGGGAGAAAATAAAAAGTTGACACAATGGTGGTGTAAAGACATATGATGGTCAGGATACTAATAACCTGTATTTCGATTATGTATTTGCATAAATATCCTGTTGTTTGATTGCTGATCAATAAAATGATTTTAAAAAATTTAGAAGAACCTTAAGTTTTCTGTTTTTGTTTTCCGAGACGCTTTCACATGATTTCAATTTCAAAAGCTTAACTGGTGGTTATCTTGAAAACAGCCTCGGCGAAACGTGGACCATGTCGAGACCTGTTTTTCAACTGTATAAGCAAAGTGAAAGCTGATCAGTTTCAATGATATAAATCAGCTTTTCTTGCACAGAAGTAACACTATAAAGAGTAGAACTCGGAGGCATCATTTCATAATAATATAGATGTGCTGTGATTAAATGCCTGGACAATTTTTGAAGACCTTGGAATCAGTGATTGTCCTGAGAAAACACATCAGCACGTCCTTATACACTTTTTTTATAGGGTATAAGGGAGAAACAGATTTTTTAAGCGTTCATAGGCGATACTTACCAAAGGTCCATCAAGCCCAGCACCAATCCGTCTCAAGTACCTGGCAAGATCCCAAAAAGTTCAATACATTTTGTGCTGCTTATCCAGAAATAAGCAGTGGATTTTCCCCAAGTCCATTTTAATAATGTTATGTATGTTTTTCAGATGGGAACTTAATATCATGTAGTCCTCTTCTCTGGTAGGCAAGTCCAGTATCGCCATAGCCCCTGGGAGCCCATGATGAGCCACAGAGACACACCAAGACCATCAGAGCAGGCCCAGGATCAGCCCGCAGGTTCATCTTATCATCCAAATCCTGCAGGCCCTGGAGAGGGAACCAGAAAGGGTTAACCAAAGGCAGGAGGCCATTGCCACCAAGCTTCAGGGCACTGACAGAAACTGTGCCAGGAGGAAGGGCAAGACATTGTAGCACCTCTTGCGAGGGCAGCTCCAGCACCACAAGCGCTATGGATGGCCCAGAAAATGGCCTAAGTTGATCCCTAAGGGGTCTACAAGCAGTGATTTCATTTGTTTCCTTTTGAGTTTTTGTACATATTTAATAATTGTTTTATGGTGAAGAAAACAAATGAAAGTAACAAAAAAAGGTTATAACACACAGTAAATAGGATATATGAGTCCACTATCAGCAGTGGCAAGAATGTCTTTTTTTGTTGTTTTGCACGTGTCCTCTTGTAATTTTTCACAATCCTCTCGCGATTTAACAACTTTGAATAATTTTGTGTCGTCAGCAAATTTAATTACCTCACTAGTTACTCCCATCTCTAGATCATTTATAAATATGTTAAAAAGCAGCGGTCCCAGCACAGACCCCTGGGGAACCCTACTAACTACCCTTCTCCATTGAGAATACTGACCATTTAACCCTACTCTCTCCTTCAGATGAGACTGGAATGGCATGAGAGAAGCTCCCTGTCTCTGAGGTCTGCACACACACTGCTCTGGGCTCTGATACAGCTAATGGTGTAGTATATAAGTAAGAGAGAAGTTCTCCGCCTTTCTGCAGACAGACTGTACTGGGCTCTGATACTGGCAATGGTGTGTGAGTGAGATGCTCCCTGCATCTGAGGTTTGTAGATAGACTGCAGTGGGCTCTGATCCTGGAATGGTGTGAGAGAGAGAGAGAGAGAGACACTCCCTGCCTCTGAGTTGTGCAGACACATTGATTGTGGCTGTGATTGCGGACTGATGTAATACTAAAATCCTCCTCAGTTAAGTGGCATCATGTTGTCAGATGTTTTTTCTTTATAGGTTTGCAGAATACTTCTTAAATTATTCATTACTTCAGTTGATAAAACAGCCTTGTTCTAATCAATAATTTAACTACATAGCATGCCTTCCCTCCATGTTTATTAAACTCATTTCTTAGGAAAAAACATTTAAAAAAACAAATCCGTGCTGGTAAAAGTTACTGTATATCTCGATGTCTCAGTTCTAATCCCAGTCTGTGCTCGTTTCCAATTTTTCTACAAATCAAATTTAAAAATCCAAAACTTTTTTCCTATGAAAATCAACAAGACAATACATTTTCCATACAACAGATTGCCAAAGCCATCTCTCTCTGCAAGAATCCTGGTCTCATTTGTGGTCAGTATAGGCAGGCCTTAACCTTTACAGCGCCTAGGGGTCCTCCACAGACCAGATCTTGACAGGTGCATGTTACCCTAGCCAAATGTAATTTATCTCACCTTTCGCACTCCCAAGAAAAAAAAAACAGGTTACTTTTGGATAATGCAAAATACTTGGCCACAAAAATCACTGGAGGCTGAAAGCGGGACAGTCGTGTTATTAATAACATTACATTGGTTTAAGAATATAAGAATTGCCTTAGTATTTTTTTTTGTTACATTTGTACCCTGCGCTTTCCCACTCATGGCAGACTCAATGCGGCTTACATGGGGCAATGGAGGGTTAAGTGACTTGCCCAGAGTCACAAGGAGCTGCCTGTGGCCTGCAAGTGGGAATCGAACCCAGTTCCCCAGGACCAAGTCCCACCACTCTAACCACTAGGCCACTCCTCCACTGTTGCTACTATTTGAGATTCTACGTGGAATGTTGCTATTCCACTAGCAACATTCCATGTAGAAGTCGGCCCTGCAGATCACCAATGTGCCGCGCAGGCTTCTGCTTCTGTGAGTCTGACGTCTTGCACGTACAGAACAGAAGCCTGCGCAGCCTTCTACTTGGAATGTTGCTAGTGGAATAGCAACATTCCATGTAGAATCTCCAATAGTAGCAACATTCATGTAGAATCTCCAATAGTATCTATTTTATTTTGTTCCATTGTACCCTGCGCTTTCCCACTCATGGCAGGCTCAATGCGGCTTACATGGGGCAATGGAGGGTTAAGTGACTTGCCCAGAGTCACAAGGAGCTGCCTGTGCCTGCAGTGGGAATCGAACCCAGTTCCCCAGGACCAAAGTCCACCACTCTAACCACTAGGCCACTCCTCCACTGTTGCTACTATTTGAGATTCTACGTGGAATGTTGCTATTCCACTAGCAACATTCCATGTAGAAGTCGGCCCTTGCAGATCACCAATGTGGCCGCGCAGGCTTCTGCTTCTGTGAGTCTGACGTCTTGCACGTACAGAACAGAAGCCTCGCAACCTTCTACATGGAATGTTGCTAGTGGAATAGCAACATTCCATGTAGAATCTCCAATAGTAGCAACATTCCATGTAGAAGTCGGCCCTTGATCACCAATGTGGCCGCGCAGGCTTCTGCTTCTGTGAGTCTGACATGCAGGACGTCAGACTCACAGAAACAGAAGCCTGCGCAGCCTTCTACATGGAATGTTGCTAGTGGAATAGCAACATTCCATGTAGAATCTCCAATAGTATCTATTTTATTTTGTACATTTGTACCCTGCGCTTTCCCACTCATGGCAGGTTCAATGCGGCATACATTGGGCAATGGAGGGTTAAGTGACGTGCCCAGAGTCACAAGGAGCTGCCTGTGCCTGAAGTGGGAATCAAACTCAGTTCCCCAGGACCAAAGTCCACCACCCTAACCACTAGGCCACTCCTCCACTGTTGCTACTATTTGAGATTCTACATGGAATGTTGCTATTCCACTAGAAGTCGGCCCTTGCAGATCACCAATGTGGCCGCGCAGGCTTCTGCGAGTCTGACGTCCTGCACGTACGTGCAGGACGTCAGACTCACAGAAACAGAAGCCTGCGCAGCCTTCTACATGGAATGTTGCTAGTGGAATAGCAACATTCCATGTAGAATCTCCAATTAGTAGCAACATTCCATGTAGAATCTCCAATAGTATCTATTTTATTTTTGTTCCATTTGTACCCTGCGCTTTCCCACTCATGGCAGGCTCAATGCGGCTTACATGGGGCAATGGAGGGTTAAGTGACTTGCCCAGAGTCACAAGGAGCTGCCTGTGCCTGAAGTGGGAATCGAACTCAGTTCCTCAGGACCAAAGTCCACCACCCTAACCACTAGTCCACTCCTCCACTGTTGCTACTATTCGAGATTCTACATGGAATGTTGCTATTCCACATTCCATGTAGAAGTCGGCCCTTGCAGATCACCAATGTGGCCGGCGCAGGCTTCTGCTTCTGTGAGTCTGACGTCTTGCACGTACAGAAACAGAAGCCTGCGCAGCCTTCTACTTGGAATGTTGCTAGTGGAATAGCAACATTCCATGTAGAATCTCCATAGTAGCAACATTCCATGTAGAATCTCCAATAGTATCTATTTTATTTTTGTTCCATTTGTACCTGCGCTTTCCCACTCATGGCAGGCTCAATGCGGCTTACATGGGGCAATGGAGGGTTAAGTGACTTGCCCAGAGTCACAAGGAGCTGCCTGTGCCTGAAGTGGGAATTGAACTCAGTTCCTCAAGACAAAGTCCACCACCACCACCCTAACCACTAGGCCACTCCTCCACTGACCCACTAAGAATTGCCTTAGTGGGTCAGTGCAAAGGTTAATCAGGCTCCTATCTTTCCAACAGTGACCAATCCATAAGAATATAAGAAGAGCCATACCTGGGTCAGACCAGTGGTCCAAATCTATTCAGACACAGACCGTAGAAGTCTGTCCAGCACTGGTTTTGCTTCCCAATTACCAGTGTTGCCACCTAATCTTTGCTTATAAAACTTCAGTATCATCAATCAATTTATGTAATAAGTCATAATGTGAAACGGCAATCTTAGGACCTTGTAAAGGGGATAAAAGTGTTGTATAGGAATTTCAGGATCAAAAGTCTCAGGTCGGTAAAGGCAAGAATAAAAGCTATGAAAAGCTTGAGAAATGTCCTGTGGGGAAGAATGCACAACTTGAGACAGTGATTGAATAGGAGGTATCTGCACTTTGCTTCTTTTTTCCTTTTAAATAACAAGCAAGCTTTTTTTCCTGAATAGTGTTTAGAGTGATAATCAAATAATTCTTGCCCTGCTTTAACTCTGAGCAATTTATTTAACTCTAATATTAAATATGATCTACAAATATAAAGTCATTCGGAATAAAAAATTCTTGTTCTTTAATTATTTTTTCCAGAGAAACAATTTGAGCATTATCGTCTTTATATTTATGAGCACTGATGGAGATTAATTTCTCCTCGCAAGGCAGCTTTAAAACCTTCCCAAATAGTGAGCAGAGGGATATCTAGAGAATCATTTAATTGAAAAAATTCTGTGTAAAATTTTGAAGTCTAGTTTTTATGTCATCATCTGCAAGTAAATGACAAGATAAGCGCGCCATAAAGGAGATGGAGGAGATTACCATTCTAAGGATAGAGAAACAAGAACATGACCCATCGCTATAATAGGAGAAATAGTTGTATTTGACCAATAACGATATTAGAGATTGTGAGATTAAAAAATAATCTATTTAGAAAAACTGTTGTGGGGTGCAGAAAACAAAGTAATTTTACATAAGTACATAAGTATGGCCATACTGGGAAAGACCAAAGGTCCATTGAGTCCAGCATCCTGTTTCCAACAGTGGCCAATTCAGGTCACATATACCCGGCAAGATCCCAAAAATGTACAAAACATTTTACACTGCTTATCCCAGAAATAGTGGATTTTCCCCGAGTCCATTTAATAACGGTCTATGGACTTTTCCTTTAGGAAGCCGTCCCAAACCTTTTTTAAGCTCTGCTAAGCTAACTGCCTTTACCACATTCTGTGCCAACGAATTCAAGACTTTAATTACATGTTGAGGGAAAGAAACATTTTCTCCAATTCATTTAAATTTACTACATTGTAGCTTCATCGCATGCCCCCTAGTCCTAGTATTTTTGGAAAGCGTGAACAGACGCTTCACATCTACCCGTTCAACTGCACTCATTATTTTATAGAACTCTATCATATCTCCCCTCAGCGCCTTTTCTCCAAGCTGAAGAGCCCTAGCCGTTTTAGGCTTTCCTCATAGGGAAAGTCATCCCATCCCTTTATCATTTTCGTCACCCTTCTCTGCACCTTTTCTAATTCCACTATATCTTTTTTTGAGATGCGGCGACCAGAATTGAACACAATATTCGAGGTGGCGGTTACACCATGGAGCGATACAAAGGCATCGTAACATCCTCATTTTTGTTTCCATTCCTTTCCTAATAATACCTAACATTCTATTTGCTTTCTTAGCCACAGCAGCACACTGAGCAGAAGGTTTCAAGGTATCATCAACGATGACACCTAGATCCCTTTCTTGGTCCTTGACTCCTAACCAGTAGGGTTCCTGGGGGGGGCTGGCACCCGGGGCGGATCGCCGATGTGCCCACCCCCCCAATGCAGCGCGGCACCCCCCCCTGGCGAAAGGACACCCCGTGAAAGAAACCCCCCCCCCCGGGTGTTCCGGGGCAGAGAAGCATGGACCAACAGAGGACAGGCCGGCGCGCGGCACCCCCCCTAGGAACGCCATTGCTCCTAATGTGGAACCTTGCATGAGATATAATTTGGGTTCCTCTTTCCCACATGCATCACTTTGCACTTGCTGACATTAAACATCATCTGCCATTAGACGCCCAGTTTCCCAGTCTCGTAAGGTCCTCTTGTAATTTTCACAATCTTCCCGCGATTTAACGACTTTGAATAACTTTGTGTCATCAGCAAATTTAATTACCTCACTAGTATTACTCCATCTCTAGGTCATTTATACTATGTTAAAAAGCAGCGGGTCCCAGCACAGACCCCTGGGGACCCCACTAACTCCCCTTTCCATTGAGAATACTGACCATTTTTATCAGTAGGATGATGTAATCTCCATGGGTCTTGCAATTGTAATTGAGAAATAATAGATTTCAAGGCTATAGATGCCTTAGCAGTGAAAATTTATTCTAAAATATCTATCCATACAATATCTAAGGGTAAATTAAAATGACCCGCCATGATAATAGGTAATGATTCGATAATTGTAATTTCTCACATAAGGAAGAAAAAACTCAGGAGAGTCAGCATTCGGTGCGTATTAAACTAGAAGCAATAGTGGACTGATATAAGGATACCTTCAATATCAGCCATCAGCTATGAACATCTACCTCTAGATATAAAACCTGCAAAGGGATATCTTTTTGGAATCAAAATGGATACTCCATGTTTCCTACCTTCAGCTGAGCTCATAGGAACTAGCAAACCACTTAGGCTTCTTTAACAAATAAATTGGTATTAGCAACATGAGTTTCCTGTAAAAATATGATTTGAGGACATACCTTTTAAGATTTAGGAGAATTTTTTTTTCCATTTAATCAGGTGTCGTAGACCATTAACATTCCAAGAGCTATAATAATATGATTCTTTGCATTAGGTGCATCAGTAGTATCACTACTACTACTAACTAGCATTATCACTCAAGTATATTCAATGATTGCAAAATAAGAATAAAAATAGACACGTACGGATGGCGGTCCGTCATCCAAGATGGCCGCGTTTAAGTTTATTGCGTAGGACGCACCTTGAATTTCGCTTCAAACTTAGGCTGTGAGGTTCTCCGTGGGCCCTTGGAAACTGGGGAAACGGAGGGGTAAAGTGCGGGAAATTCCTCAGCCAGCACTGGATCGGTTCCTCAGCAACAGCCGACGCTGGAGCAATTCGGGTTGACGTCCACCCCCAGACAGACTTCTTCTCTTCTATCGGAGCTAACGCGGTGGCGGTTAGACGGCAGTAGTAACGGGGTTTCTTTAAGCCCTGTGCAGCGCACTGCCCCCCCTCCCCGCAGCCAGGAGGATTTCGAGCGGAGAAAGGTCCTGTAGCACGGAAGCCCATGGCATGGTGGAGGCACCAGGAGGGAACCAGCCCGCTCTGCAGGGAGCGCTCAGAACGGTAACAATGGGAGAATAATTTCTTTGCAAACTTTGCCACCCACAACTGTAAGTACATTGAACCAAATTCTGAGTGCTCCGCCTCCATGGATAAGTATAATTATTTACCGGTTAGAAACCTCAGCATTACAAAATACAGGTTGAGAGGAGATTTAATAAATTAGATGAGGAGGTAGATCAAAGATTTAAGTTCTTTGGACATCTGTTGATTCTTTGGAGGCAATATCAAAACCTTCCTATAAGTAATTGTGGTCATCTGCCTGCAGCGCAAAGGGATCCCACAGTATTCCGGTGATGTTCCAGTTCGTGGAGATGAGTGGGAACTTGTAATGTACACGGCCTGGGCCTTTCAGTCGCGTGGTCGTCTTCTCAGGGTATGTTCAAGCAGGCTCGACAGGCCACGGAAGGCTTTCCATAATATATCGAGCCTGCAAAAAGGTGGAAAATCTGTGGGGTACAAATACAATAAATATAATAAAATTATCAATCTAGCTGCTGTATTTTGAGCAGTCCTAGAGTTTTTTTGTGAGTTGTTCTTTACATCCGTCTAGATTCCCTACAGTAATCGGCATGGCTTAGGACCATTGATTGTATTAGGTTTCGAAAAGTTTCCCTGGGAGAAAAAGGCTTTATTCGTTTGAGTTTCCAACATTGCATAGAACATTTTCTTATTACCGGTATTTACTGGTTTTTCAAGCGTAAGGGTTGCGATCGAGGTGTGACGCGAGTATTTTTAAGCTATCTGGAAGTAGGGAGTGTGTGTCCTGGGGTGTTTATAGTTAGGGGTTTGTACTTGTTCTGTTGTGATGAGAGGATGAGGCGGTGTGTTTTTTCAGTGTTCAGTTTCAATTGGAATGAGTTTGCCCAGGAGTCCATAATGTTGAGGCCATCATTAATTTCATTGGTTATTTCTGTCAAGTCTTGTGTGAAGGGAATGTAGATTGTAACGTCATCTGCATAGATGAATGGGTTAAGACCTCGATTGGACAAGGCCTTTGCTAGGGATCATCCATCATGTTGAAGAGTATTGGGATAATGGTGATCCTTGAGGTACTCCGCAGGCTGCTTTCCACGGTAGGTAGTGATATTTGAGTTTGATTTTACTTGGTATGTTCTGGTGGTTAGAAAACCCTTGATCCAGTTAAGTATGTTTTCATCAATCCCAAAGTGGCCAAGGAATCTCAGTAGTATGTTGTGGTTTACCATGTCGAATGTGCTCGACATGTCAAATTGGAGAAGTATGCTTTTACCTATGGCTATTTCCTGCTTGAATTTGGCCAGGAGAGTGACTAGAACAGTTTCAGTGCTATAGTGGGAGCAGAATCCTGATTGTGAATCGTGCAGTATTGAGAACTTGTCCAAGTAATCCGTAAGCTGTTTGGTCACCAAGCTCTCCATCAGTTTTGCTACTAGAGGGATAGACGCAACTGGTCAATAGTTGGTGAGATCATTTGTTTTTGTTTTTATTTATTTATCATTTTACTTAATTACATTCACATTTATCATATAAATGTAAGGAAAAACAGAAATTAATATAAAGGAAAAAGAAAACATTTTCTCTCATCAATATATATTATATATTGTCCACAATTGGGAGCTCCAAGATCAGGCAAAACAATCTCAAAGAAATGAGAAAAACTCAAAATGGTTAATCTTACAATTCACATTTTCTGAGGAGGAAGGTTAATCAGTAATTGCAGCCCGTACAGTGGTAACTAAAGGAAGTTGCTGCAGAGGGTTCTTCATCGGTTCTTTCAACTCCACAAACTCTTGTAATTTCTTGGGTTTCAACAAATAAGTAATAAGGAAATAAAACACTTACAAGGGAATCGCACTAGGAAGGTCCCACTAGGGCAATGATTCCTGCTTAAAAGCCAAGAATTCACCGCCTCCTATACCAATTAACTGATTTTCGTAGGAGAAACCATTTCCATAGTCAAAGTCTCTATTTTATATCTTGACTTCCACTTGTTAGATAAGTATTATATAAATTCTTTAACTCACATGTTTATTCCTGAAAAATTTAAACCTCTGAAGAAGAGAGTTATTCACACTCTGCAGCACTTCCCATAGTACGTCCATTGTGACATTATTGGCTCACCAGCATCCAATTTCCTCCACAGAAACCGCTCCAGATATCTTCGGGGGAAGAGCTCACTCTCCAATCCCCAGTTGGTTTATTATCTGGAGTCGATGCTGCGCCAGGACCTCCTCGAGTCGCGTGAAAATCCTAACCCACTTTGGCATTTCCACATCAACCTCCATAGCAAAGCGTTACTGTTTCCGGGTCTTGGAGGGGTCGTGCCAGCAGGGGGACTCAAAGACTCAAAGTCACTCTCTCTCCACTGAAATTGGCAATAAAGCCTTGCTGTTCCCCGAAGCAGGAACTGATATCCCCGACGTTAGACCCGAATTCTCCAAAGTAGGCTGAGAAGTGGTGGGACCCCAGCCGTGTTCGAGGAGGACAACACCACGGCTTTGCCTTTTCTCTTCCCCAATTCTCTGGGGAGCGCGCCTACTTCTTCAGGTATTCTGGTGTAAAACGGGAACTCAACTAACGTACCTCCTCCCTGTTTAAACCTCCTCGTTTAAACTCTTTACTGAGTATCTTCACCAAAAAGAATAAAGAATAAAATAAAGAAATGAAAGCAAAAATCTGTATAATATTTCTTTTTATTCAACTGTCATTTGGATGGACAGAGCTATGCAAGAATATTACATAGGAAGCAAGTATAGGAACAATCTCATCAATACAGAGATGAAGTTGCCTGTTAAGAAGTTGCTTGCTAATACAATTGTCTCCTTTCTTATATGTACATAATTCTGGCATCATCACACATTCCTTGCATTTTATTTAGCTCGTTACTAGTTTATCTCAAACCTTCTGGCGTCTAACTTTCTCTCCCCTTTTTTTCCCTTCTGCAGTACTATCAGACACCTGTTTCACATGTCTTGCCAACCTCTGTTCTTACTTTCATCTCATGGTCATGCTGTAGACATCCTGTTACTCTACTCCCTTCTTTCTCAGGACTCTCAGCACATTCTTAATAAAGGTTATTATAATGTCAGATTTTCAGTGTCAGCTATTCCAGCTGCACTTCTGGAGTCCATTTTATATTTGTGACTCCATTTTGTCAGTTTTAATATATACATCCCTCAATGCCATCTTGGATCCTCCAGTTTGGGACACTCTTTGTCTGGTTTCTCCTCAGAGGCCTGTCTGATATGGGTAACCCTTCAGCATAGCACTCTGAGTCATTGAAACACGGAAGCCCCTCCACCCCTACAAGGTGTGTCCCTTCGGAGGGGTCATTTGTTTTTTCTTGGTGTCTTTAGGTATTGGGGTAAGTAGGATGTTGCTGTATTCCTTGGGGAAGGAATCTTGTTGTAACATGAAGTTTAGATAGGATGTGAGGTCCTCTATGAATCGGTTGGGGGCGTATTTAAGTAGACGACTGGGACATGTGTCCAGTTTTGCAGTGGGTGTTTGCGAACCTGAGTCGCTTATGTGACTGATTCAGTGGTAAGTGGATTGAATGTTGACCAGGTTCAGTCAGCTGGGTATCCACCTGGGATTAGGTCCAGGTTGTCGAAGAAGTTTTCAATGTCAGTGTTGTGGTGAGGAAGGGTGCTGCGTAATTTTGTTATTTTATCTTTAAAGTAGGTAGCCAGTTTGTCTGCAGGTGGAATGTCTGTGTTGGATGTGGGGACAGGGGTGGTGTCTAATAGCTTATTTATGAGTTGAAATAGTTTCTTGAGATCTTTGTTATCCGGTCCTAGTTTGGTTTTATAGTAGGACCTTTTGGTTTGTCTACTTGCATATTTGTATTTTCCATGTATTTGCTTCCATGCATTGAGTGTATGTTCATCTTTTGTTTTTTTCCATGCTCGTTCTAGTTTTCTGGCTTGCGTTTTGAGTTTTTTTAATTCATCATTGTACCAAGGTATTGAGTTTTGTCTTCTTGATTTTCTCGTCTTTAAAGGTGCTATTTCGTTTAGTACGCTTCTGCATCTATCTTCCCATTGATTGAGGTAATGTATGGAGTCAGTGTTTGTTGCAAACGACAAATGGGGTTCACGCTTTCCACAAAAATGAAACACAAACAAAAAAGGTGGTGGAAAAGAACCAAGTCCAAGAGATCAGTCCAAACACCAGGATAAGATGCTCCAAGTACAGCTTATTTGGACCCTACACGGTCCGTGTTTCGGCTACAAGAGCCTTCTTCAGGGGTCAATCAATGAGTGCTCAGCTTTATATCGATTGACGGTGGAGCGTATAAATATCTCCAAAATGATACTGACAATCTTCATTCACATAATTTATAACATTATAGTATTTATATACCAATCAATGAGTGCTCAGCTTTATATCGATTGACGGTGGAGCATATAAATATCTGGTCAAAAAACGTGTAATATCCGACTCGAATAAAATCTTGTAGCCGAAACACGGACCGTGTAGGGTCCAATAAAGTTGTGCTTGGATCATCTTATCCTGGTGTTTGGACTGATCTCTTGGACTCGGTTTATTTTCCACCACCTTTTTTGTTTGTGTGTCAGTTTTTGTTGTCCATCCATTGTCCTATATCTCGTAGTGTAAGTTGTTTGTTTTGATGTGCGAGTTAATCCCTTCTTTCACCAATTTAGGGATAGGTTCAGTTTGTAGTGGTCGGTCCAAGGTGTTTCTGACCATTCATGTTGTTATTGATAGGTTATGATTTGTGTACAGATTGTGTGCTGGGAGGTCCAGTGTGTATCCCTTATTGTGGGTAGTTTGTATGTTGTATGCGAGGCCATTTGAGATCCCAGGACTGTAAGAAGTCTTTACATTCATGTGCATTGGCAGAGTTGGGATCTTCTAGGTGAAGGTTTATGTCACCTAGTATTAGTGTATTGGAGTTACTAACACAAGTGTTTGAGATGAAGTCCGTGAAGATTGGCTGGCTTTCAATCCAATTGCCGGGTGGTCTGTAGAACAGGACGCAGTTCAGCTGATCAATCAGAGATTTGTTTTGTATTCTGAATGAAGCAATTTCTAGTTGGGGTGTTATGGACTCAGCGATGGTTTCAGTAGTGAATTGTTCTCTATAGATTAGTGCAATGCCTCCACCTCTCTTTTCCGATCTGGTCCAGTGGGGTAACCTGGAGGGCATAGTTCAAGGATTATGGGGTCTTTTTGATTGTGGATCCAGGTTTCACTGATGAAGATAAGATCGAGATTTTCTGAATTAATCCAGTCTGATATTGTTGTTGTTTTGTTAACTACGGACCTGGCATTAATGTAACCTACTTGGATATTTTAGTATTGGGCTGTTAGGTTTGGTGTTGTATGGATTTTTGTAAGTTGTCGTTCGTTGGGTGTTGTGTGTTTGTTGTGATCTTTCGTGCCGTTTTGTTGGTATTGACCATGTTTAGATAATTTTCCTTTGATTTGGTGGGTATCCGTTTGGTGAAGTGTGGCGTGTTTGATCAGTCTTTGTGGTTTTGTAGGATGGGTATAACATTATATTCTGTAAGTGAGATGGATAGTGTTAACTAATTTTCTCAAAATCTCCATTTTTTTTAAAGTTCTATGTTGTTGCAGTACTTCCTCCTGTGACTGTTGAATTCGTTTGCATTATGAACTTTATTGGCAAGTGGCTTTATTATTGTTACCCCTTGCATCTTGCCCCAAATCCTGTGAGGACTGGATCTAAAACAGTCCCTTCTCATCAGTTCCAATATCAGCTACACCATGAAGCAATCATGATGACATATTTACCCAATCAGTACGGAGTAATTGAAATTTCTCACTATTGCTGTGTTGCCAGTTTTGTTAGCGTTTTATTATCTGTTTCTTCATCCTGGCCAAGTAGATGCTAGACTACCCCTATTGTTATGCTCTTCCCCATCACTCAAGGAATTTCTAACCATAAATATTCCACAGTGCACTTTCTTTCATGCAGGATTTTTATTCTGCTTGACACTCTATCATCATCGTTAATATATATTGCCATTCCTCTAACAATTTGATATAATTTGTACTCTAGTATCACAATGTCCCATTGATTATGCTTCTTCTACCAATCTACGTGTGTGGCAGCAACTTGCTGCAGGAGTTGCATATGGGGGTCTTGTCTGGGGTTGGAGGCCTCCCCAGCTGGGCCTTCCTGCAGAGGGGGGGGGGGGGGTGTTGTTCCTCTTCCCCTTCATCGCCCTCCAGAGCAGGCATGTCCTTCCAGGGGCCTTCGGGGGTCTCTGGCACCTCCCAGTCCCCAGCCTCCACTTCCACCAGCTCCCACTTTGATATAATTTGTATTTTGGTATGACAATTTCCCATTGATTGTGCTTCTTCCACCAATCTATGAATGAATATTGCTGGCACCTTGAATGAAGGGGGCCCGGAGCTGTGGAGGCAGGCAGGTGAGACCGCGGATGGCAGCGGCGGGGCAGGCTTGCCCCTGGCCCGGCCTAGTCTCTTGGAGGCTCTGGCGTGCCTAAATTTAGGTGTCAGCACTAATGCTTATCCCAATTTTATCAGTTAAGCGAGTAACTGCGCAAATTGTATAGCATGCACTAGCAAATCCTGGGCATGTCCTTGGCCCACCCATGCCTCCCCTTAGTCCATGCCCCTGTAGCAATTGCATGCTATGGATTTTGTGTGTGCCTGTTAGAATACCGACTAAGGCCAATTGTGCATGAAACTGTTAACTGATGCCAATTAACATCAGTTATCAGCTCATTATTATATTAAGAAGATACATGTGCACAGCTGACCTTACCATGCAACTTTGCATGATAAGCATTAAAATTTGGCATGCAAATCTATAGAATTTGGGGGATTATGTCTATAGCTTCATTTAGTGCCATACAGTTCTAACACTCAAAAAATTTTTGACGATTTCTGGCATTCAAATAAGATAATTCAAGATGCAAATTTTATTTGTGTCCACAACCTGCCTAGCCATAAACAGACATAATCCTATATAATAATTCTCACCACCAGCGTTCTGACTTGCCTGGGACCGTGGCTCATTCCGAGTTGGTCTGCTAGGTTCCATAGATCAGGCTGACATCACCGTAGCCATTATGATGTCAACTTCAGAACCCGGGAGGAAAAAAAAGATGCCTCACAGCTGATCCATGTCCAAAGGAGGATCGCTGGACATGGGTGACTGGAGGGGGGGCAGGGGAGAGAGGAGGGTCACTGAACATGGGTGGCTGCAGGGGGGCAGGGGAGAGAGGAGGGTCGCTGGACATGGGTGGCTGCAGGGGGGGCAGGGGAGAGAGGAGGGTCGCTGCACATGGGTGGCAGGAGGGGGGCAAGGGAGAGAGGAGGTTCGCTGGACATGGGTGGCTGCAGTGGGCGCAGGGGGAGAGGAGGGTCGCTGGACATGGATGGCTGGAGGGGGGCAGGAGAGAGAGGAGGGTTGCTGGACATGGGTGGCTGCAGTGGGCACAGGGGGAGAGGAGGGTCGCTGGACTTGGATGGCAGGAGGGGGGCAGGGGAGAGAGGAGGTTTGCTGGACATGGTGGCTGCAGTGGGCGCAGGGGAAGAGGAGGGTCGCTGGACATGGGTGGCTGCAGGGGCAGAGGAGGGTCGCTGGACATGGGTGGCAGGGGAGAGAGGAGGGTCGCTGGACATGGGTGGCTGCAGTGGGCGCAGGGGGAGAGGAGGGTCGCTGGACATGGGTGGCTGCAGTGGGCACAGGAGGAGAGGAGGGTCGCTGGACATGGGTGGCTGCAGGGGGAGAGGAGGGTCGCTGGACATGGATGGCTGCAGAGGAGCCGAGGAAAACCTTGCTAGCGCCTGTTTCATTTGTGTCAGAAACAGGCCTTTTTTACTAGTTTAGAATAATTCCATTACAGAGAAAAATGTAGGAATTTCAGTCTACCCATCCACACCATCTATTCTCCCTATCACTTTGAACTTTTCTATTTGTCGTCTTTGAAAGCCAGGTATAACATTTTGAAAGAAATTCTCTGTATCTGAATTCAAGAGAGCTTGGCACGAGCACATAGATCTCTAAGTATTTGGAGAGCCAGATTAAGTGGTGGCACCCAGCCCACTCTCTTTGTCCCAGTCAATCTAACTTGCTATGCCTACCAATGGTCAAGGGTTGCAGACTAGTAAAAGCCCCCCAGCTCTGGAATTCAATTCCTTTTGAGCTACTACAACTACTCAACATTACAACAGCAAATCTCAGATCTGGCAAAAACAGCTAGTTCTTTGAACTTTCCCGGTAAACCAGGATGGTCTCAGAACACCTTCTCTTCATTATCTCCTGGTGGGGGCAAGAATTATAGCTGATATCTTCCTATATTGTAGTGAAAGATGTGATGCCTGGTATTTTAATGGTGTGGGGAGTCCTCTGGCGTAGGCTGGATTATTGCAGATGGCTCCGGCCCACTTAAGTAGCCTGTGGCTGCCTAATCTAAAATATTCAGCAGCACTAAACCAGGAAGTGTCACTGAATATCGCCTCTGACCGTCCATTTTTAAAATGGGCAGGTCAGGGGCCGTGCAGGGGAGGAGCCATCAGTTATATAGGTGCCAGCAATATTCAGTTCAAGAACCCACATAACTAAGCGGGCAAAGTTAGGACAGCTCAAAAGCTGTTCTATTTCTGCCCACCTAACTATCATCCAGCACCTGCATAGCTCTTTTCTTCTTTTTAAACCCCTAATCCCTCCCCTTGCCCATGAGAAATCCCCCTCGTTGCCTCCCCCCAATCCCCCTCTTGGGCCTACTTGATGTCCCTGGTGGTCTGTGGGGTCATTGAGGGCAGGAGCAAAGCCCCTTCACTTCTGCCCCTTGCTGCATCCTTGAGAAAATGGCCGTTGCAACCTCACATTGCAGCTCTTGGTACTATACAAAAGTAAAGCAAGTTGTGGCAGCCATTTTCTTAAGGAAGCCATAAGGGGCAGGAGCGAGGGGACTTTGGTCCTGTCCCTAACGACTCCACGGATATCAGGTAGGCCGGGAGGGACCTACCTAGACCACAGAGGAAGGTTGAGGGGATGTCTGAGGGGGGGGGGGGGCGTCTGCATTGCGGTGAGCTGGAAGGAGGGAGATTTTTCTGGGGCTGGGAGGGGAATTGGGTGGTTTTAAAAAGAGAAAAGGGGCCCCTCCGAAGGGACACCACCTTGTAGTGGTGGAGGGATGATTCCTCTTAGTATATTAATTCAAAAGGAGTTAAGCCTGTGAAACTGGGATTACCTTAATCAGTGGGAATTGGTTTAGAGATTCAAGTGTTTGTATTGTTAAATAATTTCTGGTTTTAAAAGAGAAAAAAAATGAAATCAGGTGTATTATTTCCACTAATACTGGACAATAAATATGTTTCCAATGAAATAAATTGACGATACACCGTTTTGGGTTTGAAGAAGCCAACCCAGACGATCAATGTGGAATAATGATTCAGATAAATAATAACTGGGGATAATCAGGTTAATACCACATTTTATTTGTTTACTGTTGTTTAATTGATCTCCTTGTCTTGTTTCACTCTCCCTATTTATTTTGTGGTCTAAGAAAGAGAAAGATTGTATATAATCCATTTATCTAGTTGAGATTGTTTTCCTTTAATATTGTATTAATGTACAGTCATCTCTGTATTACTGTTTGCAAGTGACTCTTGTAAAATGAAAAATTATAAATGATTTAATAATAAAAAGAGAAAAGGGTGTCCTCTCCTAGTCTCCTCCCCTTACCATACTCTACTGCCCTGGTGGTCTAGTGACCTCTTCGGGGCAGGAAAGAGCCCCCTCTTTCCTGCCCGGAGCGCTGCCCTGCATTTTTCTGTTCCCCTTGCAATGCTGAGTGCTGACGATCCCGACGCCGATTCAAAATGGCCACCAAGAGTTGAAGCGGCCATTTTGAATCGGCCCTGGGACCGTCAGCAATCAGCATTGCAAGGGGAAGAGAATGCAGGGCAGCGCTCCGGGCAGAAAAGAGGGGGCTCTTTCCTGCCCCAAAGAGGTCACTAGACCACCAGGGCAGTAGAGTATGGTAAGGGGAGGAGACTAGGCGAGGACACCATTAGGCCCGCTCGGCATCATGCCCGTTTCTCCAGAAATCCGGACAAACGGGCAGGCTGGCAAAACCCGCCCGGTTGCCCGGCCATGTCCTCAAAAAGAGGACATGTCCAGGTAAACCCAGACATATGATAACCCTACACTGAACAAAATAGCACATAGGGCAAAGGTTGCTTTCAATTCCATCCCCGTTCCATGTGCTTGCAGAATGACTCAAAAAGGGCAGCATGGTACCCAGGGCAATTGCCTTTCTTGCTCACTCTCTGCAGTGGCCCTGGTCCTCAGGATGCTTATGGGTAGGATAGGAGGAAATTTAAAAAAAATGCTGACTGCCACCGGCTGAATATCGGCCAGTATATGTTTACATTTTTCATGTTTTGCAGTTTAGTCTTCAGTGTTGCTTTGTGGTTCTTTAGAAAGTAACTAGGTATGAGCTAGTGTTGGAATACTGAGAAAGACACCAAAATAAAAAAAACAATATAAGCTTTTATTAAATTAAATTTGAAACTTTTTGCTAAATAAAACCTGCCACCTCCATCTTTCCTTCTCCTTTGTCTTCATGCCTGAGATGTTAAGGGAGAAGTTTGATATAGTTAAACCATTATTTGTTTTGGAGCCAAAAGTCCTAGAAAACCAAAGCAAGATTTGCAGCCAAAGAGAACAATTTTGTTTAATGCTGTTATAAGCACAAAAGCCTTACAGACAAGAGACAGGATATGTGCAGATTCTTGCAGTGCATCCTACCGCTGCAATAGTCATCTAGAAGCAGACATGCAATCGGCTCAGGAACAAGGTTTTCATTCCTCCCCTCAATATCGGTTCTACTGCATGCACACTGTACTGGGACAGAACAATGAGATAGACCTTCTCTGATGTGAAATGGATGGAGCAGCAGCCGGCATGGAAACAAAAGATGGAAGTGCTTTCTGCTGAAATGCCCAATTCTACAGTGATTTGTGAAGAGGTCCTGAGCAGGGCAGTCACTGAACAAAACAGTACATAGGGTAACGGGTTGCTTTCAACACCCTCCCCCTTCCGTGACTCAAAAGGGGAGTGTGGTATGGAGGGCAATTGCCTTTCTTGCCCACTCTCTGCAGTGGCCCTGATGCTCACCAATGCTTATTGTAGGTAAGATAGGAAGGAAATGTTTTGGTCATTAGGAGGACTAGGGGAATGTGGGTAAAAGATAGGCAGATACAGAAGGACTGAAGAGTATTTGTGAAAGATAGGTGGAGTATGGCTCATGGCTGAAAGAGAAACAAACTGGTTGGTTGTTCTACGTCTGCAGTAGACTGTTTCCTAACACAGCAAGTAGTAAATTTAAAACAAATTGGAGAAAACTTTTCTTCACTCAACTCTGGAATCCGTTGCCAGAAAATGTGGTAAAGGCAGTTAGCTTAGCAGAGTTTAAAAAAGGTTTGAACTGCTTCCTAAAGGAAAAGTCCATAGACCATTATTAAATTGGACTTGGGGAAAATCCACTATTTCTGGGATAAGCAGCATAAAATGTTTTGTACTTTTTTGGGATCTTGCCACGTATTTGAGACCTGGATTGGCCACTGTTGGAAACAGGATGCTGGACTTGATGGACCTTTGGTCTGTCCCAGTATGGCAGTACTTATGTACTTTATCCAAATGTCAACTTTAATGGAAAGAGGACCCAACCTGGCCAAGTTTTGGAAAACCTTAATCAGGGGTCACATAGTTTTGTACAATGCATTCACAGATGCAAAGCAGGACTTACATAACATAGTAAATGACGGCAGAAAAAGACCTGCATGGTCCATCCAGTCTGCCCAGAGAACTGGACCAGAGATTTTTCTATGCAGATGCTGTTGGCTGCATTCTTTAACGTTTGACATTGGACATCATTTTTCTATTAAGCACAGGAATTGTGGTACATGCTTTGAACCCGTGAATGTATTGTGGAAATCTGTGTGACCCCTGACGAAGGTTTTTCCGAAACTTTGCCAGGTTGAGTCCTGTTTCCATTAAAGTTGATACTTGGATAAACTCTTGCTGCTGTTTGGCTGTCTCTCATGGCTGAAAAAAGACGGGGGATAATGAAAAATTGGGAGAGGCAGGGGAGTATGGATATAACTTTTAGCTAATATGGGGTAAGAGCCAGGAGAGATAAGGAGAGATGAATGTGACCTAGCCAGAGGAACAAGGGGTGGAATGTGAGACATAATCTGGATTTCATAAGTGCACTTGAGTTGTAATATTTTCATAAAACCAAAGAGAATGGACATACAGAGACAGGCTTCTAAAGAGACAAGAGACGGTGTAGAAACCAGAGAGAGAAGGTAATATGCACAGATTAATACTATAGGTAAACATACACCGACAGATATTGAGATAGATACTGTACATAAAAAGATAACTATACATTGGATATACTGTAGCCAGCAGTTATAGATTCTGTAGATTAATGCTATGGTGATATTAGTGTTAGATTAGATACCATAGATATAATAGAGCGAGTTACACAACAGTGGACCTCAAGGGTCACGTATGGGTCCAGTTTTCAGGATAATAACACCCTGGAAATTATCCTGCTCCTTAATCAAAGTATGTGTAAGTATGATTTGTGGATATCCTGAACACCATGCCTGGTTGTAGCCATAGATAGATATAGTGGTAGACAGACATAACTATATTTCTAGATATTATAGTAATAGACAGTAGACATAATGGATACAGATATATAATAAATTAAATAAACTTATAACCACTTTCTCTTTAGCATTTTACATCAAAAGAGCTCCCGAAGTGGCTCCTGGATTGTCCAAACGTTTCATGACCATAGATAGACCCATCAAAGGTCTTAGGTTGAAATAATGATCAATGGGAGGTGCAGAGGCGAAGGGCTGGATGGGGAGGTTTGAATGCCGAGGACAAAATATGCCTCCTAGAATCAAAAGGAAAGTCCAAGTGATGCATGGCCTATGATAGATGCCTGGAAGAACACCTATTGTAATGGTGTTCCTTGGATAATCCACTGTAGAGTTTTGATAGTTGTGGTTTTGTAGCACCCCTCTTCCTTCACCATATCAATAGGTCATGCATGGAGCCATCATTGGTTGGCTGGTGGCCTCTGTCGTGCATTCTATTTCCCTTTGCCTTAGAGCAGTCCATGTGTGTAGTAAGAAAAATTCCAATGAAGGAAAGGTGAAGATGTGAGGAATTTCTTCCACCCATCCTCCAACCCTTCCCTACACCACCGAGGTTAAGAGCCCTTATGCTGTTAGAAGGACATGGCTCTGTCCGGGTCAAGCGATCCAGCCCATGGCTAGTTCGTAACTTCGACGGTTCTACAGCAGCCTCGAGCTTCAGGCAGAGCAGTGGCAGGAGCTGTGTGCGGAGAGAAGAGGGGGGGAACCAGCACAAGGGAATGAAGAGAAAAAGAGAAAGAAGCAAGACAAAAGAGGAAGAAAATGGAGGGATGATGAATGGACATAGGAGTAGTGAAAACAAAGAAAACGGGGGTGGGCAGTGATGGAGAAATGAAAATGAGAACAGGAAGAACGTGAGAAATGGGTTGAGATGCAGAAGGTGAGATAAAGAAAGAGGGAGCGAGGTAAGGAGACAAAATGGGAGAGACCAAAGACAGAGAAAGGAAAAGTTGAGATGTCCGTTTATTTCCAGTAATGTGTATAAATCAAAGATTACTCATTATTCCAGAATTTCCTTCATCTTATTCCACCCCTCAGAGCTTTTTCTTTGCTGTCAACAGCAAAGAAGTGGGAAGTGGACCAATGACTCCAGGGGAAAAAAAATATATATATTACATCTTTTTAGTTGCGCATTTTTAAAATATACACCCTTTAGATGAGAAACCTCTGGCCACCACATAACATTTTATAGAGGATATCGTTCCCGCAGAGTCCAATTTTGTTTGTAGTTCTTCGTTGACCCCTCCGCATTATTCGCATGCATAGCACCCCTGTATAGCTATCAGATCTTTCATTTTCATTTCAGACCGGCTTATATTGAGATTATTTATCCATATCAAGACCATCAAAGGTTTGTTGATTTGTCTCGTTTTGACTTTTCACTTCATTTTTAGGTCCGTCCCTTACATGATTCGCCACCCCTGGTTTGAAGATAACTCATCATATCACATTAGCAGAATTTTATGACATACATCGTAATCTTATTTTTGTTTTAAGTTCCAGCATAGGAATCGAAGGATAAATGATGTTTTAATCACGTTGCACTTTTATTTTGCATTGTTGGTCCTTTAATGCCTGTATTCATGTTATTCTTGCTGGGGTATATTTATAGCATATATATATTTTTGGATAATCTATCTCTAATTACATAGTAACATAGTAGATGACGGCAGAAAAAGACCTGCATGGTCCATCCAGTCTGCCCAACAAGATAACTCATATTTGCTACTTTTTGTGTATACCCTACTTTGATTTGTACCTGTCCTCTTCAGGGCACAGACCGTATAGTCTGGCCAGCACTATCCCCACCTCCCAACCACCAGCCCCGCCTCCCACCACCGGCTCTGGCACAGACTGTATAAGTCTGCCCAGCACTATCCCCTCCTCCCACCACCAGCCCCGCCTCCCACCACCGGCTCTGGCACAGACTGTATAAGTGTGCCCAGCACTATCCCTGCCTCCCACCACCAGCCCCGCCTCCCACCACCGGCTCTGGCACAGACTGTATAAGTCTGCCCAGCACTATCCCCTCCTCCCAACCACCAGCCCCGCCTCCCACCACTGGCTCTGGCACAGACTGTATAAGTGTGCCCAGCACTATCCCTGCCTCCCACCACCAGCCCCGCCTCCCACCACCGGCTCTGGCACAGACTGTATAAGTCTGCCCAGCACTATCCCCGCCTCCTACCACCAAAAGGTTCAGTTCCCATTCATTAGAGTTATTTGTCTAAACATATGCAAATCCCATATGAAGATATAAAAGGTTGTGTGAATCATTCTAGCTTATGTTTTTTTAAATACATTCTTTTTAAGTACTCGTCAATATGACGATACATATGTTTATGTTATTGTGAAAATTTTTGTTGCTCTGTTACACTAAGTGCTTTTATTATGATGTATATTTTTTATTCGATGTTTTCACTCAAATATGTTTATACCTGTTTTAATTTATACATTGTTCATATGTATTTTGATTTTGTTTTTATTTACATATGTTTATACATGGCTCATGTGATTATAATTTATATTTTATTTTGATGTTTTTATTGACATATATTTAAACATCCTGTTCATATTTATGTCTTTTTAATATGTCTTTTAGACTCCTGAGGCAGGCCTGTGGCCGAAACACAGTCCTGTGTCGAGTCTACATTAAAGTTTGTTCATCATATACTACCATAGTCACAGCTTCCTGGAGTCATTGGTCCACTCCCCACTTCTTTGCTTGCGTTTTGACTCCGTGGGATTTTGTGTTCATCCACGTAGGTGGATTGCCTATCCTGTCACACAGTTCAACAGAACAGAGTTTTCCATCTTTGTTATTCTTCAGTATAAATGGATTATTCTAGTATATTTTAATCTAGGCACGATTCGGTTTGTTGCAGCCAAAGAGAACATTCTAGGCATGCAAATGTTAATATCCACATGTTACAAATATATTTTTTCATACTAGATCATTATTTTAATTGTGTAGTGTGGTCTAGAAGTTGTTCAATCCCTTTAATTAACGCCTGCATCATATGGTGTGTGCTGTATAGGAGGAAGGAGAGATGGGACCCTGATCCCAAGTGTCTTGTAATACCATCAGGAACAGTCTGAGATTTCTGGAGCTTAACCCCTTAGTGCCCAATGTTCCCATATGGCTTATTATGGGAACACTGGGCACTAATGGGTTAAGGAAAGACACTTTAAATCAGGATTACTAGCAACCTATTACGAGTACTTCGGACTATTACCTGCCACTTCATCTCTGTATGCCAGTTTGGAATTTCATTGCATTTGTGGGGATTAAGTAAAGCAAAAATGATTTGGAACACCAGTTGGGATGGGGAGGGCTCTTGTGAGAAAGAACTGGCAGGCTGCAAGTCTTTAAGAGTTAAGTTTTCTTTTATTGACTTTCTTGGACTTTTGTAAACTGCTCTGGTCTGGTAGAGGTGAATGGTATATCACGTTTTTAAATAAACATAAATTAGCATCTAAATCCATGCACCTCAGAGTGAACCCTGAAACAGTCCAGAGTTAAACCCCACACATGCTTCTCAAAACACTGTCAGTCATGCCTGGGCTTACTTTGGGTGTGCCCAGGCTGTATGTCATCCATCGTACTGCTACTACGAGAGGAAGACGGAGAAAGAAAAACAAGAGAAAAGGAACAACTAATGAAACAATTAGTGTAGTGTTAAGAAATAAAAAAAGCAGGAATAGAATTAGACATACATACTTCGAAATACTCTTTTTGCACCTCAGTTTGTTACCTAGAGAGAGAGAGAGAGAGAGAGATGCTTATTAATTTCCCTAATTGGATAGTATATAAGATCAGCATACAGTGAGAAGGTAAATTATGTTTCCTCATATATTTTTATCTTTATTTTTATCATTATTTCTTAATATACACATAAAGCCTTCGTTTTGTTTAACTTTTAAATACTACATTTGATACTGCTCATATCAAAGATGATATAAGTGCCAATAGTATGATTGATATAGGACACTGTTTTTGCACATTTGTTCCATTTTAATTTTATTTTTGTTAGTTCCTAACCAGTGCATTGTACTATGGTTATCATTCAGTGGGTTTGATTACCATGAGATTTACATATATATATATAACCTTTTGTTTGTTTAACAGGATGCTTTTGGTGTTTCGATATGTTATATAAATATGTGATCAGCTTTTCCATATTTTATCTTTATGTATTCGTTTCAGAGTTTGGCTGCTTTTGTTACGAAAAATTGTTTTTGTTTGATAACTTCTATTGTCATAGAAAGTTTAGCCATTTGTAATGTCTCTTGATGTTATCATTACATGCTGTAACATTTATAAGACTTATTCATTTTAAATCATATATGTGTTTTTATTTGTATAGACTCCTGACGCAGGCCTGTATGGCCGAAACACAGCTGTGTCGAGTCCCTTTCTCCTTGCTATCCATTGACAAATAAAGTTTATTCTTGAATTTCAACAACCAGTGTTGACACCCTATTTTTTATCATTTTTTGTGTTTTTATTATATTTTTAACTTTTTATTTTATTTTTTTTCTTTTGTTGGTCCTCTTCGCTGTTTTGTTTGTTGTTATTAATTTCCCCACACTTGGGAAAAGTTGATTACAAAAGACACCGTTTTGTATCATTTAATTGCCTGCTAACTGTAGAGTCTTCAGCAAAACAGCACAAATTATTATAAACTCCCCCAACTTTCCTGTGTGATTTTCTAACAGCTACTGTTGTTTGACAAAGATGATAAAACTGTCAGGCAGTAGAGCGTGATGATGCAAAAACAAACAATAAATTATATCTACTATAATAAAACACACCCTCAATGTTCTGAGGACACTGACGTCAGTGAAGCTAAGCCCTGACTTCCTTCAAAAAGGTTCGTGGTGGTGAAGCCACCAAAATCGCTCCGGGCCCCGCCCTCAAGGGCGGAGCAATGGCAGAACAACGAAGGGGTTGGCAGGGAGGGAGGCGGGGGGGGGGGGGGAATCGCTCCGGGCCCCGCCCTCGCGTCAAATGTCATGACATTGGGGGCGGAGCAATGGCAGAACAACGAAGGGGTTGGCCGGGGGGGGGGGGGTGTTAGCGACGAAAACCTTGCTAGCGCCCGTTTCATTTGCTCAGAAACGGGCCTCTTTTACTAGTGTATATATAAACACAGTTTAATATTTCTAATATGATATATTTAATGATGGTAAAATTACACATTGATGGTTCTTTGAGTTCGTGTGGCAGTCAGGACTTTTGCTTTCACCCCAGCAACTATTTGCTGCTTCTCTCAAGAAGCTGCCTCCCTAGGCGAATGTCTAACTCCCTCATGGTTCAACCAGCCTTGGCAGTGGAAGGATATTAGAAGCACAATATAACACTTCTAAGAATACATTTAGGTCAGTGAATGTATGTTAACATTTGAACTTCCTGAGAGTCAGTACCATATACTATATTAATGAAAAAGTCACCTTCTCATTTTTGGAAATCTGTGGAAGCAGAAGCACTTCAACATTTGGTGGAACTGAAGATGCCACGTCCCAAGTTTATAAAGTATTAAAATATGCCAGTTGGTGAATGGAAGAGAATGTGGGACCAATTGATAACCCAAAACAGAACTGTAAAGACATCATACTTTAAATATTAAACTTCATGCGGAGCAGCTTCTTTGCAATTTGGGTAATGTAGGTTTGGAAGGCAAAGGACTTAAATACAAAACAACTTACGCATCCTGCTTCTCCTGCAGACTCCCAAAAGCCGTGAAAATAATCCATGACCATCTAAACTTCAGGAAATCACTAAAAACCAACCTCTTCAATAAGGCTTACCCCACCGATCCACCGTAAATCCCCACACCCAGCAACACAGCATAACCAACGATCGTAACGGACAATCTACATCCCCTTCGCCCTCATGGTGCCTAATACACACCTACCCCATTAGACCACTATAATATAACCTGTATTTGTTATCAACCGAATTGGCGAATGCCATTATGGTACTATGTAAGCCACATTGAGCCTGCAAATAGGTGGGAAAATGTGGGGTACAAATGCAACAAATAAATAAATAAAGGCTGAATCAATTAGTCAACTGACAGGGCTGTCAATTTGCAGCATCTGCATTGCTGAGATGTGCAACTGAATCACTTCCTGCTAAACGTACTCCAGGGGTGTCTATCACACTAGAGAATGACACGGGGATGGCGGGGGTGGGGATAGGGACGAACTCTGTCCCTGTATCATTTTCTACTTTGAAGCCTGTTAATGAACTGGGCTGTTATTTATGTTTGAGTGATGTAGACAACAATATTTTTATTTTTTTGGAAAAAAACAAGCAAACATGCTGGCAACAGCTAGCAAAATTTGCATGGGGGGGGGATGGGGGGGGGGGATCCTGTACATCCTGCTACCAGCACATCTTCTAAAAAGACATTTTAGGAGAGACTGTGGAAGACAGAAGAGCTAGACTGAATCCTGAGATTTTTGATGACTTATTCATCCACAGATTAAAAAATCATAAAAGGACATATTTCTCCTCTCTAGGGCATACAGAGCGGGTTGTATTTTCTACCCCTGGACATTTTAACAGGGTGGATTAGGATTCCTTGGGGTAGTAGAAATCAGCTATTGTTGGGGTTGGAAGGGTAGAGGGTGGTGGTGGGAAGGAGGGTTGTTATAGCTGCTCATTATTATTATTGTTTTCTATTTGTAATTTATACACAACTAGTAAAACATGCCCGTTTCTTGCGCAAATGAAACAGGCGCTAGCATGGTTTCCTTCCGAACCTCCCCCCCTCCCTACTCACCCCTTCGGCGTTCTGAAGGCACTGACCGCCATTGTTGCGGACCTCGGCACGCCACCTTCAATCTGTTGTTTCGTTGGTTGTGAAGCCACTGACGCCATTGCTCCGCCCTTGACGTCATAACGTTTGACGCGAGGGCGGGGCCCCAACACAGTGTTTTTGGTGGCTTCACCACCACGAAGGCTTTGAACCGGAAGGAAGTGCCCGGAGGACCTGACAGTGACGTCAGTGTCCTCAGAACGTTGAGGGTGAGTTTTATTATACAGGATAGTTGCACAGCATATTGTTCCTTTTTATACTTTAAGAAAAAGATTTAAATATAAAATAATTGTTAGAGGCTTCTGCAGATGAGGTCAGAGCCCATGGGGACGGGGCAGGGATGGTGACAAACTTTGTCCCCGTGTCATTCTCTATATCACACCATACCACTGGATTTACTATGAGCCAAGAATGATGAGAAGACTGTGGCTCTACAGGTAACATGAGCTTCTGATCAAGAGGTCTCGCTGTGCTCTCTTTCCGAGCTCTGTTTCAAGCATTCATTGATCCTTATAGTCTCTTCCGCATTTTATTTCATTTCTGACCCAGGCAAATTGCACCCAATCTGCCGCTATTTCTGTTTCCACAGCGTTTCAAAAAATGAGAAGGTGGCTTTCAAAATTCATGCAACTTCTCTGCCACAAAATGTATTACTTTTGACCTACAGAAATGAAGATACTTCCAAAATGTAGTTGTGCCTTGCCTGACCCAGCCCAACATGTCTCCCAGGGTATCTGGGCTGTAAATTCCAGCTAGGGGAGTGGAAGAAGGTGAAGGGGTTATGTTGGTGCCAAACTAAGTTTGGTTGACTTAGCACTTACTGAATATTACCACAATCCCAAGGAAACACAGAACAGCAGCAATGATCAGCCCAGTCATCTTGAGGGTGTCGTAATCTGCAAACCAGAGCGTATGGGGAACAAAGACATGGTGTTCATCAAAACATTCATTGTCCCTTTGCTTTGTTTCTTGAGTAAAGAGGTGTGTTAGCCGTGTTAGTCCACTCTTAAAGGTAATCAACAGAAATCAAACAAAATTAAAACATGGAAAAGAAAATAAGATGATCCCTTTTTTATTGGACATAACTTAATACATTTCTTGATTAGCTTTCGAAGGTTGCCCTTCTTCCTCAGATCGGAAATAAGCAAATGTGCTAGCTGACAGTGTATATAAGTGAAAACATTCAAGCATTACTATGACAGTCTGACAGGGTGGGAGGATGGGGGTGGGTCGGAGGTATGCATGGGGACATCAAAGCATATCATTGATATTCTAACAGGATGGGTGTGGATAGGTGAGGGGTGGGGTGATCAACAGAGAGATACAGCTTTATGGTTTATAATGGGTTAGGAACCCCAGATCCTTGTTAAGTCCTTTCTGTTGGGTGTTAAAATATTCAATCATTCTGATTTCAAAGGTTTTACGTTCCTGTATTGTTTTAAAGTTACCTTTCAGTATTCTCACTGTGAAATCACTGGTAAAGTGTCCTGGTTCTGTGAAGTGCTGTCCCACCGGGGTTGGGGCCCTACTGGCTGTATTGTTCATGTGATGTCTATGTAAATTGAATCTTGTCTTAAGCATCTGGCCTGTTTCTCCAATATAACAACCTTCATTGCATTTTTTGCTCTGAATGATATATATCACATTGGAAGATGAGCTAGACTATGGAATGCTTTGAAGTCCCCAAGCACATCTCCTACCCACCCTGCTAGACCATCTATGAGGGACTGTTATATACACTGTCATCTAGCACATTTGCTTATTTCCGATCTGACGAAGAAGGGCAACCTTCGAAAGCTAATCAAGAAATGTATTAAGTTATGTCCAATAAAAAAGGGATCATCTTATTTTTTTTTCCATGTTTTAATTTTGTTTGATTTCTATTGATTACCTTTGTTTCTTTGAATCACTCTTTCTTGTCTCTTTGCTTTCTCCTTCTCTGTATACATTCTTCTCTACTCTGCTTTACTGCAGGGGTGAAACCCTTATGCAAAGGAAATTGGCCCAGTATCCACCCCATTTGTTTCCATGCTATAATGGTTTCATATACTTACATGCCTAAAATTCACTCAGCCAGTACTCGATAGATTTGAAGACCTGCAATTGTCTATCCTTTGGGTGTCTAACTTACTCTATAACCTACTCTATCATTTATGATCTTTAATGCAAAACCACTTTGTAATTTACCTTATCATTTAATATTCTTTCATCACAATATAATAAAACCAAATTTACCAATATCAATACATTAAATCACAGTCTTCCTGTTGCAGACTCCCTAAATCTCTTGGGTGTTACAATCGACCGAAATCTTACCCTGGATAGTCATGTGAAAAGTGTTATAAAAAAGCTGTTCTATGCAATGTGGAAGCTTAGAAGAGTGAGTCATTCCGCAAGTTGGTGCAATCATTGGTATTGAGCTATTTGGACTATTGTAACTCCATCTATTCGGGATGCAAAGCACAAACCATTAAGAGACTCCAGACTGCCCAGAATACTGCAGACAGACTTATATTCGGGAAAGCAAAGTATGAAAGTGCTAAACAGAAAAAAACCTTCATTGGCTTCCATTGAAGGATTGTATTACATTCAAGGTCTGCACCCTGGTCCATAGAATCATTCATGGAGAGGCCCCATCATACATGACAGACCTAATAGATTTACCAGCAAGAAATATAAGTAGTTCATCACACCCTTTTTTGAACCTCCACTACCCCAGCTGCAGAGGTCGTAAATACAAATCTTTACATGCATCTGGCTTCTCTTATACTTGTACGCAATTATGGAATAAACTACCGAACACCATAAAATCAACGCATGATTTGACAACCTTCCGAAAGTTACTGAAGACCTACCTGTTCAAAGAGACTTACGAAGAGAATCCTCCATAATGTCTTGACCCCTATTCTACATCAGTACTAGCCAATATTGAACTCTCTTAATTTAGATACTTTAATCCACATTATCATTACTGAACATTATACCTTGTCCTCCTTCCCCCACTCACATATTCTGAATTATTTACTTCTAATTTACCTGTTATTCTTTGTACATTATTTGCAACAATATTTTGTATTCTGTTAATGATGTCCGCCTCTGCGACATAATGTAAGCCACATTGAGCCTGCAAATAGGTGGAAAAATGTGGGATACAAATGCAATAAATAAATAATGCTCATCCCTACTGTTTTTGTGGAATACTGGTACATTTTCACAGTTCCTAAACTACTACTACTACTAGTAAACATTTCTAAAGCGCTACTAGGGTTACGCAGTGCTGTACAATTTAACAACGGACAGTCCCTGCTCAAAGGAGCTTACAATCTAAAGGACGAAATGTAAAGTTGGGGCAGTCTAGATATCCTGAATGGAGGTATAATGGTTATGTGCCGAAGGCGACATTGAAGAGGTGGGCTTTGAGTAAGGATTTGAAGATGGGCAGCGAGGGGGCTTGGCGTATGGGCTCAGGGAGTTTAAGTGAGGATATCAATCTTTTCAAACATCCATCTCTTTGGTATATCTGGCTGTCTGACTTGTCTGATATATATAAATCAGATGTATACATAAATCTCTGATTTGCTATTCCTAGTGGATTATCTACAGTTCTATTTGATCTGGTATTCCTGACTGTGTGAGTATGTTTTCTATAATTGACAAAGGGAAAGAAATTAAATTTGCAAACAAGGCATAAAGAACAATGAGAACAAAAACAATGCTTATAGGAAAATACAGTAAATGAATGAAGTCCAAGCCAGTCCAATGAAAACAAAAAATTGTATACCAATAAAATGTTAAGCGTTAGAATTATTAGTAGGATAGACTGCCGCAGGTTTACATATTTTCATTACAGTCAGAAGCTTAAACTAAGCATACCGTATTCCACTAAAAAATGGATTTAAAGATGATATGTCCTTCTAATTGCTTATAATTGAATGGTAATTGATATTAAAATATCAGAGTATCCTGGCATTTAGGTAAATTTAAAGGGGGATGTAGAGATCTGAGAAAGATAACAGGTTTAGGGGCTCATTTTCAAAACAGAAAAACGTCCAAAAAGTGGCATAACAAGCAGATATACGTTTTTCTCACAGAAAAATGTCTAAAGCCCCCCACCCAAGTCATGTACAAGAAAACATTTCCAAAGGGGGCGTTTCGTGGGCATGACACGGGCGGTGTAACGAGATAAATATTTCCAGTCCATAATGGATAGCAAAACGACTTCTTAAGGGCGGGAAGGAAAAATGTTCAGAATTAGACCTGCTTTAAAAGACATGAACAAACGTTTAAGAGTTATATACAGGGTAAATCAATCCTATAAGAGACAAATTTATAAATTCCACATTGTTTCATTTGAGTTAATACTGAACTCAGTAGAGTGGAATAGACTCTTCAGCAACGAAATGTATAAAACATTTTAAATACCATAATGGCCTATATGGTCTTGTAGAATATATTTATTCCAATAGGGTTTCTTTTGAGTTTTTATTACATTTTAACTGTCAGACCTTTGACCATTCTTCTAGTCTTAGAGATCTGTTCTTATGGTTTATACTTCCTCTAGAGTTCTAGAGTATCCACTTTATTGGCTACCTTCATATCCTCTGAAAAAGCAAAACTTTTCCTTCTAATCCTTCAGCATTTATCTCTCACAAATATATTAAACAGAATCAGGCCCCAGTATCAACCCCAGAGGTATTCCACTACTTACCTTCCTTTCCTCCAGGCAGATTCCATTAACCACCACCCTCTATCGCTTGTCGGTCAACCAGTTTCCAATCCAGTTCACCATTTTGGGTCCTAAATTCAGCCCTCTTATCTTATTCATGAGTCTTCTGTGAGGTACCTGGCCATTTTCAAACCAGAAAAACATCCAACTTTTTGTTTCAAAAATGGCTATCTGCTAGACATTTTTTGTGCTCAGTGTGTCTATCTTTTAAGACCATTAAAAAAAAGTCCAAGTGAAAAACATATTTAAAAAAAACAAGCAATGGGATGTATGGGGGGGGGGGGGGGGGCAGCATTCTTTTTTATTTATTTCTTTTTTTCAAATTATTAACAACAATACACTTGTCAATGAAATACAGCCATGAAATTATTAAAGGAAAATTAAATCAACATTATTAAACAATTCACTTTCTCAGACCACAATATTGGAGGGGGGGGGGGCAAAATGAATAGAGAAGTTTATCTTACATGTAATTGTTAAATTAAACAAAGCTGCGTTTACTCCCACTTAAAATATAAAGATGTTATTTCAGTTGTCTCAAATCTAGAAATGATTTTAGCTGATCAGGTGAATAAAACACATATTTCATCATACCCAACTTTACAATACATTTAAATGGATAAGCTAGAAAAAAGGACCCCCCCCCCCCCCCCCCCCTTCCAATGTCCTCTTCTTCATAGCTAGAAAAGTTTTTCTTTTCTGTTGGGTTTGTTTTGTAACATCAGGGTATATCCAAATCTTTTCACCTCCAAAGAATGTCTCATAATGGAATGAAGATCCTGCTCGAATATGAAAGAAACAATAAGGGTGGTCCTTTCTGTTGTATTATCCAGGGATTGTTCCAATGAAGCTGATAGATTATTCAAGTCAATATTTATTTTTCCTGCGTCGCCCGTTTTTCCTTCTTCCTTCCTGGAATTTGCTGTGTAGTATATTTTATTTATAGGAGGAATAGCTTCAAGAGGTATTTTCAAATTTTCATTTAAATATCTTTTAAACAAATCCATAGGAGCATTTCCTGGGAGTTTAGGGAAATTCAAAAGGTGAAAGTTCAACCGTCTATTAAAGTTTTCAATCTGTTCAATTTCTCGACGTAAATCAGAGTTCAGAGTTGTCTTTAACAGTTATAACCTTGAATTCCTGAAGCTGTTCAACATCTTTTTTTATATTTATTACTTTTGTTGTTAATTTTTTTAAAACTTTTTATTTATTTCCATAACCTTGTACAACCAGAATAAGATCACAATTCCAACATATGGTAGACTAGTTATATAAGTAATACATATTGTTAGAGAGGACCAGTGTCTGCTACTAAAGCTTCCCTACCTACCCCCTCCCTCCCTCCCCCCCACCCCTGAACAGTTCGCATGGTTTTATAAATTCACAGATGATGTAGACCAAGTATTATATAGGTCCCATATTTTCTGATGTTGAGCTAAACATCCTTTACTCAATGCTGTAAGCTTGGACATTAGCTTAATGTAGTCCAGTTTTTCCAATACTATTGCAATGTCTGGCAGCCGGGTTTTTTTTCCAGGAGGCTGCCAATACCAGCTTACCCGCCAAACACCTGTGTGGCAAATTGGTGTATATGTTGCTTGCCTGCCTGTGGCTTGAAATGTAGTAGACAATATTCCATTTTCATCTGATATTTAACAGTAGTCACTGAACATATAAAATCTACAATATGTTCCCGATACCTATGTGCATGTTCACATGACCCACCATATGTGGCACTTATCGCCTTCATTTCCACATCCCCTCCAGCATTGGGCACAGCCCGTTCCAAACATTTTAGCCAAACGGCTAGGTGTGTAGTACCAGCTATATAAAATTTTATGTCCATTTTCTATTAATGCACTAGATACTGACACCCTAAGCAATGATTTAAAGGCTCTTGCCCAAATTGCAGGGTCATAGGCACTCCCCATCACCAGCTCCCATTTATACGTGTAGTGTTCCACTGGAGAATGTCGGGACAGGAGGGCTCTATATATTCGGGAAATACCCCCTCTACCTCCTCCACCCGTCAATCCTTTTTCCAGCTGTGTCTCAGTAAGCTCCAATTCATCTCTTGCTTTGCGTTTGATAAAATCTTGTACCTGATAATATTGGAATGCCTGCAATAGAGAGAGCCCATGCTCCCGGCTAAGCTCTGAGTATGAGAGGAGTTCACCCTCCTCGCACATTTGTCCCAGTTCACACAATCCCATATTTTCCCATTCCACATATGCAGTGTCCAATCTACCTGATCCAAATTGAGGGGCAAATCTAAGGTATGTATGCTTAAAGCAGGTGCGCTCTGGGAAAAATTGGTCTCTGATCTTATAGCAAATTGCCAGTGAACTCTGGATAAGATGTGGGCTTCTCCCCATCAATTCCCCGATTGTTCGTTTGGGCAGCTATGGTATTGCTCTAAGTGGGTATGGTTCAAGCCAGCTCTGGTCTATACCAACCCAGATTTTCTCCGGGTTTTGGAGCCAAATTGCTAGGATCCTTAAGTGTGCCGCGCAATAATAATCATAAAATGAGGGGACCCCCATACCCCCCCTTTCTCGAAATTGATACATCATTTCCCGTCTCACCCGGGGCGGCCTTTTCTTTTTTCACTTTAAATATTTTTATTAATGAAGCAACTTGCAACATTCAAGACAGTACAGATAATGCCAAGTTGACCTAAAATATTGGACATCCATATAATATAACAGAAAAGAACAAAACAACAACCCAGTCACCCTTATGGTGAAAATTGAACTATCAACTCCCAATCACTATAAAGGGTCTACACCCTCAGCTCTGTCCTACCCCCTTAAATTTGTTCAAGCATATAATTGCCTCGCTTCCCCCTCTAGCCCTCCTCTTCCGTTCCTCCCTTCCCTACCGCCCCCCTCCCTCCCTTGCGGCCTTTTCTTCCAGATAAATGAAAACACTCTGCCCTGCAGGCCCCGGAAGAAAGCATCTGGTATTTCAATAGGTAGAGCCATGAATAGATATAGCAGCCTCGGGAGTAATATCATCTTAATGGCATTAATTCTGCCCATCCAAGACAATGTCAGGCCTTCCCAACGCTCTAATTCCCGGAAAAGATCTCGTGATTTATTAGGGAAATTATGCTCAAATAAATCTGTCACCTGACGCGTGATATTGACCCCCAAATATCGGATATACTTGTTAGCCCACCTATAGGGAAATTGTTTTTTGAAAGTTTCTAAAGTTGTCTTAGGTAAATTTATGTCAAGTGCTTCAGACTTGTCAAAATTGATTTTAAAGCCCGACAATGCCCCATATAATTGTATTTCGTCTCCCAGAGCCGGAAAGGCAGACAAGGGATCCTTCAAAGTGAGCAAGATATCATCTGCAAAAAGAAGCATCTTAGTCTCAATGCCTCCCCCTCTTAGGCCCCTAATTTGTGAGTTTGCTCTGATCCTGGCTGCCAATGGCTCCATCACCAGAGCAAATAGTAGAGGTGATAATGCACAGCCTTGTCGGGTTCCCCTGTGTAAAGAGAAAGGGTGGGTCAATGCTCCGTTAACTTGTACCACTGCTGTTGGGGTCTTATATATGAGATGTAGCCATTCCGCGTATCGCCTTCCTATTCCCGCCCTCTCCAGTACCGCAAAGAGA